>NC_048897.1:20933508-21066968 GCF_011077185.1 Oxyura jamaicensis
ATATATATTATTAAGGAAATATTATTAATTAAACAATTCAACTAAAGGGAAAAAAGGGAAAGGGGAAGAGGGAGGGGCAAAGGGAATAACTAAACAAAATGAGTAAAGGCTATGTAGAAGTGCAGAGGAAATAAATTACTCTCTACTTCCCACAAATGAGCGATGCTTGACCACGCCCTTGAAGCAGGGCCTCAACGCACGTAGCCGGTGTTCGGGAGGAGGACAGATGTTTTCACAACGAGAGCCCACCCCTCCCCTCTTCTTCCATTTTCCACCTTTTATTGCTGAGTGTGACACCATATGGTATGGAATATCCCTTTGGTTGGTTTAGGTCAGCTGCCCTGATGATGTTTCTTTCTCACTTTTTGCCCACCCCCTAGCAGGGTTAGAGAGAGTCCTGATGCTGTGCCAGCACTGCTCAGCAACAGACACAACACTGGTGTGATACCACTGCTGTTCTAGCTCCAAGTGCAGAGTGCAGCACTCTATGGGCTGCTGCAGGGAAAGTTAACATCCCAGCCAGACCCAGTACACCATGTAATCACACTCTCTACCCCACGTGTGTGCTGAAAGGATCAGATGCAAGGAGCTGGTGAGACTGGAGTGAGTTTGTGCTGGCAACGGAGCCAGGTGAGCAGGCATTGCACCAGCAATGGAGCAAGTGGGAGTCTTAAGTGCCAGCAAGTGGAGCAGGACTGCATGCCGTAGGGCCTATGTACCAGTGACTAAGGGAGCTGGAGCAGGCTGAGTGTCTCACTATCAGCATAGAGAGGGGACCACGGGTCACAGGGCCTGGGTTCCAGGTGCCAGCTACCGGGAAAAGCAAGTGAGAGTCTCAGCACCAGAGCTGAGGGCCTGGGTGCCAGCTGCTTGCCCAGAAGGTGATAGGAAGAGAGGGGTTTGGAGGGCTGACATTTCCTCTTGACACAGTACAAGCTGATGTGCACTTGTGCAATTTGCTGGTGAACTCCAAACTGGATGTGATGAGCAGGAGGTCCATGGTCCAGCCAGGAATATTAAATGGATGGAGGGCCCATGGTGGTAGCTGAGGGACTCAGCACAAGGATGCTTGTGAGCACAGGCACATTTACTAGCGAGCAGCAAGCTGGGCTATCAGGTAAGCGAAAGACCTGCCCAGCAGTTAATACTACTCAGGCTCTAGGCAAGAGTATTCAATAGGCCCATGCTGGATCTGCAGATAGGCATGTGCACATTCCTAGACCTGGAGAGTTAGGGGGCATGCATTTTCACCAGCCAACTCCAACTCCAACCAGCTGGATAGGAAAAAAGGGACCTGACTGCCTATGCTTATGTTTTGTGTTTGCTGCTAGTGTTGTACGTGGGTGCTGCTGAAGGCAGAGCCTTCTGTGGCAGCCCGTATGGATGGCTGCATCAGCATCCTGAGTCCTCTATCCCTGACAGTGGCCGTGTTGTTGGGATGCAGTCCAAGACTCACTCCTGGTTGAACCCAGAAAGGGGAAAGCAGCTGCCTCATCCATCAGTGTGGGATGGAGACACCTCCAGCTCTCCAGGCACATAGGTCTGGCCTCTAGGGGGTGGACAGGAGGAAGCCCCAGCTCCAGGAGACCACAGAAGGCAGTGACCTTACATATCCTTCCTTAACCGTATTGTTTATTATTAGGAACAACTAATTGTAGGCTTGAAAAATTAAATGAAAGGACAAAGTCCAGAATATAAACAAAGAACGCCTAGTTCATTTGCAACACATGTGGCTAGTAATTCCTTATGAGGAACAATATACAATAAAAAGGTCAACTTTTAAAGACAGAAAAACTAAAGTATGTAATAGCAAAATACATCAGTGGTGCATAACAGAAGGAGGAGTGAAAAAATAACTGACGTTATTAACGTGATGTTTAAAAGTTATGGCAAAATTAAAAATATCACACTACTTTCACAAATATTTGTATATAGAGGGGCACAGAAACAAAATATTTGCCATCACATCAGTTTAGAAGCTGTATAAAGAACATATTACACAAAAAGACAGAGAAGGGGCTTAAGAAATGAATATTACAGAAGCAGCACATGAAAATGTCAATTTTAAGGTGCCACCAACATAAGGAAAGCACATAGTTTAAAAGAAGAGAAAAAGAAAGTTTAGCCCCAGGAATTAGCCTGAGTGTTAGCATCAGAAGAGGCTTAAAGTGGGCTAGGCAAAAACTGAAAGCTGTACATTCAAAGCACCAGACTAAAGAAAGGTGAAAAAAACAGAAGAACAATTACAAAGGGGGTTCTAAACCTTGTAGGTAAGTAGGAAAAGGTGCATTTGATGTGGTAAGGGAAGAGGAAAAAGTTTCTTTCCAGCAGCAGAATGGAATTACCACTCAAAATCCTCCCAAAGCTTTTACAAAAGCAGTTATTCTGTTACACTCTTCAGATCTAAATGTTTCCTGATTCCACAACCAGAACTGAGTATAAATCATGTACGTATTGGAAAGTCTAAAATAAGATCACAGGCAGCACTTTGTCCATGAGGCTTGCCTTCTAAGTTGTGGGAAAGTACAAAAGCAGGGATTAAGCTGGGGGTTGGGTTTTCTCAGAGGTTGCTTGTAGATGTGCTTCAACATCTGTTTTTACTTACATCCCCTCTTCTATAAGGAAGCTCCACTTAAAAATAGTAATTGAATAAATATAGCAATCTGTGCTATTAGCTCTGTTGCTTTTTATTTTACTTGATTGGTGGGATTCAGATGGGACTGAGTGCAGTGGGATTTCTTACATGAGTAAGGGCTGTGGAACTTGACTCTGTATTTGTTTCAGAGTTCTCTTTCACAACACGTTCTGAATCTTCCATTGCTCCTAATTCACTGTTTTTCGCATTTTATACCTTGATTGAATTTGGCCACATGTGGACAGTACACAGTGCGTCCCTATACTGTCCCAGCATAGTTTCTCCTTCTAAACTGAGTGATCATTTGTTCCAGGGACTGACTCTTCAATAGTTGTGACAACCTGCTAGCTAAACAGGCAGTCACATCTAACACCTGTAGCTGAACAGCATGCAACACTTGACCATAATCCTGCCATTGTTTTAGAGTGCAGTGATAAACATCGAGCAAGGTATATCTTAAACAGCGATTCCAACATTTCTTTTCAGTAATACCAATGCAATTCTTCTGTTCTCAGTGAAGTTGTACTGAAGAAAGGGATGCTGTAAATATGGTGCTGATCTATATAACAGATTAATGTGTTTTTCTTCAATAAAGTTATTTGGAAAAGCATCTGAGCATTAATGACAGCACTGCAAATCACTGTAACTGATTCTTGGCATGAATCATCCATCAGCACAGGCAAATCAACAAGTTCCTTGACATCGTACAGACTATAGATCAGTCTCATGACTTCAGAAATCTGCTTAAGTAATCGCTGACAGCAAATCTATACACCAAGGACAAGGCAGGGACTCAGAACTCAAATGAATATGCAGGCCAATAAAGACTCACCAGTTACAGATACCAGTTACTCATCATGCAAAATGATTGTAACATCGTCCTTGAGCCACTGCAACTGTTTCCCCAAGGCCTGCAGTGAACTATGAACTTTCCCTCAGTAGAAGCACTATTAGGGCACCTTCCCTACCCAACTAGCACACAGAACTTGTAGGAACCTAACATCCAAAATCTCCACCCCTCTTTCAAATCTGGTTCAACCTAGCCAGTTTGTTCAAAAATTACTGGGAAATGTGGGCCAGAAACAATCAACCACTGCAAAATTGTATCTCTTCAGGAAATCAGGGTAAGAGGTTACAATTGCCACATATTCAGTAGAGACTAAGATTTCAGTAGTTGGACTTGATGATCCTTCCCTTCCAACCTGAGATATTCTATCATTCAACAGCTAATTTTCTTGTGTATTCTTCCTGCTCTGGACATGCTCCAGCTCATGAGCTGAGAAGGACTTTCACTGAGCTTCCAAACTGGACTGCTGTGAGCCAGAACATGTCTAAGACAAAACACTTAAATTCAGAGCAGAAGAAAGAGGAAGCTCCTCTTGAGTGAGCAGCTCAATGACTTTCAGTGGCTGGGAATGTGAACACAGGAAGAAGGAAAGAATCTGAGCTTTCAAAATGGCAAGAGCCAGATCTGAAGACTGAGAGAAGGTTGGGGAACAACTAGGCAAAATGACAACTACTGAGAACCAGTAACAGTGAAGGAAAAGAATGAAAAGAAATTTGGACTGATAAGAAGAGGGTGATGGAGCCAAACTGGGCAGAGTTAAGGGATGAAAGGTGGTAGTCATGTCCACTGGGAGCAAGAAATTAGTGGGAAAGATGAAAGAAAGGTTGAGTTTGGAAGCCAAAGCACAGGAAACCATTAGATTGGGTCAAAATGGAGAACGAAGAGCCTCAGTGAGAGAAGTGTAAAAGGCAGAAGTTTTGTAGATCTGGAGTCCAAAGGGTAGGACTTGGCAGCAAACAGGATGGGACTGGAGTCAAGCAGTATAAAGGAAAGGCATGAGAAAACATAGGGAGTATCAGCTTGGAAGTAACAGCAACAAGGTGAGTGTGTGCTCCCTTCCCTTCAAAGTATCAATATCTAACAAAATCAGGAATTTTGCATGTCTCATGCTATACACAGAAGTGGCCTATAAGCAGTGTGTATACTCCATTTTGGTTTAGAAACCTGTATTTCATAGGGTAGAACCTCTTACAACTGAAATAAATGTAGCCCTGAAAAGTATCTTAATTATACAATGGTTTCCTCATTAAGAAATGCCTTTATTTCTGAAAGTTAGTCATGGATCTTTAGAAGTTATTAATTGATCTATTTATAACAAAATCTTCACAAGCTGGCAAACTTTTGGGATAGCAACACTAGCTATGTCATCCACAGAAAGTTGGAAACTTGGAAGAACCTCATTTTATTTCTAGCTTCGTTGTTGAAACTTTTGCATGGCATTGTGCAACATATTTAAATATTTATGGTCCAATATTCCTACAGGTAAAATGTAAGTTGAAAATTGTGGGATGTTCTTGCTAGTGTCCAGCAAACTCCTTGGGATCTTGGCTTAAATTGCTGTGGAAGTTCTAACTGTGCCAATTACGTAGCTGTATCTCTCCAGCTACACTGCACTTTTTGAAAGAAGAGCACTGAACTCCAAAGTCCCAGTTACGCTATGCTCTGTTACGTTTGCTCTCCATTAAATATACAGGGCTATTCAGATGCTTCAATTCAAAACAGCCCTTCTTGATTTGGATCTTGAGAGAAGTATTTCAAGAAGTATTTACTGAAATTCTACTAAAAGCTGAATTTGACTGTTTTGTATTTGTTCTGATAAATTACCCTCACTCATTTTGTGAGGAGAAATTACAATTAGTTCAGTTGAAAGTCTCAATTTAGTCAGAAAAGCCTCTTAGTTTTTGTGTATTGCAGATAAATGGAGAAGTGAAGCATAGCAATGAGTTTATGACTTGTTTAAAAATAAAGAAGTAACCAAAAACAAAGCTTTTTCTGTGCTAATATCAGAGGCATTAGTCCAAATATCCATCAGCATCAACAGCTGCACATTATGTGCTATGATTAATCACTTTGAGACACATGTATTAGCATATTTCAGAATATAATGAATGAAATAATGGGGTTTGTTGATCATTAGGAAAAGAAGAAAACAAAAAGATTCTTCTTGGATTCTCCCAGGTTTTGCTTTTGAAATTAAACTTCAAGACAATAAGAACGTGTTCTTGTCAAAGAACACGAGTTGGATTTAGCTTCCTGCAGAGAGTAAGCCATTTATCCAAAAAGACTCTGTCTTCCGTACGTGGCTGCTCTACGTGATTGGCACTGTTTAGTTTGTTCCACGCAAGAATGTTTCTTTCAGTAAAGCCTTAACTGGCTTTGCTATGCCTTGTTTCTGCACTCACCCAGCTGTATCTGGTACATATCCCATGGTGATTTGTGAAACAAATTTATTACCTTCCAGCTCTGCTAACAGTGAATAAAACAATGTCTTCCTAAAGAAATCATGAGAGGGCACTAGGACAACTGTTATTATTTAAGGTATTTTGCTGGCATGCTCACTCTGAAACAGCCAGGTGCCAGTTCAAATACATTAAATCCTGATTCATACAAGTCCTCAGTATAGGACTTTCATTACAGATGGGAGAAAGGGAAGTTTTGGTCTAAAACTCAGCTAAAATGCCTTCAACTTGCAGCTCAGACACACCAAAATGCTGTCTAAATTGTTGCAATATGACCATATTTGGGGTTGAATCTGTTTATATAACAGATAAGAATCACTTCAAGCATGAAAACAGATCACTGAAACAGTTCAAAACGTACTTCAATACTCCATTAGAAATCACAAGAAAACATTCAAAGAGTTGAAGAAGAGTACTTGCAGAGCAGGGAAGTTATGCCATTCACTGTGAAATCTTATGTTAGCAGCTGTACTGTGGTAGAAGCACACACAAAAGATTGTAGTAGGAGTCCTGCCTCTAAGAAACCATGGAGGATCATATAAAGCCAGGACTTGTTACCTACTAAGGTACAACACTTACCGATTCTAAAACAGCAACTAAAGTTTTACAGCTTATTTCTCACTCAGATAAAGAATCACAGAACTTAAATTCTCAAAAATTACAGTATTAGTCATAGCTCATCCATACTAGAAAAGAATCATTTAAACTTTTTTTTTTCTTTTTTAATAAAACAAGTTAAGGTTTACAGGTTATGTCAGTGATGCTACTTCTCTTTTCATTCAGTTAAAAATATAACTATATTCGGTTTCATCTCACCTGTTTTCTTCAAGATTTTTTGGAACCATTTATTAGACCCTTTAAATACAAATAACTCTTTTTCATTCCTCTTTGGTTATACTACCAGGATGAAATATAAATTGCACTTGCGCATATGAGGTATGTAATTGCTATTCAGGTGAAGATCAAAGCTTTGGAGAGTCCAAGTGCACACTGCATCAGCTGATGCAGGAACTTACAAGATCCTAACCCAGAAGTGAAGAAGAACCTTGCAATAATCAATGCCTTCAACTGTTACAGCATCTCTCCAAAGGAGAAAAACTATTTTCCAAATGCATAGCCAGTGCACTGGAATATCGGTGATTTGATCAACATCTTTCTCCTCTGTCTCTCCCCCTCCCTCAGTTGCATCATTTATCTTTAGATTAGTTATTTCAACAAGCCTTCGATGCAAGGCCTTCTCAACTATCTCTTTTGCTGGCTTCAAAGTCAAAATTTATTTAAGAAAGTAGAAGAAAAGCTACTATAAAGAGCTTTTAAGGCACTGAAAAATACCCTGTTTAGTAGCCTGAGTATATCACATTTTATCATAAGACTCGCACGTGTGCATACACATATGCATACCAGACACATGATGGTATTTTCTTCTGGAATGAAAATACATAGTTTTTGCACTAGTGCCAAGAAGAAATAAACTGTTGCATGGAGTACATCCAACCAGACACCATAAGTGGCAGGCATTTATTATCAACAGTGATGGCTTGGGACTTTGTTATATTACAACCTTTCTATGCATCACACACAAATTAAGATAGAAGCATGCTGGCTGTCAGATTTCTTTTGATCCTGACAAACAACTGGCAATCATTAAGCTCTCCTTTAATGCATACGATTCAATGGTAGAGAATAGTTAGCACAAGGCCCAGTTAATATCAGTATCTTTGACTTTTCATTGAATTAATTATATGCAACTAGGACAGTTGTTGATAGCAAATACGTATTTGACATTGTAACTACAATCTCTTTATTGTGTGATAATGTCCCTTCTACAGTAATAAATACTTTGAAATTAAAGATAATGGAGGCATTCTAACAGGAATGAAGTTTTGGCAATAAGAATTTCAAGAGTATAAAGCTGTCCTTTCTTAATCCAATCAGGATCTGAACTGCAGAAGGAAACAAAAAAAGAGTTGTTTTAAACTACAGTAAATTGTCTGTTATGCTTTGGGGTTGAATAATTTGGGAAAGTGAAATATATGCCAAGTCTCCAAGTGACATGGAAAAAAAAATCCAGTAAACCTCCAGGGACAGCATGCAATGCTACACTTGCAAATTTAAGGGAACATCACTGATAAATTACTTTTGTTTTTAACCTTAAATAACTTCTGGAAAGCACTGCCTGCATTTGGCTCAGACTACAATGAACAGGCCAGGACCAACTCCAACCGGAGCAGAAGTGGAGGAAGGAACAAGCTACACCTTTTAGGAATAAAAACGTTATAGAATAGTTTACCTCTTACTGGTATAGTAAGTGCTTCTTGATCTGCAAGTGTCTGAAATGGTCAATATTTAATATCATCATCAGGAATCTAAACTAATCTTGGAAACTTCAGAAACTCCACAAGAGTGTGGTCAAGGAAAAAGAGACAAGGATAAAAACTTTTGGTAATTTAAAAAGAAAAAATGGGTTTGAATAATAAAATTGCCACTTATTAAAGTCAGAGCCCACGAACATAAATATCAACAAACAACTTGCTAAAAGAAAACTGCTTGTATTATAAAACATTAGCCTAAACTTAGAATACTAACATTAAATTCCCATTGGCTCATAACTAGAGCCAAAACCAGAAGAACATTATCTTCTTGCATAGCACAATTTTAAAATAGCCTTTAAAAATACCACTGATTTAATGAAAGAGGAAGAGACTGGACTTAAAGAGGACCATTATGGCCAACAGCTGCTTCTCACTGTAGAATAATTGACTTTATAAATGCCGAAAATACTCATCTGCTCAATTTCCATTTAAGACTTGCCACGCACACAAGCAAAGATGCTTCCCCAGTAGACAGAAAACTTCAGGACTTCATCAAAACAATTGCAGCAGATACAGGAACAAAATGGACTTATTAAAAAGAGTACTGTTATTTACACTTAAAATGGCTTTCAACAAGTAGGTCAGGACAGTTTAAGCAAGTTTCTGAATAATAAAACATAGGAGGCTCAGTTCTATAGTATCTACCACCTTCACTATGAACTGCAGGTACGCAGTACCTCGTATTTGGCATGTTTTCCTTACAGAAACTGGCCCACCTACAGATGTTATTGTCTGTGCCAATTCTGTTTTATTAAATTGCTGCTACATCTGATATGCAGCATCCAAGACCTGCATTTAGGGTGAAAAAAAATCATGAAATAAAATGCATAACTGAATGTTTCCTGTCAAAATAATAAGCACCTCTGTTCTGAGATCTCCATAAAATTCCAAAGATTAATTCCAATAAGAAAAGGCAGAAAGAGGATTAAAGGAAGAAATATCTGAAAATACATCTATGGTTTTGCTCCAATAATGCAAGGCTTTTTCTGCATGTGTTTTCTCTTAAAGAATATTGAAGAAATGTCAGCTGATGGGCTTTCTGCACACAGGAAACGCAAGCAAAGGGAAGTGCATTATGCTGATCAACTGCACAGAACCCTCTACTGTGACATTAGGATTACTTCAGCAACATTATCCTATTCAAATCAAAGAGAGGAGGGGAAAAAAAAAAGGCATTTGTCAGTTAGTTTGGGAAAATTTCTTCCCTCTTGTTAAGAGGCCACAGCTTCACAACTAGGATTACTTCTTTTCCTTCCCTCTGTCCAGCCTTTTCAGCCTCTTTTCCCAGTCGAACAGGAAATAGCGGAGTGAAAGAGCAGGCTTCCCTCCAACTCAAGCAGTTTGGCCTGTGGCAGGGGCATTTGCAGGAGAACTTGAGAGCGCTCACGTCTTGGCTCTGCCAACAGGCTTCCTGCCTGTCCTTAAATCCCTTTGTGCTTTAATTCTCCCTGTGGAAGACAACAATTATTTCTTTGTCCATCTTATCAGCCGTAACTTTTTCCAGTGCAAAAGCTGTTTATTGTGTGCATCATGATGTACTTACACGCACTATATTTAACAGCATGGAAGTTCAGGCTCAGTTTAGGTATTTGCGTAAAGTGCTAGAAAAAGTCATAGACAATGTGACAAGTATATATTGCTCCTCTGGATGGAGGGTGGGAGAATGAGAAACTATTTCTGCTATTTTGTCATTGAATTATACAATCATGAAAATGGACCTTATCTGTTCATCAAAAACCTCTCTCAGTTTGAGAAAAAAAAAAAAAAAAAACAATGCTTACTACCTCAATCTAATCTATAAACGTTCTGACAAAAATTTGAGATTTTTAGAACTGCCAAAGTGCTTCATCACAAATGGCACAACTCCATCCTCTTTTTAAAAAGTTGCTGGTGTTTTATTGTAAACATCAATCTGAAAGATCAGATACCCATCGCAAAAATACCACCTGGTATTTTCATCTCCCTTTATAAAACCACACACTTATCTCAGATCCCTCTTTTCCTGCCCAGCAGGGATTCTTATAACTGGAATTATAAAACAGCAGTCACAATCTGAATGCAACAGTGATGCAATCCAAAAAACACAGCTTATGATACTGTACCATTATCTGACTCAGCCCGGATACAGTCATGATAAACCTTTCCACATGGAAAGCAACTTACATAACTTTAGGCTTTATTAATGGATATTTTAAGATTTATACGTTATATCTTGTGTTAACACGTGGGTTTTATTCTGCTCTTTCTTCTGCCTACTGAATGAGCATAGGAGCATCCTATCCATTAGCAACCAAGTGAAATCCCTTTGATCTAGCTAATGAAACGAGAGGCAGATGTTAGGCTTGGTAGTTCTGTCCAGGAGAGCAGCAAACACTTGTTAGGAAGACTCACCGCAAACATCTGCCATTTTTCCCCCACAGCTAATGGTTATAACTATTTAAGGGAACAGAGCATCACTATTTAAGGGAAACTGCAGGAAAGGGAAAGAAACAGTCTCCTAGGATAACCCATCTTTTTCCTGATCTAAATCTGCAGATCACCTGGCAGAGGTTCAGCTTCAGACTTAAAACCACTTTCTATACAGAGGCTCTGTAAAACAAATTCCTACAGGTGCTCTGTTTTTCCAAGAGCCCTGTTCCATTTATTTAATATGGTCCCTAAAGGTACAATTACTTAGGCACATACAAGTTCTCATATGCATCAAAATGAGAAGTCAGAAGAGTTGATCAATTCTGGATCTCCATCCTAGACTTCAGGAAGGCACCCCAGCTACAACAATTCTACAGAAAGCTCCTTGTTTGCTACGAGGCTAAAGAGCAAGCAAGTCTTCCTGTGATACGGGAACTTCTGCCATGGTATTACTGCAATAAAAGATAACTGAGGGGTGGTGTCAAACTGATGGTGTATTAAGAAAAAAAATTACACACCAAAAGGTAAGACAAGCTCACAAAACAGAGAATTTTTTATTAAGCCTACCTCGTGCAAAGGACTGGCTACTCTGTAGTACCACTCCATACTCTAGTTCCTTAAACCTTCTGTAATTTTTAGAAGGAAAGAGAAAATTACAAATAGATAAGCTACACACAATTTGCAACCCTGTGTCTACCAGCAGCTTGGTGAGCAGCTGCTTTTGTTGCACTGTGCCAGCAACATGGGATTTGGAGGTTTGAGTGCTGTTCTATCCCCACAAGCAGTTTTTGCTGAGTTGATGGCAGATTTCACCTCTGCTCTGTGCATCTTCACCAGCACACAGTGAAGAAAGAGGTTTCCTGAGCAAACTCAGGCAGAAAACGTGAGAATGAAATCACAGGGAAAACTACAAACTTCAGCTTTTTTTTTTTTTTTTTTTTTTTAAAAAAAAAAAGGTCTAGCAAAAACTGATGGCACAGGGGAAAAAGCAGCATGAGCTCCCCACAGTCACACTGTTTTACTCCACAAAGAGCAGGAAATGCTTTAGATATCCTAGTTTGCTGTCCCAGCAGTGACTTCATGTCCTTTACTGTCTTAAAAGTAGAAAAATCATGGGATTTTTAATCACAACACTTAGTGTTATGATACCATTAGGAAAAAAAGAGCACTTTTACTGATATCATCTTAAAATTAACAAAATAAGTTCTGAGAGAGCTGTTATAACTCAATATCAAAAGAAAAAACCTCTCTGTTTTGCAGTGGAAAGAGTAAGGAATAAATAACGGATAATAATGAAGTTATAAATATCCTGCTTATTCTCCCACCACTGCTAGCTCTTGGCTAGGCGCCCAGGTCATTAGCGGATGTCTGATTTCATGTGAAAGAAAAGAACAACAACAAAAAATTAGTAAGTTTTATTGTTTAAGGCAGCAGGGACATGTATCGATTCTCATCTGTCTCTGAAAATAACTGCCCATTAATTTTGTAAGAAAACAGAGGATGGTGATGGAAAAAAAGGTTGTTCTTTGATTTTATTACAAGGAGAGGGAAATAAAAGCAGTGATCCAAATTTTTCAGTAATTCAGTAAGAGCTAACAATCTTCTGTAATACTCGAACAGCACGACTTTATCAAAATAACTGTTCTGCTTTTTCTCCCTTCAACTGGAAATGGGTATTCCCTTTTCATGTATCAGCTAATTCAAGTTAATGTTTTTGCTATTAAATCATCGGCTCTTAAAATCACTGCACTGGAGAACAATTCTTAAGCCTAAAATGCGCTTTATTAGAAGTAAGCTCATTCCTCCACTCTCATATAGCATCGCTAGAAGAATTGCTAAGTCTGGGTGATCCTTGCAAGTGTTCATGGAGCTCACCTGTGCTTGGCCTCAACTGTACCTCAAATGTCAGTTTTTGAGGATTACAGCTCTGACTGATGTGGAAGGTGATATAGTCAGTGTTTCAATAAAGTGTCTTGAATTTTGTCTACATAAATATTATAAGATAATAAAAAGCAAAATCATCTTGAAAAAATGAAAACACAAAAGTATCGATTTTTAAAAGTTACATTGAAAATTGACTCAAAGTATTCCATGAAGACTTTAAAAAGCACAAAAAAATGAAGCTCTAAAAAATTACTTGAATGCAGTTTCATTTTTAAATTATTTTCCACTCGCCAAGTTCAGAACATGAAAAACCTAATGAAGAACAACTATTACAAAATTCTCCACCTTTATACCAGCACATATATAAAAAACAGGCTTGAGATTTCTTGCCATAATTGTGCTTTCCTTTAAATTCAAGAGCAAAGGCACTTTCACCTGTCAAGGTTAGGATTACAGAATCTATATTTTGCATGCCATCAGCAGCAATTAAGCAAAGAAGAGTGGCTTACCATGGTGTTTTAGTCTAGTACACTGGGTATCTCATCTAATTTGCTGAGTGAAAAATACATTCTCTTAAACTTTTACAGATGAATTAAAGAACCAATTTTTAATCTGATTCTACAACACACTTTACAACTAGATATGTATTGTGTGTATAATTTGGGATATAAGACAAGATGTATCAGTATTTTCTTTTTATGATAAGATCATATGAAGTAGAAATTTTGACATTTTAGCCAAAAGTTTCTACATTCAAAATAAATTATGGCTTCAAAATTGGAGGGATGAGAAGGTTCAGAAAATAGTTATTTCTAACACACAGCAATCACTTCAAGCTTCTGCTTTTCACAAAAGGAAAAAAAAAGTTGTAGATTACTTAATTCCTAGTTTTAGGCATTAAAACAAATTTATTCCCAAGTCTAATCATTAGAGGGATTTTTTTCCTGTTACTTGTTTCCTGAAAATAAAGGTTTTCAAATATACGAGATGGTAGACAAAACTACATGCTTTCTGTTAGGCAATCTTGGCTAGTTTTTAGAATATGTGCAGGGCATGTTGCCAAAATAACAGGTTGAGGAATAGAAAACCCATCATCCCTACTTGCACACATGTAGCTTTCAGCCCAGACTTCACAGAAGGACCAACTATCTTCACGAAATGTGGTTCACGATAGAGGAATCTACTACCACTGTTTTCACAGGTACTGAGACATGAAATATTAATGTTTCCACTGAGTTAAGCCATTTAATGCAATGAGACATTTTATACCATGTTTTGAAACTACCTGACCACTCAGAGGACAAAATGTACAACTGACTTCTACAACAAGAAGAATGTGATAGAAAAGTATACATACCCGTATGAACTCAGAAATCACTTAGGTGTCTACTGAGAAAATTCAGAACCAGCAGACAAATCCTCATGCAATTATCTTAATTTGCTTTAGCTCTTCAAAGATTATTGCAGCACTAATTTTTCTTTTTTTAAAAAATAATAATCATACACAAAAAAAACTGTCTACAATAATTGCCACAACTATTTTCAAGAAGTGTTTTGAAGCCGTACAACATACTTGCTAAGTTAATATGGTTTTAGTAGTTTCCAGGACAATCCAAACAACAGGAGGTAATTTAAGGTCACACATGAGTTCAGGCAGAGAGCTCTTAGCATTTTATTCTTAGCAATATATTAACAAAGTTTGCCAGGACTAGTGGTTGAGTAAATTGTCAATTCCATTCTTCTGCCAGGTCAGCTGCCCCTGTTCACTTCCAGCTTATAAATACTGAGGAGCAGTATATGAACAGCCAAAAGGCGCAACGAACAATCATAACGCACCTAATTGGAAATATTACATTAAATCAGGCTGCAAGGACTGTTAGTTTCTCCTATATTTGTTCCTCCAATGACAGATGTTGCTTAGGCTGGACATTAGTACTACTTCATGCAGTCCTTCTCTTCCCCCCTCACTTCATATCACACTAACCTCAAAACCAGGCATGATGTACCATGAAAACTGCCAATGTTCCGTACTACACACATTGTTAAATAGACAGAAAGCAAAATGGAAGCTGCTCTGCAGCACCTGTAAAACATCTTTAAAAGTAGCTAGTAAAATACCTATGAAATCAATCATTTGAATACTTTCATAAAGCCATACCACCACATACATTTTCAAATAGAGATCCATGCAAGTCTGCTAAAGATTAAAGAACAAACAGGCATCAGAACCAGGGGATTCTTAAGTTCCAATCCAAGTCACGTATTTCTGTGTCATAGCAAGCTCAGTAATAAACTACATCTTTGGTATTACCAAGACGAACAAAGACCCTTTGGCAAAACGTCAAAAAACCTTTCTTTATAATATTATTACAAGCCATTTCCTGTGAAGATAATTCTTGAGCTTCCCTGTAAGACATGATATTTTCCAGGAAGGAAGGAAGGAAAAAAGTGCCCCAAAACTATTCAGAGGAGCACATTTGATTGCCTAAGGAAAACAGCATAATTTCATCCATGACTAATGAACTACATTAACCTTTTTTTTTTAATTGTTTCTAAGAAGATAGAAGGCAGAAATTTCATCAGCTTTTAAAATTCTCCCAAATTAAGGATGTAAAGAAATAAAATTTAATGCAAGTTAAAACCTCTTGCGAAACAGCACATTAAAACAGGCATGAAGTGGGCAAAGAATTGGAGGTTGAAAAGCATGATTTAAAAAGGACTGAAGAGAAAACCATTCATATATTTACATGAGATTTAAGTAACTATACACCCTTCTATATTTGGTTTCTAACATGTTGGTACAACACCTTTTACAATGGGGTATATATTTTGTCACTTGTAGTTTGCTAATTACATAATTTCTGCTCCCAGATAAGTTTATTCTACTAAGCATATGCTAAATCAGTATGCTCTAAATAAATATTCCTTAACTTTTTTTTTTTTTTTTTTTTAAATATAACTGCCTTACTATGATAAACTGATACAGAAAAAGACAGGTTCAGACTACCTGAGGGTGTACTGGAATAAAACAATATAAATACCTTTATTTCTACTTAGGCTGTTCCTCTTTCAGGTAGAAAAGAGTTTCAGCATTCATCTAACCAGACATAACATTTCCTAATAACTGAACTTCTCTTTTAGAAAAGTATCAAATACAGTAACTGTGAGCTAAAGCTGATGGGTGATTTTCAGACAGCTGTTCTAGTTAAGATGCCAGTCTCTTTCCAAGTAAATTCATCTCAGGCTTCTCTCTTTCCAGTGTATATGACTTAGAGCAGATGCATACTGCTTCTTACATCCAACACCCATATAGTCTGCTCTCCTCAAGAAACATCTCAAGCAAATTCTCTTGCTCTAAACAATGGCTGCCAGCTTCGATCAAGGCTGCACAAACAGGGAAAAGCAGTACAGTGCTCTGTACAACTCCGAGCATTGCACTCTTAAGGCTTCATTATTATTAATCCTTTGACTCTTTTTAAACAGTCGAAGCCTGACTAGAAAAGGTTTTTTAAAAGCATTTATATTTTTTCATATTATTCGACGCATATCAGTGTTTCTTCCATATTTTCTTTATCAAATAATTTCTCTCCCTGGCTCCTTTTCCACATTTTTAAGAAGTACACAGAAGATAATTTCTTTCTCAGAGAGACATTACATAAATATGATGAAGAATATGTCCCGGGATGTGATACAGGATCTACCACGCATCAGATGCCCAAATCAGTGAATAAATGTACAAAGTTACAGCACACTGCAGAAAGTGAAAGAAACAGCTTCAGCAGCAAGGTATATAGAATCAGCTCTAATGTCAAATCCTTTTTTGAAACAAGAGCTACAGGGACTCTCGAAGGGTGGCCTACAGACTCAAAGGGATTTCTGCAGTCTAATGGTGAGAGGGGCTTCAGTATCTTTCCTCAAGTGTACCAGAGCGCCAGGACAACACCACAGTACATATACTGCTAGACATCTTGTGGACATAACAACAAAAAAAAAGTTTTTGGTAAAGCATTAAACAAAGACACTACACAATGTATAAATGCATCCCGGTCCCATATTTAATTGTGCACACTTAATCCCTCTGCTGGGAGCAGAATTCTTTGCCTCCCATCAGAGCTTCACATCACAGCTGCTTACATGCTGCTGGCTCTCTTCTACCCCACAGAGAAGAGGTCAGTTATGGTGCTAACGTAAAAGGCCACAAACTGCCCCTCAGGAACAGTCACAGGCCCTGCCAGTTCCTGAACTGCACATGCAAACTCTCAGGGAAAGTACTGGCTATCCCAGCCCAAATGGGAGCAGGAACTACTCGAACTACTCCAACAACTCAGCAGCACGGGTGACCAAGCTGCAGTGCTCAGGGAGCATTCCCTGGCATTAAGTAACATGGCTCAGTTTACTTACACAGATGCAGCCTCAATTTGCTATGAGGAAAAAAAAACATCAACTCCAAGTTAATAAAATGAGGAGTAAAAGACGACCTCCTGATCTCCTTTGCTCTCTATTTCAGCCCAATGTGCCAATGACATTCAATTGTGGAAAGCCACTTCCATTCCCAATAGATGGAACAGAAAAAGATTACCTTCCATATACTGTAATGAGCAATAAATTTATGCAAATTACATGCAGTAGGATGTAAGACAATGGAAGCCTTGTGCTGTACCAAGCAAAGTCAAGCATACAGAATTTATGTAAAGGAAAACAATGTGAGGAGCTGGAAGCAAATTTCTACAACCCTCTGAAATCTGTGTTTTCAGACTAGAAGTATCTTTAAAGCACTGACAGTTCTTTCAAGTTTCTGCTGAATTGGAGTTTAAGTTAAAAATATCAAAAGCTACGTAAGCACAGGAAGCACTTAAGCACAGGAGTTCTGCAATGTGAGAAAAAAAATCTCACTGAACAAAATGAAATTCATATCAATTTTTCCTCTGGATGCTTAACACAATTCCACCTTTATCTATCCATCTCTATTTCAAAGCAGCTATGAAAGTAGCTTGGTTCTAAAATGAGTTTCATAACCAAAAGGAGAAACTCACACACACAAGGATAAAAGCAATTAGGTTCTATGTTCTGTTCAGCTACTGAAAAGGCCAGTGAATTCAGAAACTCATGCATTTTAAAGTGGAACTTGTGTTCCATTAGGAAAGAGGTTATAAAATTTAGCAATAAAGAAAAATATTAGTCACTCATGAACTTCTCTGGCCATTACTTTCACTCATTAAGAAACAGGAATGCACCTAAGAGCATCAGAGTAAGATAGGCAAGAAAAAGGGCCTCAGAGCAGCGTCACTTTGGACAGCATGAGGCCATCACATATGACATGCATGAGGCAGGGTAGCCCCAGTACCTGCTGTCACCACTGGCAATAACACTGCCTATGTACAAAAGGTCCTGGAGATGCCATATGTCCCTGGAGAGGGGGGTGCACAAGTTCAAAGCATACATGAGGCAAGTTCAAGTTCATTAGAAGACCTCATTCTTCCCCAGTGAGATTAACAAAGTATTATCCATGAAGCTTTCAACATCTTGGTTCTAGCCAGAAGTGGTTTAACTATTGTTAACTCTATCAGCAGTTATTGAAATCCATTTGCTGCTATCACAGCAGACCACACTAAACATAAGCTAACACAAGATAAGACATGTCTCCTTTCATTCTGTTCTTCAAAGAAAATGCTTCTTTCTTGGATGCTGCTCTGCTGAAGTCTGATTTAAGTACATTAAAGGAACTTCTGCTAAAGTTAACATCTGGCCAAAACTTGTAAAACAGAGTCTTGGAAAAAATAAGCTATCAAAACAAAGTAGTCTTGTGCCAATAATTTCAGCTCCTCTTTTTAGTCATATTCTCAACAAAACGTAATCCTACAGAGGCTGATTCTACACGTGAAATACGAACACATCCTCTCTGAAAATATGTCTTCTTTAAATTGACTAAATATGCCCCCAAATTTTCTCTCTCTACTTCTCTGACACTAACTAGAGTAGGCTTTCCTTACCCTCTGACAGCAATACATTGTTCTGCCTACAAAATCATAAAAACAAAAATAATTAAATGTAAAGAAAATGAGGTAGGACAAATTAATCAGTTCTGGGCTGGATCCTCACAGTTCATCCTGAGAGTCATTTCGTCATTTTTCAGACCTGATGTTTTACTATGTAGGTCTGTCACATAGGATGAGACACATACTTTTTAGAGACAGACTCTTCTCTCCATAAGAAAATCCACCAACAACATTCTAAGGTGTACAGTACTGATGAGGCAGCCCAGGAATATACTCTCAAAAATGTATGTGTATGCAGTAGAGTTATGTCTGAAAATCCAGGATGGAAGACACTTGGAATAACATTAAAGCAGAAGCCAAGCCATATATTAAACTTAATAGCTGTAATTTCAAATCAAGACAATCCTCACAGGCACAAAAAAAAAATCCAGGAAACCTTCCTTGGCCATTCAGCACTTTGAGAATATGACTTATCAAGTATGGATTGATTCAAATGTTCTAAAACTTACTATTCTGCAACTACTTCACTTGACAGTGATATAGTCTGGTAAGACATACTTCAAAATATATTTGCCAGCCCAAGATACAGAATGTTATGATCAGTGCTTTGGCTGAGAACTTTCTGACTTTTGAAACACTGAAACTGTGATGTTAGATAGTGAGAACTTATCCATAATAGCACGCAAATCTGGGGGCAAGGGAACCTAAACTAACATTCAGAATTCAGATTTCACTGTTCTAAGGCTACGGTAAATGTTTCTACACTGAATTCATTTTTATTCATCTTCGCTCTTTCTTATGCAATTCAGGAGAGCTGCCAACAGAATCTTACTTGGCAGAAAAAGAACAATTGAACAGAGATGTTAATTTTGCTTTTCACAACCGAGCTCTCAAGGGCAGACTTTCTGTTGTTTAAAACCAAAACAAATTTGAGTCAACATGCAGGTGCTCAGATGCAGCCAAAAGGATGATTCATTCAGTTTGTCTTCAAGGCCACACACACTTCTCTCTGAGGCGTATCTCAATTAACAGACAAGTATAAAAGTTAGCTACTAGCACAGACAAAAAGAGAAAGCACAAATTAAAAAAAAAGTGTTTTTGTTGTTATAATGGAACAGTTGCTATTCATACCCAACACTTAATAAACAGTCATACAGAGCACGCACATCATTTAGGTATTTCAGTCTTTAGCTATTTATGTATGCAAGTCCAATCTCATTGCTGCAACGTGCCAGAAACATGGCACGTTTTCAGAAATAAACAAAATGGCTGTGTTGATCTTGATCACAGCTGCTGCAATAAATGCATCTCACTATTCAATGCTAGCTTAATCCTACCCAATCAAATCTTTCATAAGCTGGCCGCCTGCTAAAGACAAAAAAAAAAAAAAAAAAACAAAAAAAAAAAAATAAATTAAATAACCCCCCCCAACCTGTCTATGTCTCCTACTATAAGTCTATCAGTAGTGCATCCTTCAATCCAGTGCTTACAGAACTCACAGATCAATGATATATCTTGGATACTTTGTTGAAGCTCAGGCTAATTTTTCAGTAATTTCAGTTCCCCAAATACCAAACAAATTGTGAAGTTATTCATACAACACTACTAAAAGATTGGAGGAAAAAAAAAAAAAAAGTTAAAAGCTAGTCTTGGATCAATCTTTGGAAGTGTCACAATTGTGAAGTCTTGGATCAATCTTTGGAAGTGTCACAATTGTGACCTTCAATTGTGTGTGCAATCGTGCTGTGGAAACACTTGCAGATGAAAAAGAGCTGTGTTGCCGGCAAAAGATACATAATATGTGCTCATGGTGGTTTCCTTTCCTTCCTTACAATCCTTTATATACTGATGCAGTTATTACACAAAAAGCCTTTTTCATGCTTGCCTTTTCTGTCTCACTCTGGGTTGGAGAAAAAAAAATTGTGATGGAATGCTTACTGCCTTTGAAATATTTCATGAGAAAATGCCACTTACACCCACAGCCTCTGCTGCCACCTCCTCTCCTCCCTCTTTCTATTACAAGGAAGAAGAGGATTTGAGGGAAGGACAAAGAGAGAAATAATTGAGGATTTTAAGAAATTTCAGTTAGCATTTAATCCTAAAAATTACAATAGAATGCATACACCAAGTAAAGGATTTTCAGTTTGTCTCGAGAATTGACAAGACAATTACCTTGGATCTCACAAGGAATGTGTGGAGGCATAAAAGTGTCACAAACTTCTATGAGAGAAAGGAAAGGCTCCTCAATTACAGTTCTTCAGAAGGGTACTTTGATTGTATTAAAAACAAAACAAAAACAAACAAAAAACCACCACACCTCAAAACAAGAAGTAAATACAGTGACTTTGTTTCATGAATGGTTGTAAATTATGTTGCAATGTTTTGGTCCTAAACAGTACTGTTGTACAACCTTCTATAGTCTTTCAACTAACAGGCAAAAACCAAATGTTAAACTTAATACCACACTGAAGATCTTGCTTATTAAAACAAGCATATCAGTTTCACCTTTTGTTTGCTTTTCAGTTACACTCTGACAGGGGGATAAGAAAATAATCTGCCTCTCTGCTCCTTGCTCCTTTTCCCAACTCTTTTCCTTAGTAGACCTAGTATTAAATGAAAGAAAAAAAAAAAAAAAGAAACAGTACCAAACCAAATACACTGCGAAGTCAAATATGATGAAAAGCAACTGTGATTGTGATACTTTAAAAACAAATTAGAAATGGAAAAAGCTGTTTTCACAGGTCATCTGTGTTCAGTCATGGGAGCCTCCTTCAGTAAACCCCATTTCTGGGCTCAAAACACAGAAAAAAACCTACATAATGAAAAAATTATAAGCAATGAGAGAAATAATTATACAATCAACTTAAATGGTGTGTTTGAGAAGAAGGGAGCTCTCCCTAGCATAGTATACTTTTACACCAGACATACAGATGACTTGTATGACTTGTTACATAGAGCATAAACAGTCTTGAATTTAACACGTTATTTTGCTTTTAATCAATCTGGTAAAATCCTCAGTGGTTCAACTGCACAGCATAAACACACAAAAAGAGAATCAGTCATTCTTTCAGTCCACAATTATGTTAGTAATTCAGTCGTATTAGTTAGCCAGTGCTAATAAGGAGCAGTTTCTGATATTTGTAGCAGGACCTGTTTGCATACCCGACTGTTTTCTCACTGTAAACTCTGTAAGATTACACTTTTCTACATGCAACATACGTAGGGAAATCAATATTAAATCACGAAAACAATATTTTGTTGTGCAGATAGGCAAACATCTCTCATCAGTATAGTCTTTCAGGGAAAAACATCTAAGACTGTATCAGCACTCAGTTGTTTACAACAAACTCTGAGCTCTCTCATTGCTTTCCATCTTCTTCCTTGGCCACAAAATTTTTGGTTGAGTGTTTTTATGATTCCAGCATGGGTCACAGAATTACTGAAAATGATAATACTCAGAAAGACACTGAAGGAGTATTCATACTTGCATAATCCTACTATGCTATGTCAAATCAAAACAAAATTCTCACCAGTTCAGGCTCAGAAACGTGAAATACACTGACCGATGTGAGTATCATGTGTTTCTTTCTTCAGGAAGCCTGAGGTAAAGAGTCTAAGGTCTAAATTATGATCTTCCTCATAAACAATCTCCATTTAACCGGTGCACTAAGGCACAAAACCTAAGCTTAAGATCTTCAACAGTTGTTTCAGAGACCTGGATGCTAATGAAATCAGTGTTTAAACTGGGTTTCACCATCCATTCATAGCCCATTAGTCATGGGATGTATTCCTCTTATCAAAAGGAACAGATTACTACACACCAGTTATCTATGGCAACTGCTGTGTGTAAACACCTGCTCTTACATCCTGTGGGTCAGTCTGCCCACCACAGTTACTGTGGATACACAATAACCGGATGGGTAGGATGGCTGGAGGGAAGCTGAGGACTAAAGTTTTAATAAGCAGCTAGAAGAATACTTAATACTTACATGGGCTTCTACAGTTGTGCAGAACAGTCTCAAGATTTTAACTTTTTTGTCCATGGGGTTTAAATGTGCATTTATTTAAGTTTTGCAGAGGTTTTAAACAAGTTCCTTTGCTTTAACCAGATTTGAGGAAAGGTTTATTAAGAGCTATTTCAGGTATTACAAAGGAAATTAGAGAGATAGAAACAGCCGGTTCTATGCCAGATAAGAGTACTGCTACAATTTAAATAAGTTTACATTTAGATGTCTGTGGGACAACTGTAAAAGTTTCAAAGCACTTCCAAATTAATTATGATACTCATCTATCAGAATGAATCAGTATCTGTGAATCTGCATATAATTAGAAATTATAACCCTAAACAAATACCATTGCAATGTCATTATCAAACAACATTACTGCCTTGCAGGTTTACAGCCATCTTTATTGCAAAATGGAAGCATGTCATGAATCTCTCCTGCGGGTAATCCCCTAATTACACAACTGCCAGAGTAATGAATTTCCAACATTGTCTTTGGAAAACAATCATAGGCTACACAGAGCTTCCTGAAGATATTTGCGGAGGGAGTAGGAGGGAGGACGAAGCAGCAGTTACTCTTACTGAAGTGTCCCCCTTTACTCAGGCGGGTTTTGTACAGTACCAAGTTCACCTTCCAAAAAACGGTTAGTACAAGAAAGCAGGGAGATGTGGTGAAACTGTACTTCACTGGATACAAATGGTAAAGTTTAGGTGCAGGCATACAGCATTCTCCCACTGTGAAACCCAACTAGCTCTGCAGCGTCAGGGCAAAAAGAAAAAGGAACAACAAAGTGACAGGAAAAGGAACATGGACAGAAATATTGCAGTTGCTTGAGCCTCTTTTACTCCCCTCCTCAAAAAAAAAATCTTCACAATGATTTGTATGACAGTGACTGACAGGTTTGGAATAATCATTCCACCGTTTATAACCATGGAAAACACAAGTAACAGAAGTTGCAGAGGTAAGATCAGAAAAACCACGCATAAGCTTTTGCTCTTAGATGCTTACAGTCTTACAGAGTTAGCTTTTGTTTCTTATTTGCCCATCAAATATTCTGCTCCTGTCCTCTATTCATGCTTGTTACCTGCACTTTCTCTGCTCGTACACAATCTTTTGACACTCAGTTTCTCACTGCCATGTAGCCCTAGTGCCTTGTTCACCCCTCTGTATTTTGAAGGATTTAGCATATCTGCTTCCTTTCCTTCTTTCTTTAGTGATGGGTTGATTTAGCCAGCGACTTTTTCCCGAGGGTATTTTTGTTCCTCTATTTTGTTTATGTACCAACAGATCCACTTAGAATAAACTGGTCTTTAAAAAGAGAAGGTAGACCCCTTTGTAAAGGATTGCACCATGAAAGGAGATGAAACAGCTCTACATCAATGGAGAAGTATTCACCTGCCCAGTGAGAAAACAAGCGACAGGCCCAAGGACTTCCAACTGGCCATATAAAAATCGGAGGGGCCTTTGCAAACTGCAGCATTCAGTTTCAACTTGGAAAGTGAACGTAGCGCTTGTACAGCTGAACTATTTCAAAAATCTTAAATTTTGTAAAGAATTCATGTATCTTCTAAAGGAAGACTAAGAATTCAGACCACTGCTATTATACATTTCAATTAAGCTTATAAGTTACTGAGTTATCATTAGAAACACTATAGATTCATATTTCATCATAGTTAGGAGAGAAATTAGGAAAACAAAACTGACATATCTAGTTCCTCACAAACTTTTTGAATGAGAGAATAACCGATTTGCAAAGAGTATCCACTTGCCTCTGAAGTCATCTTCTGAAACCAACCACTATCCAATAGATTATTTCTGCTAAGAAGCCTACTTCCCAGACATCAGCAGTGATAGGCTTTTCTTTCACTAGTCAAAAATCAGTTTTGTTTTTAAATTAGCCACCAGTCCTCTTTTCAGAAGTATGACAAGGTTTATGGTCTTTTCGTAATGCCAATAAGGAAAACTTGTATATCTCTGAAGTGAGAATTATTTTTTCAATTCAGCCCAAAAGAAACATGTAGGCAATAACACTTAAAAATAACTTCTATTTTTGAGATTGCTCCAGCTTGTTTAAGGGGAAAAAGACTTCCACTTAGAGTGCTAATAAAAAAAAAAAAAAAAAAGAGGCACAATAGTCTGTTGCATAGGCATTACTAATTTGGTTCAGTTCCTCTTCATCTTACTGTATTACAAGGTCTGCTCTCCACACACTAAAGTGAAAACTATCTCTTCCCCTCCCCCCTTTTAAAATAAAAATAGGGATATAAAATATGTTAACACAAACATATTAGGAGAAACAAACAAGGCACGCAACATGTATTCACATTTTGGCAAATAGAAGTGGAATACAGGTAGGTGGCAGAGAAAGCACTTAAAAAATAAACTGAACAATAAAATTGAACTTTTCATCTAAACTATTCAAAGTACTTGCACGTGTACTTAAGTACTTACTAGAGTACTCAACTCTGTCACAAGTATCTGTGAAGTACACAATCAAAATATATAGGGAATAAAATGCAGTGTAACCATCTCTAGAAATCAAGGGACCAGAACCTGAACAATATTAACATGCACATTAAACCCTAAGACATATTCAGAGAAACAGATCTGTATCTTTGAAATTTTATTTTCATCTAAGCATTACAATTTGCAGCCCTCACACTACAGTTGTTATGGATTTTGTGACAGTAAAACAAGAAGAGCTGCCACCACTTCATTTTTATACGTCAGTCCAGAGGACAAAAAAAAAGGGCAGTTTACTGAAAGACAGAATTCTACAAAAGCGAAGCTGAAGGCAGATACTTCAATCTGCCTTGCCTCCTCAAACAATACACCTACCACATATGATAACAGTTGGCATGACATCTTCAAGGAAAAAGTAATCCAAGGTCAGCTCATGAAAGAAAGCTTTTACTGGAGGAAAATGTTACTGACCCTCCTGTGGCTGCCAGTAGCATCACTGCTGTAAGGAGGCTTAGAAACTTTGAACTCAACACTGAAGTACTGATGAAAATGTGGAATTAGTACAATAAACTTCATTCACACAGTATAAGGTGCAGATAAAAGCAGACAAGCACAGTAAAACTGCAGTATGCCAGCAGCCCTCTTCTAAATAAGATTATAGTAATGCTTTACTGGTTTTCAGTCACCAAGACAGGTAAAAAGACCAAGGAATTCACTGAAGACTCCAGGTCTTACTCAAAGTGCCAGTCCCATTTTAAGTATTTCTTAACACATGAAACAGGTCTATCCAAGGCTTAGCAACTCAATCTCATGCAGCAGAAAAGATATCCTCTTGCCAGCAGTCACATTCAGCAGCTATGTCATTAGTAAGGAAACTATAGCTGATTTACTTAATTTTCTATGGCCAGGGAATTCACATTTCCCTTTTAGCATTTTTACTGGATAAAACTGTATCTTATGTTAATGCAAGACTCCGAAAGTATTTGAGATACCTACTCAGATCCAGCAAGGAAGTTGTGCTGTTTATATTGTATTTGACATTCTTTTTCAGTTGCACACATATTTTACAACAACTATTACACTTTCTAGCCAATATTTGTGTTTTCCATTTGGCAGCTCTAATCGCTTTTCATACCGAGTAGAGACAAAGCTGATTTGGCAAACTGCGTTTGTCAACATTTCATTTGCTAAACCTTCTCAGCTAGAAAGCCAACTTTAAACACTGTAAACATAATCATGAGTGTCCACGTTTACAAGCTTTGGTTTCGGGTTCTGACCCTGAAGTAAACTTCAGCATGGTCCCAGTCACCTAGTGCCCTGGACTGCCTTTCCAAAGCAGATGGCCTCAAGGCTTCTGTAGAGTGACACTTCTAGTAAACACTAGCTGGTCAGCAGAAAAACATGCACTGTGCATCTTTCCTAACTTTATGTAGGAAGAAAAAATGAAACATCCAGTTGTCAAGAAGTGTATGACAGGTTTCTTTATCAAGCAGAAGCAATGAAGCTACCATGTTTTCTGTTTAGGTAAGATAGAAAGACGTGACACAATAAGAAAAAAAGAAATAGTTTAAGACTTAAGCAAAATCTGCCAAAGCAAAACACACACAGTGGAACACAGGTTTGGATCACGTGTAGCAGTCTCCAGATGAATTTATTTATTTACTAGTCTTAAAACTGCCTACACATTCTTAAGTATGTTGGTATTATTGGAACCAGGGCACAGGATGGGAGGTGCGGGGCAGTCTCCATGGCTGAAGGGCAGCCTTTCTCTCTGGCAAGCCAAGACGGAATGGGCTAAAGTTGTGCCAGGGGTATGCTGGATATTAGGAAGAACTTATTTACTGAGTGTTCTTAGGCACTGGAATGCGCTGCCCAGGGAAGTGGTTCAGTCACCATCCCTGGAGGTCTTGAAAAGATATTTAGATGTAGAGAGGGATATGGCTTAGTGGAAGACTTGTTAGTATTAGGTTAGAGGTTGGACTCGGTGATCTTGGAGGTCTCTTCCAACCTAGGTGATTCACTTAAAACACAGACTTCTAGTTGTATGAAAGAATCTTATGAAGACCACAACACCCAAATAACCATGTCAGAAAACATAAAGGGGTCGAGGAGGAAAAAAAAATAATAATAATAAAAAAAAAAATCAACCAACATCAAGAAAAAAAAAAAAAAAACAGTTGACCACAAAGAACACAAAGATGTTATTTGCAATCCCTACAGTGGAAGTTTATCTAGTGCTCTATACTTCTTTAGAGAGAACAGTTACTTTTTTTTTTAAAAAAAAAAAAAAGAAAAAAATACTTCCTGAATTCCTAAAATCTCTTTCATGTTTCTGTGCCAAACAGGAATTCTTGCACAGTCAAGAATTTGACCCATCATTCTGATAATTGCCAAATTTAATAGTTATTCAAATATGGACTCCTAAAAGTAAAACAATCCTGTGATCAGCGCCACCAGAAACAAGAATTTCACGGGACTAGTTCAGTCTTAAGTGATACCTTCTGTGAAAAGCTTCTTTTTCTACGAAAAACAACAGTTACACAGGTTGGAATGTTGGGAACAACTGCTCTAACAATAAAGTGAAATAAGATACAATTCTGAAGACAAAAAAAGTGCGGTAAAAGCCTATTTTAATACTGACATACCTAATTGCATGCGCTCCGAGATATCTTTGGATAGCTTTGCAATGCATGTTATTTATTTAAATTAGACTTGATCATTTTTTAAATAAAAGAAAGTATCATATTTTAATACTGAATTCTTCAACCTTCTTAATCAAACATTGGAACTTTAAACTACAAGGAGTCCTAATTAGTTAAGACATTTCTGATAATTTAGCAACAAAAAGTGCTCAAAATAAACTGTAAATAAAATTTAATGCTGTTTTTTAAAGATGGGATTACTTCACTGTTGATCCTTTTGGTAAAATCAACTTTGAAACTTTTGGTTTACTTTTAGAACTTTCTTCTTTGAGAAGATTCCTTTCAGGCCCCCTGCAAAATTCTCATTGCTAAGCTTGAGTCCTCAGATCATCACAATCAATCATCATTACCAAAGCTGACACACCTAATGAAAGCTTAGGTTAGTTGACAAACAAGAGTATTACAACCAATATAGGGAAAAGATGGGGCAGATAAGAAAGTGATATTTCATCTAACCTCTCAATCACTTAATTTAAATGTGAAAATAAAGGACAGAACAGGGTGGGAACACACATGAAGAGCAGCATCACTTACCATTTCCTGAGATGCATATTTTGGGTCTTCAGGATCAACTGACCAATAGCAGTAATCAAAACTGAAGGCCACGGTCTTATCTCTTGAGTCCCAAGTGCCATCAAGCCTACTGTCAGCCTGACAACAGAAGGAAAAAAGACAGACTTCACTTTGAAATTCACCAAAGAGTAAACATTCTAAAAAGTAATAGGAAGTTTATCTAGGAACTGTATTGCAGAAAAGCAACAGCAAAACTATTAATCCTCTTCATAAATTCTCCTTTGATTCAGACTGCAGCAGGGATGCCCATGAAAGACCTGCTGAAGGGTTCATTTACTACAGATAAGGTTCTTCAGCCTATATTAGCAGGAAAGGTCCACAACTCTTTCCATATTTCTCAGTGAAACTGAAAAATGACAAGAGAACTGCATCACAGAAGTAAGGCACAAAGTGAAAAGAAAAAAAAAAAATACTTTCTCACTCAGTGTTTAAAAACACAGGCCTATTCCTATTTCCCCTTTGCTTTCTTGTGAAAGCTAATACATGTTCTGTAACTACATGCTGCAGTGGCTAACCCCTGCAGGTTAACAGTAATGAGAGTGAAGCCCTTCTAAGCAGGGCAGTCAGAAATAGTGACTGAAATATTGAAAATTAATCTACAGGCCCCTCTGACAGTTTTGTGCATGTGTTTTGTTTTTCACTAAACCAAGAAAAAGCAAAATAAAAGAGAAGTAAAGTTATCTTTGAATTGAAGGAATTTCATCAAGGGGTGTTTTATTTTAAATACCACTTGATTCTGAAGTTGTTACATTGATACAAGTACACCCAAAGTTTCCTTTAGCCAGACTTAACAAATTTATGAACCTATTGATCATCTTCAGTAACAATGTTTCCACCATGTCCTGATTCAGAGGTCTTTTTATGCAGTTGCCTTTTATTTCCTTAGATTTTCTGTAGAAATATACAAAGGTAGCTTGCAGCACTGCCTTCATATCGCAACATGTAAAAAAAAAGGCAACCAAAACCAAAACAAAACAGCCCAAGACAAAAAAAATACCCTTTCACCTCAGGAAAATACCCTCCTGCCTGACAGAAGCAGGCCTGCCTGTACCTTGTGAACCTTGAGATCTTCACCAACTTGCAGGGCTTTCTGTTGTTCTGAACTAAAACCACCATGTACCCCAAATACATCATCATCATTAGTATATAAATATTAGTTTATGCACTAGGGTAAACTAACTCGGCTTCAGTAAAGGCTGTCTAAATTTAGTTTATACAAAAAACAAAATCACTGCATTTATGAAACTCACCAATTATGAAACATCAGGAGAGAAATGTTCACAATCTGGCTCTTGCATCTCCAAACAACCCTACCTGGCCTGTGGAGCCTGCTTTATCTTCCTAGCCCCCCAAGGCAGCCCACAGCTCCTCTTTAAAAAATAAAATTATAACCCACTAGGTCTCACAGGACCCAGCTGGGCCCAATTACCCAGCTGCAGGACTGAAGCCTCCACCTGCGTGCAGAGGCCCTCCCAGCTGGGGCCTGCAGCATTGCCATGGCAACCTAAGCCTTCCCAAGGAAAACAGCTGGAGAGTAAGCGTCTCTTGGAGAGCTTTATCACATGTACAAGGAATTAGGGAAAGTTACTTCATGAAGTAGTGAATCTCAGACTCTGCAAATACAGACTTGCAAAAAGCAGTCTTTCACACCTGACTAGTAGGGAGGAAATGATCACACACTAGTTTTAGCCCTGTTTTCAGAGAAAGTGTTGTCCTACTAACAGGAACTCAGTCAGCCCAAGTACCATAATTCTGACTGTGAACTAGCAAACCCTCAAAGCACCAGTGCCTCAACACCAGTCCCAATAAACAAATGAAGTATATAGATCAGCAGCACTTCACATCCATAAGACAAAGTAGAGTCCAAATCCATTTGTTCTATTTCTGCCCAGGTTTCTCTTCAAAACCTTATGTATTTCTCAAGTCAGTCTTCTAGAATAACTGGGTTGCTTGCAGATATACAGAAATGCAAAATGCATCTTTTACAATTCCCACTATCACCTCAGTAATTTCATCTATTTGCCTTTCAAGCAGACAGAAGTTTGACAACACAAAATTGCTTGGTTCCCATTCCCATTAATTCAGTGAAGGAGCATGGAAGCTTTAAGTAGTAGTATCTTTAAATATAAGAGTCTAAAACACAGGGTCGATTCCCATGCATGTGAACTCCAATGCTCTCAGTGGAATACAGCTACATTAAATTTATTCTTATAGCTCTTGGTCTTTTACCAAGGCCTGAAGCCTAGCCAAACATTTTGCTCCATTTCATGCAAGTCAGTTACACTCTGAGTGTAAATGAGAGGAGGAGAGAAACACGGAAAGAAATCACCCAGATGTTAGTTACAGTAAGATAAGTGCAAAACCCTAAACAATTTACTAACATCTTTGAATAATGGCATGTAGCCAGAGCACAGAAGCTTTAATAAAAACAAAATACAGATAACAGTTAGATGCTACGTTCCCTGTCTACAAAGTAGAAACAACTTTCAATGCAAATCAAGAGCTGTGCCAGTTTGTCTCCCCTAGTATTTCTTTTAAACTGATCCAACAGTCAAACAAACAGAAAAGCATCATATCAGAATCATTACATTGAGAAACAGAAGAAAACAGAAAGCATACCTTTATATTTCTTACTGTTGCTACTTTGTCATCAACTTCTACAATCACTCTTCCTCCTTCTGCACTCTCTCTGGAAACAAAACACATTCAAAGACTCATTTAAAATATGAAAACACAAAGATGCATTTCAAATTCATAAACTTCTCATACATGCATTTACTTGAAAGACCTTCAGACCAGATCTAAAGCAGTTTATAAGACAGCGTAACAGGAAGTAGCATTCGCAGATTTGTAGACAGGTATCATAACAGCAAGAGGGAAAAAAGAAAAACAGCACTGTGGTCAAACTTGTGCTTGTCCTCAAAAATATAATAAAAGAGAATTGTCTTTCAAACTAAGAGTAGTTATTCTAAATTATATTTATAAGGAAAAAACAATGTATACTTAAAGGAAATGTAATTTCACTTTTTAAAAACTGCACTGGCATTGTTACTATGAAGTAGAGCACAGCCCTTGTAGACTAGCAATGTTTTGTAGAGTATGGAACCACAATACAGACCCACAAGCCAAAAGTTTTCATCAAATAACACTAATTTTTACCACATAATCCAAATTGTTTGTTGTAGTCCTCAAACAAGTTATCTTTAGCAAAACAAAACTGTTCTGAAACATAAACATCCACAAATGCAAAGGACCGTGTACTCATGTGTATACTTGCATGAAATTCCCACTGAACACAGCTATGACTAGAATCTACCACATACAACTTCTGCTTCCAAAGAATAGCTGTACTAAAAAAAAAAAAAAAAAAAAAGGAAAAAAAAAGGATGTGGAAAGAATTAAAAAATAGTATGTGTACAAAGCAAAAAAAACTTTATCAGCCAACACCTATTTATAGGAGCACTGAGTCTTGTCCCTCTCAACAATTAGCATGGATTGTTTTTTATATATAGTAAGAGAGAAATGAGAAAGAAGAGGTCATCAGCCTGCTTATCTGACAGCAGAAAATAAATACACACTTCGATGCTAAGAACAGGGGAAAAATGTTTTACCTGTCACATTCCTTCTATAGCGCAATTCCTTTGCACTCTGATATTGAAACAGCTCTGACAAATCTTGTAAGCTGCAACTTTATCAGAATGTTTGTTTTGATGAAGCCTAATGCCTTGGCAAAACTGGAAAAAAACTCAATTAGAAGTAAAATCAATTTCATTCCTAGTGCAGTTTTATCAAGCTTTGTTTAAAATTAAGCTGAAGGGACAGACAGCATCAGTGGTGATGAACTGTATATATATCACTTGGTAAACAGCTGGTTTGGTATCATCTGGTCAGTTAGAAACCAGATGAGAGTTAGAAAGTTCAAACCTGATTGACCAACTGATTTTTGGCCCCAAATCTCTCTTTTAACACATTTCCCTACATTTGTATGAATTGAGCATACTGTCTGAGCAAGTGCAAGCTCCTTTCATTGACTGCTAACTTTCATACAGTACTTGGCACACCACAGCCTGCCTTTGGAGTATCAGTGTTTACCACCATTCAAAATAACATTCAAAATGAACCCTTAGGACACTGCTTCTACTTTTTCTATCAACTCTTCCATAAAGATGGATGATCGCTGTAGAATTTGAGAGCTTTGTAAGCATGAAGAAGATTTATATACATTTCTGAGCATATGTTGTCCCCATTTTACAGCTAGAAAATAATATTTTACCTTAGTGTCTCTGTGCCTCGCTTTACTACTTTTGAGTGTTGAGACACACAGAACTTTGTAGCTTTTGTAATATGAACTTTTGCAAGGCACTTGACTTACAAAATGCACACACGGTTGAAGCACAGCTCCCTTAGGTTTCAGTCAAGCTGCGAGCGTTCAGTACTTCAACAACCACCAGAACCCCCTTTTAGATCCCAGGAAAAAGAGAAATGCTCCTTGGATTTGCCTTGCATACAGCTGGGTACCTGACAGCGGTACCTGAAGGTTCCCTAAAGAACAAATGAAGAATGACAAATGCCGAAGGATGGAGGTTTGGGTTTCTAAGGTAGAAATCTGCAGATGCATTTAATCCGCATGCATCAATTTTCTAGACATTTTGAAAAGCAAGTGTTTTCCAGCACAAGTTAGTTAGAGGATTTCCATGCCCATACATAAACCTCTGCCAGCTGAGCTAGTGAACAAAACTTATAGTTATTCTCTACAGCATAGAAGATCTAAGAGGAAAGGGGAAATTTTGGCTGAGAATTTCACCAGAATTTAAGAACAGCACAGGAAAGACAAAACTGGAAGGATCCTATAGAAGGGAGCTTGTTTCAGTTACATATACCTCCTTGTCCACTGCCCCAGCATAATCTTAGCTTTATCCTGCTTCTTAAACCCATGTTCACTCCCTATTTTTCAGTCCTGCTGTTACTTCTCCAGCCTTATCACCTCAGTTAAAGTTCAGGGAGTTCCTATTATCCTTCTCCCGCTAACTACACACATCATCTCTTACACGTTATCTGCTATCTCCTCTCTGGCCTAGTTCACGTATCCACATTCAATTTTAATATCCTCACCCATTCTAAAGGTCTCAGTTCCCTTCTCTACCGCACTGTAGCTGTTTTGGGGCTATCTCTCTGCTCCAAAGCCGCATTGTCCTGCTCTCCTTGTCAGTTCCTTCCAGTTTCTGCCCCAAATTTACTCCTATGCTCCACAAATGAAGCAGTTTCTTCCTGGACACCAGATGAGGTCAGCAAACATTGATGAGAACAGATCAGAAGATCTTGCTATCAGTTCCCACACGCAGGCTTGAACTGTGAGCTGGACAACACCAAGCTCCATTTCTTAAGGCAGTGGTCAACAGATGAGTTTTATGGGGACCATGCAAGCACAATTTGGCAAAAACAGACAAAGTTTTATCCACTGTGTTCTTGCAAATCTTCACTGAGCTTGTTAAGGGTTTAATTGTTTAGAAATATGGACAGAAATGGGTGGATTCAGATGGAGAACTCAGAAAATACACACCTGAATCTCAGTTTTAAATGACTGGAAAATTCAAATAAAAGGTCAGCCTAGGTTGCTTTTAAATATTTTAAAACCTAATTTTCCCTCATCTTCTGTAGCAGCTGCACTGCTCTGGATGAAACTTAAAGATATGTAGCCTGAGGCAGGTGTTTGTGCATGGAATAATTTCAGTACCTTCCAATAGCTTTAAATGCCATGGTATTCTCATTACATTTATAAGGCAACTTTAACAATGAGCAGTGCTCCCAGCCCCACCAGCAGTAATTACACAAAACTCACTGCCGTCAGCCCACATCTGCTGTACAAACCCTGTGAACAAGTGACTTTACACAATGGGTTCTAACGACTAATGTACTCCCAGACCAAAGCAATTACTGAAGATTCAAGCTAAAGAAAAAATTCCGAATGCAAGAGTTACAAGGTATGAAAATTATTCACACAAATTAACTACATTTATAAACTTACAAAAACAATACAATACCAATAACAGAAAATAAAATTACCACATCACCTTCCACTACAGCATTATGATGGTATCTCTTTGCAGATAAAAAAAACTTTATGTAGCAGTTAAGTAGCTTTGTTCAAGTTTCACATGACAAGAAAGCCTTCAGCAAACACAAACAGAATAACGTCTCCCCTTGCTCTAGGCACAGCTTCACAGCCTACTTTATCTGTCTCAGCTGCAGGCTGTTGTTGCAAAGGGCATTTTGTCTCCTCTCCAAAGCTCCACATGTGTTCTCACTTCATTTCTTGTACCTGATCTATGAATCACACCCCTAAGCAATGACTCAAATCAGCTGTGATCACAAAACAAACACAGCAAAATAAACAAATGGTGTACCCCAGGGCCAGCAAGCTGTTTCAGAACACTGGACATTGTTGTCACAAAATTGGTAAAGAGAAATCAAGAGAAAGGGCATGAATATGCAGTGGTGGGAATGGAGACCACTCCCTTCTGCAGCAATTTACAGCTTATGAGCATTGAGCATACAACAAGCCTGGAGCTGTAGCTGTCACCAGTCCTACAAAACTCTTTGTTCAACCTCTGTGTAAATGTGTTTGTTCCATACTTCATTTAAGTACAAATGTGGGCTTCCATTCCCAAAGTTCTTTAGTTAATATTTGAAGTCCAACAGGTAAAGCACATTTCAGCTGTTGTAGATGTTCTGACTTTAACTCCTGAGTATAGACACTACAAAAAAAACAACACGTATTTGTCCACACAGCCTTACATGTGTGTACCACATCATGCATTTAACCAATAAAATAATCTTTCATCCCTAAGAATGGATGCTCTGCTCCACAGGTATGAAAGCTGTAGTACTTGTACCAAGAAAATCAACCCCAAAGTACACTTCTCTTGTAATAACTTTGACTCCTACTGCTCAGAAGTCACAGTCATCTTAACATTCAGCTTCCCTATCCTCCCTTCTCTCTTTTTGAAAAACTGATGCTCTGTGTGGGAAATGCCTCTCCTTCTATATTACTTTACTTTGCACAGACAACTTGGTCTCTTGCAGAGTGCCAGAAAGACCATTTCATGGTATGTGAGCCCAATCAAGTCCTGGATCTTCCCAGGAACTAAGTTTTAGCAAAATGCAAACCCAGTGACAGAACAGCGACAAAAGTACAAAATGCAGGGCTGTAACAGGGAGCTACAACAGAAACCTAATGGAAGCAAACTGTCTCAGTCCAGCCAAAAAAACACAGGGAGCTCAATGGAAAATCTCCTCTAACAGTTACTGGTCCAATGACAAATCATTGTTGCAGCCCACATGTAAAGCTAATGCAATCCCAGAGGGACAGCGGACACTCTGCAAGACCTGGAAGAATGAGCCAGCAGAAAAGAATCAAGGATCAAGACCCTGAGAGGAACATTGCCACATCTTGCTGGATCTCACTGAAACTAGGTCAGATGCAGTGTGCAAGTAGGTATACAGAGCTGGAGGAAGCAGTGAGTGGGAAGAAGAAGGGCAGTTGTTTAGGCTTTATAAAATTTGCCTCCATCCTCACAAATAACAGTCAGGCACTTAAAGAACAAAGGAGCTGACTTCTGAAAGTTGCCTGAAATTTAAAAACATGATCATGCAGTAAAACAAAAGTATCAGAATCATTAGCACTAATCACACCTCACAACAAAACCGTTTCTACAAATACTGACCACCTACTACTCAAAGTAATTAAAAATACTAAAGCCAAAATATACCACTCAAATATGAGAAGCCCTTGGTAATTTGAGGAAGAATAGAGTATGTGTTTACTCATACAAATTTTGAAAATAATCAGGCAAAGCAATTGTTGCATGCATTCCACGCTTTTCCTGCCAATTCCCATCACCCAAGCTAACTCCAGAACTGATCTCAGCCTATACTGAGACAGAGGTGGTAGTGCCAGCTTGAAAGCAGTACAGCAACCGTCAGTCTGCCTGCCCCCTCTGGCAGAGATTATCGCTGGCGTGGGCAATCCCATTGGTTCTGTTTTTTTTTTTTTGGAACATTTCACGTAAGTATTACTTTCTAAACTTTTCTAGAAATAGCAGCTTTGCACAGCCCTCTGTGACAGAGAGCATTTTCACACTGCTTACAAACACAACCAAAAGCACTCCCGTAGTGTGCTTGGCAGGATGCAGGCCAGCACTCACCACTACCATCTCTGGGACTGTCGCTTCTCAGTGTGTGATCCATTGCCATGACAATCTCTAAGTATGGTACAGCATTTACCAAGCGACCTCTGCCTGTACCTGGGACATTTTGTGTTGTCCATTGGCACCCCCCTGCAATCACCACACCAGGAGCTGAACTATAACCCTGTGGCAAATCTAACCTGAGCTTTTTCTTGGTCATAAAGTCTGAAGGTCTGTATGGGAAAGCCTTCAGGGGGTATTTAAATTTATCTTTCCATTACTAGTATACTGTACAGTGCCTCTGCCCCTTTTTATTGGTGGCCTTGGCAAGGGTATTGTTGAAAAACTGCTGACTTTGCACCTCCTGAGTGACTGACCTTTGCCATGGAAACTAAGAAACAAACAACAGGACATATTTTCTAAATTATGCTAGTGTTCAGAGAGAAAAGACACCTGAGACAAAACAGATTGAGGACATGCCTGCTAAGAAGATGCAATGAGAACAGTACTAAGGGTCTCTGCTGCTCCATCCAAAATCATAGAGGAGAATGTCAAAGCCTTCAGCCATTGGAGCTTCTGCACTCTCCTGACAAGGTGAGGTACCTGCAACCACAACATCCCTCCATGACACCAACATAATCCATATCCTTAGCCCTGCTGCTGAAACATGGGAAAGTCACAAGCTGCGAACAGTATGAACACATTCCCTTTGGCTAATGCAGGATTTGTTCTTATTTCTGAAGGATCAGCATACAAGATAGTTTACCTAAAGCTTGTTGCCAGTGTTTTTCATTATGTAGAGCTGCCCAATACCACTTTGGATATTTCTTTTTAAGTCCTAATTGTTTTACTGGGTCTTGCAAAAGAGGAGTGCACACCCAGTCAGCAATCTTCCTACCAAATTCAGAACAGATGTTCATAAGTAATTTTAAAATCCATATTGAAGCCAAGTACACAAAGTTCACCAAGACAGCCCACTGCTATAATAGACATGTTGCTCAAGTTCTTTCAAGGCTACTACCAGCTGTATAAAGCTTCCACTAGCTCTGGCAACAGCTGACACAATCTGATGGTCAGAAAAAAAACACCTTTCCTAATGATCACCATCATCCTAGCAGGGTTTCCACCTATTCTTCTTTGCAAATATTATACAGCAACAAAAATTAGAATATTTGATGCAGAGATAAACATGAGATATTAACAGTGCTCTTTAGGGATACAGGCCTGCTCAAGCAGTTACCATTTTAATGATCACACTCAAGGCTTTTGCTATGCATCTCGATGAGCTCAGAAAGGAAGCACAGGATGGCCTCCTCTGGTGTCCCTGTCTGCACCATCTTTGAAGCCTTCTACTGCTAGAGCAAGAGTGTCACGCATCTTCCGTGAGCAATCCATATCAGAAAAACACTAATAATCCGCCAGTGCTTTGAAGAGCCTTGTATGAAAGAAAGCAGCATAATTCCAGAGGCACTGAAGGGAGGAGGGAAGAGGAGAAGAAAAATTCCTCTCATCTGTCATACCACCAGCATTTAAGAAGCATGAAATAAGGACAATTTAAACAACGTTGCAGACCAGTTCCATCCAAAGGAGATATTCCTTCACCCTTTATTTCCCAGCTGTTTACTGAGTAACAAGACAGTACAATTAAAGAACTTTTGCAACAAAGAAATTCTGTGCAAATGCAATGTGATTTCCATGCAAATCAGAATTTGGATGCACTGCTCAGTCTTCATTCCACTGGGAGAGAACCTCCATCTGTGATCACAGTTAAGTAAATGTCAGTTTCACTGAATGCTGCAATGCACTCTCATCCCTCTCGCTAAGTTATCTCTCCCATTGCACCACAATCGGCTCCTACAGCGAACCCTCACCTTCTAAAAGACGAAGGTGCAAAACTGTCTTTTTACAAAATCTATATCTGAAAATTACAGAAGGAAAGCTGGCAGGAAAAGTTTAAAAGAGTAGGAAAAAAGAGTAAAGAAAAGGCAACTGGGGAAGCCCTACCCAAAGCTTGCATAAATTCCCTGAGCAGTGTTAGTATCTCACCATGTACCGCACGCAGGTCCCACAAGACCGGCTTCCAGCCTCTGCACCATGCCCCTGGGGAGGTGTGCAGCCATCTCTACACATACAGTCACATCATCATACATAAATACAATTCTTCCTCAGACAGAATATGTGGTCTTAGAGAACAAAACTGTCCAGCACAGAGATGGTTTTACAGATTATTTAATTACAATTTTCCCCATTCTTGCCATACATTTTGTCCTATTTTTCTCATTAAAAATCTGATCCCTGCTCCAAAACATTCTGATGTTTGTAAAATATTTCTAGGACTCGGGAGGAAGTGTTTTGTGAAAACACAAAGCGTCATTTACAAGGGTTTCAAAAGGCTGCAGCGCTGTTGTTGTTGCAGCTGCATTTGCACAGGCAACACATGAGAGAAGACCATCAGCCTCTTACTTTAGAAAGCAGAGTGCCAGAAGTTAGTGTCTTGTGCTCCTCCCAGCTTACATCACAGCGTTGTCACACATCATTACAGGAGCATCATCTTCTGTGGAATGGGTTTTGTTGGCCTTGAAGCATTCGGTCACTCAGGACATGCAAAGTTCTACTCTTTTAAGAAGGTAGAAAGTTTGCCCTTTAAAAAAAGGGGTAGAAAACTTGCTCTGTGCAACTGCAAGAAGAATACATCTGGGAGAGGTTGCTGATGCAGTACCCTTATAAAAACCACAGATGTGGCTTACAAAAACCACCTGACAATGCTAAGTATAGACACTAAGAGAAAAGAGCAGCCACCTCAAGGATAGTTTACATGAAAGTTTAAATAATAGACTGGGCAAAGGAAAATAACTAATTAGAGAGAGAGGAAAAGATGTCAAGATAACTTTAACAATAGACTAGGTTACAAAACAGGATACACAAACGTTAAAATACATTTGTTTGGGAGAGGGACCTACTTTATAAATACAAAATTTCAACCTCAACTTTTCTTTCAAAAAACCCAGCTCTTATGTGGAAAAAAAGCTTGAAACCATGAACAATGCATAACCAGTAGGCTTTGTGCAGATTTTCAGATCTAATTCTTAGAGGCCTGAAACAGTTCTTCTCCACCATCAGTTACCAGGCCCAAATCCCACAGCTTTTGAGAGAGTTCAACTAAAACTGAGTTCAACCACCTGAAAAGAGGAATTGTTACGTAACAGGACACAGAGGAACAATATTCATTTAACCACCACAGATGACAAAAATAGCCTGCCATTTGTCTGGTTGTGAGAGGATGAATCACAAAAGTAGCAAAGAAAATATAAATTTTAACACCCAATTGAGAAGGGTAAGGAGATTCAGAGTAGAGGACAGACCCCTCACTACACTGTGTTCAATGGCCTGCCTTAGTCTAAATTTGGTTATAGCATAAGAAGTATCTAGCAGTACTAAACAAGCTAAAAGGCGTTTTCTACTCTTGCCTGTTACCTGGTGTTTCCTGTATTTATACCTTTTCTTTTCACTGAGACATTCCAGTCTCTTTTAAATCTATTACAATTTTGCCATTTTCTTGAAAGGATGCAGTATTTTGCCTTATATTTTAAAATTATATATATATGAAACATATGTTGAATAATAAAACTAAATTATAATCCATCTATTTTCCAGATCTTTTTTCACTATTTTTTGTACTAATGTAAAATATACCTATTTCTAGGCAAATTGTTTCCATGCACATCCAGTAAAGCAGATAATAGAGAAAATGGCAATGTTCCATTAACAGAGAGCTAATTTATCCAACACGCACTTGGGTCTCTGAGCAAAGTTTAAGCCAGCTAGAGAAAAGCATCAAAAAGAAGACAAAAATGCTCACATCTACCTTTATAAGGAAAACAAATGCTCTCTCCTTACCAACCCTGATTTTTCAAGTTAAACACAAACAAAATCTTCTTAAAAACTATTTAAAAAGTACAGAAAAGGTAGCTTAAGCAGAAATTGAAACTGTAAACAGAAATAGACTGTATAAATATTAATGATGCCAACACCTTGTGTCATTACATTACTTCAGATGTATTTGTTGTGATATACAAGCATATATCACAACAAATTGAATAAACTAGGGTAATGCCCCCCCCCCCTTTTTTTTTTTTTAATATAATTTGAAAAGCTTTTGAAATAGTAACCTAAACTATGGCTATGTTTTTTTCAGAATACATTCTTCTTAACAATGGTCTTTTTAAGGAGTTTTAAGATGGAGATACAAGAACCAGAACAGGGTTGCCTCAAAACATGGTTGAGAAGAACAACAGCAAGCAACCAGTGAAGAATATATGTTGTAAAGGGAATGTGGTTGTATAACCAGGACAATCACATTCATTTTGATGGGGTAGGAGGGAGACCAACAACAGCCCCCAGTCTGCTATTGCTTTAATTTTATTTTGACACAACTTTTAACATCTGTTATGCATAAGATGCAAGGAAAGTTTTTTACCACAGTTGCTACAAGTTACCACACTTGTCACTAGAAGGCAAGATTGCTGTATCTAACTTCTTGTAGCTATGCAGAAGCATATAAAACACCTAATATCACCATCTATAAAACTGCCACAAGTCCTTCTTACAAAATAATATTTCCTTCTACTTACCACAGTGTGCTTAGAAATAACAAATGAGGTGGACCACAGCACAGAGACAAGTTAAAGGAGCTGATCCTACAGCAGATTAATAAAGACATACCTAGCATCATTTCAGAATGATTTTCAAAGCAATTCTGTTTTTCCACATAGCTTTCCTTTTTAATAGATATTATTTTTAAATATTAACACAATATCACACCAATCACCAGAGCTCTTCTCTCACTTTTTCACTGCAGCTAAACTCAACGTACTGCCAGGTCAGCCTGACACACAAAGCTATTTTCTGGAAATCTTCACACAGAAACTTACCCTACTACCCCAGACAAATACCTCCCAGCCTTGGGCTTGCTCACAGCCATCACCTGTGGTCCTAAAACCTCAAACTTAACTCCTCCTTCCCTGTCCCACCCTCAAGCTTCATTACCTGCTGCAGCACAGGACAGCCATTAGAGGACTGTACCACAGAGAGCAGCAGTAGTGAGGAAAACTGCTGCTGAGGCTCAGACTGTGATAGTAAGCACCTGCACAGCTGGAAGCTGGGTTCAGCTCTGCCACCTGGGACTACCCAGACATTTCTTGGAAGCTCTCATTTGCCCGTGTGTGGAGGACAGGCTCCAGAGTTCATCAGGGGACCGGGAAATAAATAGCTGGCCAGGAGGCCTTCAAGTCATAATTTAGAAACAATGCAAAGCAGAAAAAAAAAAAAAAAAAAAAAAAAAAAAAAAAAAAAAGGACATCTTTCTGGTTAATTCACCTGTTTAGTGACTCTTTTAGGTGACAAGTCTTTGAGATACCTAGAAGGACCCTTTCCAATAAGAGCTCCTTGCCAGTCTCTCCTTTTCCAGGCACCAAAGGCAACTGGAAAGAGATTTTCAATAGCAGAAAATACCTTCTGTTTTGCTGTGTCGTGCACAAGCAGCTCCCAAACTTCAGGGTGCAATGAAGCGCTCAGAAAGTGTCAAAGGGAAACTTGCATGCCCTACTGTCAAGCATTTAACTATCGTCGCTATCATTTTACAATTCCATTAAATAAACTTGCTATGAATTATTTGACCCAGGCCACAATGCATGAAGGAATGCAATGTCTTCTAGTCACTGGTGCATGCTAAGAAGAGAATCCTATAGTAAGGCATGAGGCTTTTCATTGTGGTATAGAGCACTGTTTTTTTTTTAAAAAATCTTTTTTTTCCAATCTTGAAGACTGTGTATATAGCAGTTCCCAAAGTCCATTGTGTAAAGGGAATGCATCCTGCATGTGGATCATGGAGGAAAATGCTTGAGGCAGCTGTGCTCCATCCCAGTCATAAAATCATAGAATGGTTTGGGTTGGAAAGGACCTTCGAGATCATCTAATTCCAACCCCTGTGCCACGGGCAGGGACACCTCCCATTAGATCAGGTTGCTCAAAGCCCCTTCCAGACTGGCCTTGAACGCTTCCAGGGATTGGGCATCCACAGCTTCTCTGGGCAGTCTACTCCAGTGCCTCACCACCCTCATAGCAAAGAATTTCTTCCTCATATCTAATCTAGACCTACCCTCTTTTAGTTTAAAGCCATTCCCCCTTGGCCTATTGCTACACTCCCTGACGAAGTGTCCTTCCCCAGCTTTCCTGTAGCCCCCCTTTAGGTGCTGAAAGGTCTCCCTGGAGCCTTCTCTTCTCCAGGCTGAAAAATCCCAAATCCCTCAGCCTCTCTTCATAGGAGAGGTTCTCCAGCCCTCTGATTATCTATGTGGCCCTCCTCTGGACTATTTCTAATACATCCATTTCCCTCTTGCGCTGGTCCTGACTATGCCGTCCTGGACATGCCACCCGTGTGCAGACACGGCCTCCCCTTCCTCCTCTCATGCACCACGTAGCTGAGGACCATAGAAAGAGCGATCGGCTGCCACAACTAGGTACTGCAACTGGGGCTGGCTACCACGGAGACATGTTTTGAAAGCTAGCAGCACATAAAAACTAGCATTGGTTTCTACTGGCCTACCTAAATAGTCAATGGGCATGCCTAACACTGTGGATGTTCAAAAAGGGGCAAATGCAGTTATGGAGAACAAGTATTCATGTGACCACAATGTAAATTTTTTGGGAGGGCTTATAACTGTTAATGTGTAACAAAGATTTTTGGAAGCAATGCCAGTCCATGGAACATCCTCAAGGGATTTTTCTCCCAGGACAATGCTTTGATGCCAAGAAATAGCTTAGTCTGTTACAGAATGACTGATGGCATTATGAAGAACATTAGCCACAAGCTATTTAAAGTTCAGTCAAAGGAAAAATTTCTGCGCTCTGCACAACTGTAAGTGCTTTTTAACCATTGGGGATTATTTCTGCATAGGAGCTGAAGAGCTGGCACAGAGTGTCAAAGAATACATTGTGATGAGTGCTGTATAGGCACAAAACAAAAAGACCACTCTTTGCCTTATCCTAAGTCGCAAGTAGCAGATGTGATTTAAATGTTTTATAATAAATAGATATTTGAAACAGAAAGTGTGATTTTATATTGTCCCATATTAAGATATTTTAACTTCCAAATATTCCTTAAACTTCAAGATGCCAAAACAAAGTTCGCTGGCCCATGTAAGTTAAATGAAGCAATAAGTATGTAAAGTTTGGATAGGCTAGAAATGACCAAAAAATGCTCTGGTGCTAGTGTTTGCTCGTAGCTTCTCCTAGCCCTGCTTCTGACCAGCAGGGCTAGGGAGGTGATCGTCCCCCTGTACTCGGCTCTGGTGAGGCCACACCTCGAGTACTGTGTTCAGTTTTGGGCCCCTCGCTACAAGAAGGACATCGAGGTGCTTGAGCGGGTCCAAAGAAGGGCGACGAAGCTGGTGAGGGGCCTGGAGAACAAGTCCTACGAGGAGCGGCTGAAGGAGCTGGGCTTATTCAGCCTGGAGAAAAGGAGGCTCAGGGGCGACCTTATCGCTCTCTACAGATACCTTAAAGGAGGCTGTAGAGAGGTGGGGGTTGGCCTGTTCTCCCACGTGCCTGGTGACAGGACGAGGGGGAATGGGCTAAAGTTGCGCCAGGGGAGTTTTAGGTCAGATGTTAGGAAGAGCTTCTTTACTGAAAGGGTTGTGAGGCATTGGAACAGGCTGCCCAGGGAGGTGGTGGAGTCACCATCCCTGGAAGTCTTCAAAAGACGTTTAGATGTAGAGCTTAGGGATATGGTTTGGTGGGGACTGTTAGTGTTAGGTTAGAGGTTGGACTCGATGATCTTGAGGTCTCTTCCAACCTAGAAATTCTGTGATTCTGTGATTCTCCACTTTCAGGACTCTTAAAAATCAAAGTTCAATCACTGGACCTGCAATTGCACAAATTACTGTACTTCAGCTTAAGTCAATTTTTTTTTTGCAGGTAGCTTTACCTTTTGAAGCACCTAGGAGATCCTAGGAGCTCTGGCAACAAGGGCACCTGTTAATGGCCATCACGGCGTGCATGTATAGAGAGGGTGAGAAGTGTATGTGACCATGGAGGTGGTTTAAGAAACTGAAATAGGCCTTTGTTCCCACTGAAAGCTTTAGGCTTTTCAATCTCCATCAAGGTTACGTTAAGCGTTCACATGTGGTATTTGCCTTGAAGTCATTATGTTTGGGCAATTTTGGTCAAGACCATAGAGCAAGTTCAGAGCATTCACAGACAATATTTGATCACTCCTTCTTACCCCTTATGAAAAATTAAAAGCCACCATGAATGCTTTTGCTGGCCTCAGCTGTGGCAACACAATGAAGGGAATAAACAGCAATTGCCTTTGGGGCCAAATACCACAAGTCTGGTCTCTGCCTCCCCATCCCATCAGTTATGTTGCCACAGATTGAGCAGGTGGAATTATTTAACAGTCTCTGTCCATTTTATCCCCTGGGTTTCCATTCTCCCCTTTGTACAAACATTTCAATTTCAGTGCCAGATTCATTTCACCCTTGTGCACCAGGCTGTGTTTCTGTTCCCAGCCACCATCAAACTGCACCCCCTACCAAACTGCTGGCCCACGCTGACTATACCAAAGGTTTTTCTGTTTGTCACATCCTACCTGTCAGAGTTATAGGCACTATTTAACACCATAATCATGTATGCACTGTTAAATACTGCCCATCGGGGAAGAAACATTAAGCCAAAAGTGATGCAAAGCCAAATGCTATTGTGGGAGAAACAAATGTAATTGGCTGCACAATGAAATACATCGTCAAGTCAAACTTGGAAGTATTTGCAATCCCCAGTGTAACTCTGCAAGGCTGAAACAAAAGAGTCCTGTGGTCTGAACAACTTGATCTCATTACCAATTTGGCATTTTAATGTTAATATTTTGCATTTGTGTACTGCTTTGTGTACTGCTTTTTATTTCTAGACAGTGTAACGGCAATTTATTTAACCAGTCAGTGTTAGGAATGACTAACAGTATGGAAGTAAATTAGATAGAGAATATCTCCAACATTAAAGCAACACTAAACAATGAAAGGCTAAACTTCACTTAATTCCATGCTGCAACTCTTCTTAAAATATACCACTGTCTATCAAAATCTATCCACAGCTGTGTTATAGATCAGAATTATATTACCCAAACATCTGTTTTTTTAATGTCATCATGGCTAGAATATTTTTAGATCAGTTGGTTTTGAGCCAAAGGTAAAAGTTATTGAACACCTGTAAATTACGTTCCACCTTTCCCTTTTCTATTATTTAAGACTAGCAGGTTTTGTTGTTGTTTTGTTTGTTTTTGCTTGGTTCCTTGTTTTTTAGTTTGTTTGGGATTTGTTTTTACATTATTTTACTTTATTCAGCATTCCCTGGTATCTTCCTGCAAAAAAATCCACAGGCAAATCAGACCTTAAAAGTGCAAAATGTGCACGTATTGCTGGCTAAGCGACTAGGCGAGTGCGCTGGCCGGGCACCTCTTCCAGAATCATTTTCCCCACTCCGTGAAAGGGTTATTTATCACACAAGGCAGTGAGGTCAGAAGGCAACGTGGGACTCACACTAACCAGAAGGCAGGCTCCAATCTCTGGGACAGCCAGAGAGCAGTTCTGCCCGGAGTGCTACAGCATTCCTCTGACAGGAGGCGTAAATTACAAGCTACTAAAATCTGCTCTTCCTTCCTTTTCCTCCCCAGACTTCCACAGCCAGCAGGGTTTCAACCACACGTTAGACCTAGAGCCCACCGGCGCTCTGTGCTGCGGCACCTCCGTGTTTGGGGGAGTTGTCCTCAAGCCATACTGCCTGCCTGCCGCCCTTCCGATTGGAGACGAGCAGCCGGGGAGGGAGCGGGGCAGCGCCGAGCGCCAGTGGCAACGTCCGGCTCTGGAAAATCCAGCAACAACCGAGAGGGAAGAGAAGCCTCCCTCACGCTGGATGACAACTGTCCCATCTGGGGGTACTCAGGAGGAGGGAAGCCTCGGGGTTCCCAAGCAAGCCTCCCGAGCCACCGGGCGCACCGGAGAGACGACCCCAGCCCCGCACCCCGCACGCCGGCGCTTGCTCCCCCATCCCCGTCCCGAGCACGGCGCTGCCCGGCCGGGCCCCGCCTCGCCCCCCAGCTCCGTCCCGCTGCTCGTCACGGAGCCTCCCCGCGGCGCCCCCACGTACCTCTTACTCAGCGGCCGGACCCGCACGGCCACCTTGACGTTGGCCATGGCTCGCCTCACACCCGGCCGCCCGCGCCCCGGCCCCGCATCGCGCCCCCGGTTCCGCGCCCCGGGGCGGAGCCGCTCGGCCCCGCCTCGCCTCGCCCCCGGGGCGGGCCCGGCCCCGAGCACAGGCCTGGGCCCGCTGCCCTCCCACCGCCCTCCCGGCGTTTGGCGAGGGGAGTGGGGGCGGTAGCCAGCCCGCCTGCAGAACTGAAGCCTCCAAAGATCAGTTTAGAGCAATTTTAATCTATTGCATCGACAAAGGTTAAATCCACCAAAACTTGAGCAATTTGCGTTTTGAATATTGTCCCTGTCAGCTACCAACACGACTGGGGAAACGTGTGAGCAAGTAGCATTTGTCAGCCACAAACGGGACAGCAGGCCTATTAGGGAATTTCTGACTGGTAAAAAACAAATGTTGTTACTTTTACTGCACTCGGTTCTAGTTTTGTTATTTCTAAATATTAGAAACTGGGCTGTATCTGAATACTCAACTGCAGTACTTTTACACCAGATAGAATCACGTTATAAAGCAATCTACACTTACATTCCCATTTAATTATACTATTTATATATTTTAAGTATAGACCTCCCCATTAGGTGACTTAGGCACCAGAAACATGGAATCTAAATGAAAGATACCACAATACAGAAACCTTCCAGAGTGAAGTACATGATGAATCCTTCAGAACAACTCTTCCCAATTCATGACCCACCACAGAGATGTTAAAAAAAATACCACAAGCTGTGAACCACTTTTTGATTCAATAGATTTAGTCCTTCTGTCATAGTAAAGAAAGAATCAGTATGTCAATGGCAAATTGCATTAGCTAAACCCTACCGTCTCCATAGACAACTCTCCAAAATCAGAGTAAAACAAGAAAATATGCTCAACTCTTTAGGTATGGCAAAAGTACAAATTCATCTTCATTTCAAGGAATTATAATGAATAACCTAACTAGAAATGTTTTCATCCTATCTCTCTGAGCCTTAGATTACAATATCTTTAGTTTACCTGACTGACCTAAAGCATCACTGTAAGAAAACTTGAGAGATTAAACCAGCAATAGAGGCAAGGGACCATGATTCCAGAAGTCTAGATTCTGTTTCTTCCCATCTCGCAGAATGTAAAAATCACAGCTTCTCTGCAGTTGCATAGAAGACCATAATTTCCAAAGTATGAAATGAACCATGGGGGACCTCAGGCTCAAATCCCACCATGCGATCCTATTAAATCTTACAGGACTCAAATTTCAGTTAATATTCTTAGATCCTCCTATCTCCTGATACTCTGCTAGACTTAATCCAAGTCATTTGTCTTTTTAACATGTCTCAGCAGCAGCAGAGAGGAAAATCACCTGTACTTGTATACTGCATTAGAAAATTCTTAAACTATACTCTTTGACTTCATACCCTGTGGAATAACGTAGTCTAGGAAGATTAATAACAGGATTCGTTGAAACTTTCAAATATTTAATATTGAGTAGACCAATTACATGTAACTCTGATCAGAAGGTGCTCAACACAGAATAAACTATTTCATCCTTAATTTTACTTTGTTTTGATGCACCTCTCATAAGCTACGGTGAAATTTGTGTGGTACTGAGCCACCTAGTGGTTACTTTCAAAAAATAAAGGGCTAATTTTTAAAAATATAAATCAACAAGTTGTAGCTATGAAGAATTCAGATAACTGAGGATGCAGTGACAGAAAGGAATACATCTGCATGTTTGTTCTATTTCCTCAATACAAAACAGGGTGTCCATGAAAGACAACAACTGTCCTGGTTTACAGATGTCCTGGCAGTGACATTTTACCAACACACCTTTTCAAGACATAAAAGTTCCTGAGACTGTGAACTGGAACAAGTCAGAGTAGCTAAGTTGTTATCCATACTCATGGAAAAAGTTATATTCTAAGGAGGTCATTGAATACAGGGCAAGCAATAGAAGAGGAGGCTGAATAATGTATTTATCACTATCATAGAAACATAGGTTACAAATTTGTAGAACTGCTATACATCAAGTCAATTCCCTGCTTTCCAAATCAACCACATCATAGCTGTAATAAACTGTAACCTAAAAATAATTTAATTCCTTGGTTTGAACTGTTAGGTTCATGTCTATGCTTCCACAGCACTTTGAACCACTCTTTTTATATGTGGTATTCCATAACAAAATGAAAACCAGGAAACTTGGTTCTTAAAATCTAGTGCTTTTATTGAAGTTTTATAGGTACATACAAAATACAGTGTATTATCAAAATACTTACAAAAATGAATAAAAACATTGTAGCAAACACATGAGAAATATCAAAACAAAATTGCATTGAAGATACAGGCTCCGAGAGAATCCTGCCCAACTATTTCGAAAAAGAACTCCCTAACAGTCTTTTCAGTAGTCTGCCTTCCTATGAACTACTGCTCAGTTTGTTGTTGTTTTTTAAATAGTTGGAAAATGGATAATCATTGAACTATAATGTCAGAACATAAATATAACTACTTACAAAGTCCCTGTTGAATTAAGGCACAAGTATGTTGTAGTTTTCACAGGCTTAAATTGCAGTTCTTCAAATAGCCATCCCCATATGAGGAAAAAAAAAAATGATGTGCTAGGTTAAAGATAAGCCAAAGTCCAATTCAGCAGTATTGCAGATACCATCAGAATACACTTCTTTTTGCAGTTCTCTCCATTTCAATATTTGCTCTGTCAGCTCCTCCAAGTCTGTCACCAGCACCTCTGTTTTTGTCAAAGCAATGTCCTGAAGAAGAGAATTAGATTTCATCTCTATATAACCTGTCAAGCTAGCAGGAAACAAAAATAATCTAAGCAACCAAACAGCATTGAGAAGCTCTTTTTTTTTTTTCTACTCACCATATTCTTCATGAGAGTTGGTATCTGAGGGATACTTTTTGCACTCTGCAAATGACTTTCAAGCTTCTCAACGAAAGACACAGCGTCAGTCAACAACTCTACTACGTACCTGTAGCCAAGAATGAGCTCAAAAGTTGTGCAAACAATGCAGGATCTAATACTTTCAAGCGTCCCTTTCTTTCCCACTATGGGTTTCCTTAGTCCTCTTCTCCATTTTTATACGAGCTCCTGGTCATCTAATTAATTTCTGTGCAATTAGAATTCTTTTATGGTTCTCAATAAGAAGTAGAGCAGGAGTTATTCAAGTGCATACTTCCGTAACTGGACCAGATTTTTAGACCATGAGGAGCAACGCTATTTTTTAAACATTTACTAAGTATCTCTGGGAATCATCCACACAGTTATTCTGACCAAGTCATGGTGGAAAGAAGACACCAAAAGCTACAGTAGTGATTCCTACCTACGGAGAAGTGAAAGCAATCAAGAATTTAACACATCAATTTAAAAAGACACATAATCAATCATATAGTCTTCAGAAGGCAAGACCAATCAACTAAGCAAATATTCATTTAAAAATTGCTATGCTTCCATACAAATATTCATTTAAAAATTGCTATGCTTCCATGAAATTAGCAATGAGTAAACTTCTACCTATTAGATGAGGTTCCACTGTCATATTTTGTTTCTATTCTCTACAGAAAAGTGAATGAAATCATCTGATTTTTTCTAAAATATAATTAGCTCAAATTAATTTGGACTCACTCAAACAAAGAACCATTATTTTTTATATGCCTACTTGTGATATTCAGCCTTAATAGGAAGGTTCTCTTGACATATGGGCTTCATCAGCCTCTTCCTAAGTTTCTTCTTCTCTTTCAGTACTGCTTCCAAGTGTCTGTTCATATCTTGCAATATCTGGCATTTTTTGTCTATAAAATAAAATTGCAAAGTTGAAGCTATTGTCCTGCTAGAACAAGAACAAAGTTTCTTCTTTAGAAAGGAAGGAAGAACAAGTCTGCTCTATCACTCAGGATAGTGTACACTCAAGATAGATATCATTAGTCAGAATGACTTGTGTTGGATTCTATAGGACTTAACATGAACACACACCCCGAAGAAAGTCATATACATTTTTTAAGAGATGCAGCTTTGTTAATTGCCTTACATCATCTATAGTTTTAAGTAAACTGTTCTAAAGAGATGAAATCCACTTCTTAAAACTATGCCATAGGATTGAAATATTACAGTATACTTTACTAGCATAGTGCAGTATTAGCAAACTAGAATCTTTAAGTATCCATCAAGTCATAGGGGGAAACGCAAGAAATACCAAGGAAATGAATCCATATGCTCCCCCCAAAATAAAATAAAACTAAGTAGTTCTAGGGTCCATAGATGAATTAGAAATGCATCAGATTACTATATAAGCTGTAAAGCATTACACAAGCCAAAGCAAGCAACACAGGTTACTGATGATCTCAAAACTCCTGATGTTTCATTGAACTTGGGGAGCTGAGGGCATGCACAGACAAACACACACAGATTCTACTGCATGTCCTTCTGATTAAGTTTGAATGTTACACAGACATTCTTTTGGGGAAGGTTAATAATATACTTGCCACCTCTAGCAAGCTATGCAGTGGTAACAGCTGCAGTAACTTCTAGAAGTGTGATGTACTTAAATGAAAAAAATCTACTGATGCAGTCATTTAAAATTAAAACCTTTTTTTCCCCTATGGTACATAGAAAACTTACCTAAGTAAAAAGGGTGAACGATGTCTGCTGTCTCCCTCTCCAACTGCAGAATCTCAGTTTCCAGTTTCTTCTACAACAAGATTAAAAATCAAAATGAAAATGAACTTTTAATGTACTTAACCAAATATTGCTGGCCCTTTTGGGGCAGAGAGAAGGTGAGAGGGAAGGAGAGGTAAGAAGGGGGAGAGTGCACTTGTGAGAGAGTAGCCACATGCGTAAGAGCATACTACCAATTTCTTTCAAGGTGTGTGGGTTTTTTTGTTGGTTAATAGGAAGAGACAATTAAAAAAAAAAACACACATACAAAAAAAAAAAACATTTTGGTGATTTATTGGGAACTTGTTCTACAAAAGACAGATTCTGCAATTCATACTTAAAACACAGATGCTCCCATGTCCTACAAAGCAGTTTCATAGCCTATATCCTGGTAAAGAACCTCTCAAAGCTTCAGTCTCCTCCTTCTGGCAAACACTGTTTTGTGATATTAATTGTTTTAAGCTGAGGGGGAACCTCTCAGGTTTAATTCTTTTCAATGATAAATGAGCACAAGAGCAGCACACTTACTTCTGTGGCTGAAAGTTGGGATAATTTTGGCTAGACAGGAGAAGACTGAGGAAAACACAGAACAGAATGACATAGTTTTTCAGGACACAGAACTCTTGCTTTGCCTTCCTTGAGAGGAGACAAAAATTAACCTCTTCCACTGACAGCATATCAAACATTTGTCCAAGAAAGAATTTATAAGTATAAACTTCCAACAAAGGCAGTGAAATATCCACCTCACTAGGAGCTGTAAACTAGTCTTTCCTTCTGCTACAGGGTGATGCTCACTTACTCATTCTCCAAAAATTTAAACCAGTGAATTTGTTACACTTTTGCAGTAACACTTTGTAGCTGCTGGAGCCTACACCACATCGCTTAATAAATACGTCTCACATACTAGCGAGCAAATGCTCAGAAAACATCAACATAAAATGCAAGTCAACCATCAATTTCAGACAGTAGGAAATGACTGAGGCAACCAATAAAATGGTCCAGATGTCCAAAAAGAAACACATTTTTTTTGGAATATAAGTGAACTACAAACTCTCATTTGTTCTTCACTTTCTTCAGAAAGCTTCAGGTAACACTTCAGTCAAAGATACAAACTACTACATCTCTCCAGTTGCACTGAAAATGTATTTAATCTTGTTATTCTTTGTGACAACTCAGTCCTCTGGGAAAAAAACTGCCAACTGTTAACGGAACAATGGCGTATTTCCATTTGCTGCCTCATTGGGTGAAATGTATTAAGTATGAAGTGTTAAGAGTATGTTGACAGAAGTAAAGGCCTTACCTCATTGATTTCTGCCCGAATGTTTGCAATTTTTTCCCTCTCAGCGAATTTCGCAAAGCATGTGATATTCTGACAGGCTGAATCCAACGTCTCCTGTGAAAGGATGGCAACAACAAGGTCAGTCAGCAGCAAGAAGGCATCAGGCAAACTCTCAAGACTGGCACAGCAGTGCAGTTCAGCACTTTCTGCCTATCTGTCATTCCAAGACACGCAACCAGACCCGTGGCAGGTAAAACACAAGCTTGTAAATCCGCACAGCTGCTTTCAGGCTCTACGCGGACAAAAGCGCCGCAGCAGAACGCCCTCCTTTATGGGAACAGAGGCGGGGGGTTTGGTCCTGACGGCCGGGTCCCGCACCTGCCTCACGAAGCCCTCGGCCAAGCACCGTGCCAGCACGGCCGCCGCCGCCGTGGGCCCCTCGGACTCCCAGGGGGTGGGGCCGGCCGCGGCGGCTCTCCGCGCCCTGGCGGTCCCCGCTGCCTCCCGCTCCCGCAGCCTCGGCGGGCTGCGCGCCCGCCCGGCCGCTCCGCGGGGCCTGGGGCCGGCGGCTCCTCCGCGGGGCCCGGGGCTGGCGGCCGCCGTTGCCGCGGAAACCAAGCAGCGACGTTCCGCCATGGCGGCCGCGCCGGAAGGGCGGGCGGATGGAGGAGGAGGAGGAGGCTTGGAGCGGCGGGCAGTCGCCATGCCGGGCGTGACGGCCCCGCTGACAGCGTTCCGGTTCCGGGGAGCCGGGGAGGAAGGGCGGCCGGTGCCCAGTTTTTGAGGGACCGGGGGAGGCGCGGCGGGGGCGGCTCCCTCCCTCTCTGCCTCCGCCGGGGTCGGTATGTGCCTGTGCGGGGGCTCCCCGAGCCGTTCAGCGGCGGCGGGGCTTGGGGAGCTGGGGTCGGGGCGAGCGGCGCCGGGGAGCCGGCGTGGTGAGGCCGGGGGAGCGGGGGCTGCCGGCTCTGCCTCTGCTAATCCTGCGGCCTGAAGCTCCTTAAGCTCTGCTGGGGTGACAGGAGAGGGGTGGCAGTAACTGCACGGAGAAGGAACAGAAAGGAGTCGGGGCGCTGAGTGCTTCCAAGAAACTGAACGTAACTGTGGGATTAAAAGCAGCTCTGTCCTGGTGGATGTCACTGCAATCATGGAGAGTCTCCATAAAGAACAGCCTTATATAACTGGGCCCCAGAAGAGCAGAAATGTGGAAACTATAAAGTTTTCCCCATAGTTTTAACCATATTTATTGCATTTCAATATGCAGACTGCAACAAAGAATACATCTCAAGCTGGGTAAATATTCTAAGATCCAAAATTTTAGAGAGATGACAATGCAGCAGCAAAATGGTTCAGTGTATTGAGAAGCTTTCAGTGTTAAGACAAAACATGTAAAATGACTTTTTACATTTGCTTTATAACAGAATTTCTATTGCAGTCCTCCAGTGCAGAACAACAGAAAAACTGGCTGAAACTATCACTCAGACAAACTCTGTACGCCTGACAAAGAAGTGTGAGGATGGGAAATAGTGCATTAAAAGCCCACCTGGAAACAGCACAGAAAACTGGTGTGTTTCAGCTAACAGGAAAGGGACTTACAGAGGTAATACAGCTGTAATAGAATCCTGGCAGTTTGTTTGTATGATTGGCACTTCTGGAGGTGAACTCCCCCCTCATTGTTGTCATAATGCACTGCATACACATTTCTCATAAATAGTGATAAATCGTATTTCAAGATATTTTTTTTCTTCCTGGCAGAGAAAAATTTTGGTTGCATTGTCTTCTTATTGAGGCTTTGTCTCTCAGGACGCTGAGAGACATGCTTCTGATTGTATGTTTTATAGTGAATGCACGTTAAAGAAGTATTAGTTACAATGTTGTTGAGCTTTAAAAAAAGAAAGACTGGAAACTTGGTAGAAAATGTAAATTTTATATCCGTATTGTTTTCTAGAAAGATACTCCACAATTTGTCATACTTAGATATTTGCACTGTATTTAATAGTCATTATACAGTCTGTACTTAATAACAGTCATTAATAGTCTGTACTTCCTTCTCCTTTTTTAATTTAAATTCTTTGGATTAAAAGTACTCTTCCTAGATGTTAGACTGTCTCCTTTATATCTTTTTCCCTTTCCTGAGAAGAAAAAATATTTTAAAAAAGGAGAAATCTGTCAACTTAGTTGGACACTATGATGACTGGACATTGTGATACATATTACGGCATGTAATATAGATGTATATTTCAGTTAAAATTTCAGAGCTATATAACTTGAACATTTGAAGTTGTATCAAGTATTTAGATGATGTATCTTTTTTTCTTTCCCCTAGTTTCCTGAAGATTTGCAGAAGCTAACGAGCAACTTGAGGACAATAGATTTGTCAAACAACAAAATAGAGCTCTTGCCACCACTCATTGGAAAGTTTTCCTTTTTGAAGAGCCTTGCTCTAAACAGCAACAAACTGAGTATGCCTGCTAATTATTATCTCCACAGATTTTTAAAGTAATATCTGACATCTCTGATCAAAAACTAAATGTAATGATTTAACTCTCACAGGATGTAAATGGGAAGTTTAGTCACCTAAACTGAAATCTTTGGAATTCATGTACAGGAAAAAAAAAAAAAAAAACACATAAATTATTCAAAACTAGTTGCCAGCTTAGTTGTATTATTCGTTTAACAGTGACATGTAAGTACTTAAAACCACAAGGTTTGTGTGCTGTGACTTGTCTGATCTGAAAGTTTAAGTGTCAAGATGGTTTAGTACTTGCATAGAGAAGAGGTAATTAAGATGGTCTGTAGAAAAGGTTGGCCACTGAATGGTTGTTGCTGCTTCTCGTAGACAGTGGAAGTTCCAAAAAATTCAGGCAACTTTATGCTATGAGAAATGCTGCCTTTTGGATGAGAAACACATTTCTTGCCTCTTTATGGAAAAATTAGGATGAGATGAATAAGCTAACTGTTTTTGTGTTCATTGTGTATTAATTGCCTTTTTGAAAAACAAACGTCATTTACAAATCTCTTTGTTTCCGTAGTGCAGCTTAGGAGTGCTACAGGTATGTATAGACAGAATGAGGGATGGATGAACCCTAGGAGAGCTTACCTAGTGAGACTTATCTGATTTGGTACGGATTGTTTGAGAACTTTTGAGTGAGTTGAGTAATACCTTTAAAGGGCTGCAGCAGACCTGAGGCTGTGAATTGTATGGTGTATCAAATGTCATAGAATACATTGGCAAAGTGGTTAGGAAATGGTGTAGCTGATGGTGTAAAACCCTCTCAGAGGGGTGTTTTCAGCTAGTGATTTGAAGGTCTACCTTGTTTGCAGATTATTTTTGAGATATTTATGGAAGACGTTTAGAAAGCATGTGTTGTCAGACGGCTTCTGTTTCTGTGTAGGGGATGTGTGCCTTCTGTGTAAGCATCTGTGCCTCTACTGGAAAATGTGGAGGAATCCTGTGGGAAGTAACTGTTTTCCATGCAGAAGCTTATTTGACATAAATGGGTATGGAATTTTACTGTTCTTTGTTTAGGTCATTCCCTTTGTTCTGTGATTTATTTCTAGCTGCTCTGCCTGAGGAGCTGTGTAAACTGAAAAAACTGGAAACACTACATTTGAATGGCAATCACTTGAGGCAGCTACCAGCTGCATTTGGACAACTTTCAGCTCTCAAAACCCTGAGTCTTTCTGGAAACCAGCTTCGGACTGTGCCGACACAACTCTGTGGTCTTCGTCACTTGGATGTGGTGGATCTTTCCAAAAACCAGATCCAAAACGTACCAGACACTGTGGGAGAATTGCAGGCTATTGAACTCAATTTGAATCAGAACCAGGTCCGGTAACTGAGGTAGCATGTGGATTTGGGACAGAGCTGTTTCTATTGTGTTCTGTGGTCGTACTAAGTCTAAGCTGACATGATCAAAACTTATAGCTGAAAGACACATTGCTTTCACACAGTAGAAATGAGAGATCATGACTAGAATTTATGGTCTGAAACATCCAACTGCCTGATTTGACTAACAAATACTGACTTTAATCATACAGAAAGTATTTGAACAGTTACTGAGTAGGAATCTGATAAACTGACGTGTAGATTGCCTGTCATCACATAAAAATAGAAGGTTACTTGGACTTTTTGACCATTATTATTGCTTCTTACACACTGTTAAGTATTGTTAATATAATATGGATTTACAGTATAATAGTTCCGCATTAGTCTGAAACACAAGTCACTTTAAGTAGTCATGGAAAACTAACATTTTAGTCCCATTGAACTTTTTTTAAAATTTATTTCTACCAGATTTCCCAGATCTCAGTGCAGATCTCCCATTGCCCACGCCTCAAAGTCTTGCGTTTAGAAGAAAACTGCTTAGAACTCAGCATGCTTCCTCAAAGCATCCTCAGCGATTCCCAAATCTCACTGCTTGCAGTTGAAGGAAACCTCTTTGAAATCAAGAAACTCAGAGAACTGGAGGGTTATGACAAGGTTTGTATGATTATTATTATTATTTTTTTTTTTTTTTAAAAAGAAACTTTTGGTGAACTCTTTACCCAGTACCTCCTCAGAATTCTAAGACAGCTGTTATGTTAGTGAATGAAAGCATAAACAGTCTATTGGTACTGTCACTTGTATTGAATTCTTAACATCTGAAAAGAATTTTAAGAATTTGACAAATATTACCTTTCTTGGTAATAGGATTCATGATCTCTGTTCTTTCATCAGCATCTTTTGAAGTGTAGCTAATGATGAGAGGTGTGTTGAAGCAAGTCTTTTGTTTGAGATGGAAAAGCAGGATTAAAAAAGGAGGCCTCCTGTCATACTGCAGTCTTAAGGGTTTAACATCAGTTTATCTTTAACACTTCAGATTTGACTTCTGCACCATAGGGACTTCCATTCTAGAGTATGAATCAATTATAGCAAATGGCAGAAAGCTTTTGTTTTTTATTTAAAACACTAACAGTTGCATCGATGAAATAAAGTATGCTTTAAATGCAGAGTGCTTTTGAGTCTGAAGCAGAAATTTAGCTGCTTTCAATAACAATGAACCTTGTATTAATTTCTAACTCTTAGATTTTTTTTTTCCTTTGTAGTACATGGAACGGTTTACAGCTACAAAGAAGAAGTTTGCGTGATCATTGTTCTGATCCTGTGTATCTCTGATAAGAAGAGTTAGTGACTGAGGCACCCGCTTCACTGACCTGAAACAAGACTGGTGAAGGAGTTGTTCAGAGTACTCCCCTCTAGCAGTCGTATAGTCTGTTAAGGCCACGTTGAATAAACTGGAAGTAGAGAACACGGGTACCAAACTGATAAACCTGTTTAGGGGCCAGTTCTGATTTTGAGCCACTATAGCTTTTAACACAATACCTGTTCTCCTTTGTCAGGGCTCATTCTTTAATAGAGAAAGGGAAAGAGCATTTCAAATTTGCCAGTTCCCCTTCATCAGGAAGCTGTGTGTTAAACTGTAAGAGTCATTTCTTCTGGAAACATTTTTCCATGCTAGTACATGGAAGTTTTGCTATCAAAGGAGATCTGAAAAGTTGTATATTTTGCAGTAAGCACTCTGTCTACAGAGAAGAACTTTCACAAATAACATTTTAGTTCTTAACCTCTACGAGTTTTTCTAATGAAGCACAAATAGTTATGGCTAAATTTATATCAACTGCTTCCAGTAAACAAATGATGGTTTGAGCATCCTTCATAGACTTTTTTTTTCCCCATAAGCAGGAATTGCACTACAGTCCTATTCTGCTTGAGCTGCATCAAATAAAGATGAGGTCCACCTTCAATGTATTCGGTAAAATGTATATTGCTGGAAAATATAAAATCCTTGCACTGACTATTTGTAAAAGTCTTAGCTGTCACCCTACTGCTGCTGCCTTACTATGAAAAGTATCTAGAAAGAGCTAAAAATGTATGCAGTTATTTAACTTATACTGAAGACGAAAATGTACTTGTTTATTTTAGTAAATTGTTTTCAAAAATTAATTTCAAGCTTATTTGGTGTAGCTGCTGCTGTTGTCACTTTAACCAATATTACAAAGGTATAATTAAAAAACATCACTTTAGATACATGGTTCCACCAGCTGCTGGTAACAGTTGTACTCCAACTGCTTTGAGACTGCAGAAAAGTCAAGTATGTCAACACTGCGGTAGCAATTCAGTTAAGATATACTGCATCCTCAGAACAGTGAGGGAGGAAGAACTGTACTAAGTGCTTTTCTTGGCAAAATAAACATGGATGCATCTATTCCTAATGAGATTGTCTGACAGTCTCACTGAATATACTACCTACCATTCTATACCTAACCTTTCCAACACAAGGCAAGAAAGGCATTTATACATTCAACTCCTTAGTGTCACAAGTATAATCATTAAATGTACTCACTGTGGCTGTTACCTGCAAACAGAAAGAAAACATTAAGAAAAATTAAGTGACCTCTGTGTCAATCTCTATAACCATAATTAAGATAAAGTGTTTATTTTATAAGATGCTCAGAAAGAGTTCTTACACAGCAATACTTGTTATTAAATAACATTCTGGGGAACATCAGTTCAGTATTCAAAGGATGGCTGTAATCCATTCTTGAATAGCCTGTAGGTATGCAAAGATGGCAAGGGTAGGTTTATAGAGATCCATAATATGCAAGGACACAGATTTTATTTCTTACATTACTTTATTACAAATCAGTACAAATAGGCACTAGTAAAGCAAGTATATATTTATGATTAAGTACTTTATGCACACCTATATGTTAAAGTGTTACAATATGGTGTAGCATTTGCCAAACTGCTTCCAGAACTGGGGGTAGCTAGTAATAGGCAAAGTTTCATTTTCTGAGATGACCTGCATTGCAGAGTCCAGAATCAGCCAGATATTCCCAGCAAGGGTCCAGTCTGAGATCCCAAAGATCTCAAGCAGAGAAGTTCTCACAGGAGAACTCCCAGAGAAGCCCCAATTTGTATAGACAGTGAGTTACTTTTGGATTGTTAGAGACACCACCATCTGCTCTTGCTAGCTTTTATTTTCCTACCTGGAACTACCATGTTTACTTCCCCCTCAAACCAACTTTTGCTTCCCCAGACTTCATAAAAAAGTTTCCTAGATGAACTTCTACTTTTTCCAGGGGGATAGTTGTTGCAGTTTGTTTTTGTGTTTCTCAAGGACATCTGAGTATACCTCAGGCTCTCAGGTACCCAGCTGCACTTCAAAGATGCTTTGGGTTCCCAGGCTGGGGCAGATATCTTTTATCAGTAGTGTTGTCATTATAAACAGGTTGACAACAGCAGGGAACCAGTTTTATTTAAGAAATTTCCATTCTAGGTGCTATTTTATAGAAAAAAAAAAAAACTAGCTTCCTGTCAGAAGTAGCTGACAGCAGAATGATGATGTTAACTAGGCTACTCTGTTTTGCAAAACATAACTAGGGGAAGGTTTTAAGAACACTCCATGTATGTCAGCACAACTGCAGGGTCTTCTAGTCAGAAGGCAGAAATCTGTTTAGCTTCATACAAACATTTCACAGGTTGCAACATGTACAAATCTGGCAGTGAATAGGTAGATCCCCCCGACTTGTTTCAACTACAGCTCCATGATGCCTAAAAATCACATTTGAAATACTGGCTTTCTTCCTACAGATTTGCAATGCTTGAGGCATCCATAGAGCAAAGCCCCTCATTTGGCAGATTTCCCACTGTATGAGAAAGGAGCAACTCACCAGGTCAGACAAGTATGAAAGAGGAGGCCATCCACTTTGCAATATTATGCTGTGGTCTTTTTGCTGGGAAAATCTGTGCTCAGACATGCTACTTTTCTCAAGTTTAACATTTACTTCGCAGGATTCCTTTGACTGCTCAAAAGATACTTAAGGATAGATGGTACAGTAAGTATGGGAAGATCAGCAACAGAACAGTTGGAAGAAGATGCAGTTAGCATTGCTACAGAAAACAAAGCTTACAGTTTTTAGAAATATTTGAGTTAGATAGTAAGTCAACATTTCTGTTGTTTATGTAACCATCAGTACACCTGGAAACCTTTCAGTTATACATTGTTAGGCTCCTTTGCCAACTTGGAGTTAAAACAGCTACCAAAAGTTTTGTAAAGCGAAGGGGAGAAAACACCATGCCAAGTATTGATTGCTGGTGAATTAGGCCTGGATTATCTGAATTTCTATCAGAAACAGAAGGGTATTTGTTTCAAGGACAAAAAGCTGGCTGACACCCTCACATTTTAGGTCACAGCAATAAATATGTTCAAGTCACTTAACATCATTCTGTACACTTCAGCACTACACATAACCTATTAGTAATTGTGCATTACAGTGGGTGTGGGAAGAATGGAGAAGTGACAAACTGCTATTTTTTTCATGCATAACTATGCTTGCATCTTAGTTTGGGAATTACTGAGGTAGAAAAAATAACCTATTTAGCAATCCATGCATATATTTTATTTCAAATTGATTTCACTTGCTCTCCAGTTTTTCATGGTATTCAGCTACACTTCATATATCTATTCAATTAACATTTAGATAGTGCACTGCTGTTTCAAGTGCAGCAAAGGGCAGCAAAGGTGAACCAGCATCTGCAAGTCACTGCATTGTGTTAACCACAAATTGTTTCACAATAGAGCCTTCAGAGTAAGAAGTTTCACAAGTTACTGCACAAGCAGTGTGCTGCAGCTCATGCTGTATGTAGATGGAACCATCTGTTAACAGGTTTAACTCATCTTTCATGTAGTACGCTAGCTTGAATTTCATGGTTTACCATGAGCTATCGTCTAAGTGTGCCCATGGGACATAGAGTACATGCTCAGTAATTATATACTCAGGTGGTCTTAAATATTTTTTCCCTAAATTTTGGTAGAAATATACTAGGGCAGCTCCACCATCGTGTGCAGAGCGCAACTTCCAAGCCACTCCCAGATACCACTGTTCTTTCTCTGAACTAAAAACTGGTGCAAGTCTGTATTCCCCCCCAACCCCTAAGAGCATTCTGGGAATCTGATGCTCCAGTACAGAGAAAATAGAATCCTAAATTGCTCTATAAGTGAAATTGCATTGGTAGAAGATTAAGTCACCAGATCTCACGTGATAGATGCCTATCAGGTATTACCAATACTCGACAGGAAAGTTTTATTTTGCCTAGTTCCTTTAATATCCTCAGATGTAGTCCCATGCCTTACCAGTCTTTCAAAGAGATGGACACATTTGACAGTTTGAAGTCATCCCTGCATAATCAACATTGCCTGAAAACCTAGAGTGTTTAAGAAAAGGAAAGATCAGAATACTCCTCTCTTCCCAGCCACATCCCTTCCTGTGTTAACATCAGGAGTTCGGTGAAATAAAAATAGAAGGGAAACTTCCTGGTTGCATAGTAGCAACTAGTTCTGCCAAGTTTTTCAAGGACAGGAAATTAAGCAAAGACATTTCTAAGACAAAATAGTTTTAAATCACATTTAGTTATAGAAGTATGTATTTTGTCGTGCACAATATAGTTTAACAATCAAAAGAAGAAACTGTAAACCTTCATTCTTAATAGAATTCAGAAATATAAAGATGCACAAGTGTTGATTACATTCCACAGACATGGAAAGTAAGCATCTACTGTACAGATGACAGTAAAACGATCCAAAAAGCAGAGTTTTGTTCATTAACATGAAGGCACCAGCTCCCTGACAGGTTTGGCTCTTGCTGCATCAAAAAGATTTTATTTAGCTAATACTTAAGCTTAGAGTCTTGGAAATTATTTCCTTATGTGATATGCATTGCGACATGAAGATTTTGCATACCAATCACAGCATTCTCTCAGTCAGTATGAGAATATGTGACTAGAGCACAGGGAAGTCAATAACATGGACTTGCAACAGCAAAGGAGAAGAACATTCCAAGGTATTTCAAGATGCTACAGAGTGGATTTGCACTGTTCTAAGCAGAACACACAACTGCTTTAGTATTGTGTTTCAGGAGACAATCATAGCTAAATGATGCATCCTTTGCTTTCATAATCAGCAGCAAATACTCCTTCAATTAACCCAAAGTTTATAAGAAGGAAGAAAAAACATTCCAATTCCCTATGTCTTCCCAAGCAAGAGGCTGTTAGAAATTTACTATGCAATGTTCTTACAAGTACTTCCTTGTTACTTGTGTTTTTAAGCATGTAGCCTTCATTACCAGTAGGGGTAGATAATGATCTTTCAGAATTCATTAGCTTTCCAATAATTGCTGGATGCCAGACAGAAGCCAAGACATGGTACTAAAATATCCAGTCCCTGTAAAAAAACACTCAGTCCTACATAAGGCAGTCTACTACTGGCCTATTTATTATATGCAGCATCTTCATCCTTTGGTCAGTTTGTTGTTTGTTTGTTTTTTTTTTTTTTAAAAAAAAAAAAAAGTTGTGCTGGGAGCAAACTGACAATATACTCGTAACACTGATTGTACTCATGAAAACATTTAAAATTGTTCATCTTACATTTCAGCAGATTAGTGTCATCTCTTTAGCCCTAGGATTCATTATTAACAGCTACAAAGATACCTGTGGACTGTCAAAAAAAAAAAAAAAAGTCAAGAAAACCCTGGGAATAAGTCTGGTTGTATCATAGTAAAACAGAACTGTTTTTCCTCTTCATTAGAGGAAAGCTTTACCTCACCTGATCATCTATTCTGCAACAGATGAGGAACATTTTAGTTGTAATCACCTTGGAATATTTCCAACTGCCAGATTCAAAGTCTGCAATAATAAACTAGTCAGGAATTAATTTAGAACTAGTTTATTCACAACTAGCAAACAGTTCTTACATACTCCAAGCTTCCTCCAGACTTGTGACAAAGGAGTTCTATGATAAACTTATCTTCTTTTTCAGTAGCTTTAAGAAGCCCCCCCAAAGTCACTTCTGAGAACAAACTCTGCACAATCTCAGTCACTTTTGCACTGGAGAAAGTGAAACCAACTCCAGTGAGAACTGGCCAAAAATAGAATCCAATATGGGATGTGAGAAAGCTGCATGCTTTTCTACTCAGTTTGTTTTGTTCCTTCCAGTTCAGATGCATCATTCAAACATTTAAAACCTAACCTTTAGATGATGGACAGAGTTTTCCATCAAGTAAGTGCTTCAGGGAGATTTTTTTTTTATTGTATTCCACTTGCATGCACAGAGTTTAAGATCAGTTACATAAACACACAATAATACTAGAAAAATGCAGCATGATTTCCTAGTCATGGCCTCCAAATGTCAATTTACAGTAAAGAAATGGAAAACTATATGCCCCTCCAGTTAGCTTTACATTAAAGTTTGTATTTATGAAGTGTTTTTAAAGCCCTCAACCCAGAAGTAGTAATCAGTGGGCCTCTTGAATGTTGTAGTCCACATGCTCAACCCCAAACCAGTCACATGGTCTGAACTGTAAAGCCATGGTTAACCTGCTTAGAGATACAAGTCAGACAATACTCACCATGTCCCTGCTTTAGTGAAGACACTCAACTTATGAGGTATTTCAAACAGTGCAAAGTGCCCTCCTCAACTTTCCACAACTGTGAATTCACGTTACCCTGCTTATTCAACTTCAGAGAACTGTATTTTGGATGCAAGAAAAAAGACCGGGGGGAATAAAACATGAAGTTCTCAAAGCCATGACACTTTTAGCCCTGAGCAGTTTAAGAAAGTGAAGGTAAATGAGTAGGAGGAAGTTATGTTGACTGCTTTCTTGGAGTCAAGACCATGTTTACATGAAGCAATATAAAAAAAGAAAAGGAATCCCTATAGAAAGGGTACTGCTTCATTTTTCCCAGCCCCTCTCATTTCAGAATAGAGGAAGTTTCACAGATCCAAGAATATGGTGGCTTGCAGCTGGAAAGACAGTGTCACTGAACGATGACAGAGAGTTTTAATTTTCAATGAGTTTCTTTGCTCTGATGTTGGCTTGCTCAATGCGATCCCTGTTTGTATCTGCCTGAAAAAGACAAATTTATAAGTCATTTGCAAACTGCATGCAAAACACCCTAAAGTTTTAAACTGAGAGGAACTTTTGAATTGCAAAATATCACAGTAGACAGAAGCAATTTTTGTGAGACAAATAAATTTCTTTTATTTTTAAATCATCTTAGGCTGTCAATTTTATCAGAAACAAAATTAGGAGAAAAAAATTAGTCTTTAGCTAACCCTCAAAACATAGAGTAGCCTGCTTCAGCAAATCAGGGAGAATTTACAGAACAAAGAGTTAAGGATCACCTCTCTCCAAGTGCTTGGACATAATAAGAACCCCTACAGAGAGGCTTCAATATTATGGACTAAGAGTAATAATGAAAATTTAAAGTGACCTCTAGGCCTAATGTTAGAATTGTTTTGCTAAGTGGAAATCCCTGGTTTCCACCCACACATCTCTAGTGTCATGGTATCATAACAGCATGGTGTTTGTAATTTTATTTTGTAATTGTCTTACTGCTACCAGAGCATCAGAAAAAGTCAGCCACTGTATGTAGGCTGAACAAGTATCAAGATACAGTTTTACTGAATGGTATAGTAAGGGGCTTTGAAATACCCTATCCAGTCTGCTGTAGAGAATGAACATTAGGGATTAAAAGCACGAAGCTAGCCTTTTCTCTCACCACAAGGAGTGGAACTCCCAAGAAGCTCTACCTATGGCAAGGATTAGCCATTTCACAAACTCATACTGAAATTAACTAGCATGACATCAGCAGTTCAAGCCTTTCCATCATGTTCTTTCCTTCCTGTTGTTCATGTTGATGGCTGGGGCATGTCAGAAATATATTACAAAAATTTGTCAAAAAAAAACAAACAAACCCACCCACATTTTGGAAATACATGGATTTAGCTAGCAGATATTCTTCCAAGGAAAAGGCAGTAATGTGTTTATTAGGGGTATATTCAGACTATGATTGTATAACACTGCAGGCTACCTGGAGTCACCCAATCAAGCCTATACTTTCCACATAGATGGGACTTCTTAAAAAAAATCCATATAAACTCTCATGGCATTAAGCTTTGTACTGCTCCTTGTTTCTTTATATGGTATTGTCCTTTGGAGATTTACCTTCAACATCTTGATTCAGTTTCTACACTGTTCACTGCATATAAAAATGGGTATTTGCAGAAAAGAATTAAAGTATGCTGAGACCATAGTCAGATCACTAGTCTCAGAGCCAGGAGCTGCACTTTGCATTTTTATTGCATTTTTGTAAAGCAATTCTAATTTTAGATTATATTCAAGAGTTAGTAAGATTTAATGAGCAAGATTTATTCAGACCGCTAAAACGTAAGAGTATCAAGACAAAATAGATGCTTGAATCTACAAGAACAGAAACACTAATGCTAAATATAGTAATTCCTATTTGCAGTTGGCTTGACCAAAAATTTTCAGTCCACTTTATAAGTGCTAAGGGTTTCACACCACATTTTAAATTCTGATGAACTTTAGTTCTAGTGTCTTTTAAAATGTTTGAGTTACGTTCCTTGGAAGTTACCTCAGATATGCAGTTTCAGAGAAGACAGACAATTAAGACACATCCAATAAGATCATGTTGATTGACGTTAATATAACAAGTACTACTACTAATTACTAGTCAAAATTGAGATGCTGACATAAGCACAAGCAGCATCTACGTCACACTAACCAGTCTCGTTCTGAATATCTGAGAGTTGTTAATCCTACTGGGCTTTTCAGTGATATCCGACTTCCTATCTTGTCTTCATTTTTATAAGTTTATGGCAACATGTCTCCTTCTGCTTTTTTAAAGTCCGTAACATACACCGTTCATTAAAGCTTTTGTTTCCCTTCTTAACCAAGATGACTGTAAAAGCACTTCTGTTCATTTTAAAATATGGGGATTTCTGAAATATGACCAACTTCCTCATAAGTTGCCCACTGGAAGAAACCACCCAAATCAGATTTCTGTATGATTAATCTATTTGAGGAAGTTTATCTTGAAAAAACTAGGGAGGAGTGGTGGCACAAAAAGAGATTTTCCTGGCTGGGACTAATTAACTTAATGTGCAGATGAAAGCAGACCATGTCCCCATGCATCCACAAAAGCTATTATTTCTCATGGACAGGCCTGGAGAGATTTTGAGTTTAGGGCAAAGAAATACCTATGGCAGTAGTTTGGTTTTTGGTATTTATTTTTAAAAAGAATTCCTTAGGAGCTTTGCTATTTTTTTTTTTTTTAAAAAAAAAAAAAACACAACTATTTCCTACCACGCACAAGAAGATTCCCTGAAAGCAAAGATCTCAGTTATACTTACAAAAAAAGTCTACACATCTGATCCAATATAATTTAGTTGCTTTCAGAATAAGCAGTGACCAGAGCTGCATTTAAGATTTTTGACACTCCCAAAGCATTTGAGTTTTCAGCTACACACCCAACACCAAGTTCTTTATCTTGTTCAAGTCACTACAACTAGGGGATGCTATGATCTTAATTGCATATTTTACTGCAAATACAGATCAATTAGATAGTGAGCCTTATCACTTCTTAGTAACAATCCTTGTGCTGAAGGCATAGAACACCATTGACACTTACCTTTACATTTATCCGGTCTATTTGTTTGTTCTGGGCATCAATCTCATTGCCCATATCCAAAGCCATATTTTTCAAATTCCCAAGAATGTTTCCTACTTGAGTAAGATTTTCATCCATTTCATCTTCTCTGGCATCATTTGTTATCCTGTTCAAATAATGAAGAGTGTTTCCATGAATCAAAAACTTGCTTTACCATACCCTAAAATTATTCTACTCTAATAGATTTTTTTTTTGTTGCAAAGTCACCTGACAGCCAATGTAGTCAAGCCAAGGTATTCTCTCATTTAAAACATATATTCCAAGCACGCAGTCCACCAAGAAGAGGGTTCTCTAAGCTACCCACTACTAAAAAATAGCCTTAGAATTTAAAATAGCAGCTACTAGAGAAATTTTAAGAAATTGCCTCAAATGTACTTGTATGGCAGTAAGAGTCTTTGACATTTTTAACAGTATTATCAGAAACCAAGCACTAGATAGAACTCTACTGTTCTCACTACAGAGCAAGGAAGTACAAAGTGAAACACTACGCTGTTGAAAATGTGCTATTTGCAGAGGAAATGGCAAAGACTAATAGCTCCTCCAAGTAACAGTAAAGAGTTTGCTATTTAGCATCTTCACTTAAATTCCATCTGAAAGAAGCTGACAACTGGTAGATTACAATTCCTGCATTTAGGATAGATAAATATGAAGAAACAAACCGTGTAATATATCCACCACTTGGTCCTCCAGAAGTCTGAGGTTGCTGCTGATTTATACTTCTTGGTTGCATGGATATCACATGATCTGCTGAGTTCTCCATTCCATCTCCCCAGGTTGCTCGGTATGCTTTGCTAGACTCAAAGTTCTTCGTCCTACTCCATAAAAAACAGATATCTGAACTGCTCCATCAGAAAAAATGGCATCCTGATTGAAGTCTTGAATTAATCTAGGATTGTCAGAAACATTTGTCTTGTGCCCTTAAGATATTAGAGTTTGGATTTAAAAAGCCTTGTCTAGATATTTCAGTTTCTTATATAAGAATAGTACAAATACAACCAAGTTACTCTAGGGACAGTTAGCTAATCTTGTCTCAAGTGTTAGCACAAGCACAGTATTTCCCTTGAAGTGGCATACTTGACCAGAAGAGAGGAAGCTTACAACAGTATCAGTAAAGTTTACTTGTCATAAAGTTGCATTTAGAACAAGAGTTAATCTAATGTGATGTTTAGGTACTTTTGAGGGAAGAAAAGTGGATGAATAAAAAAATTTCCACTAATACAAGAAGCTACGCTATGCAAGATCACCATTCATCTCTACTGTTTTGTTCAACAGTTTCTATAGCCAAGCCCTTCTTTTTAACGTTAACCAAAATGAACCTGAGAAGTATTAGAAAATAACAATGATGTTTAAACAGTAACAGCTCTGCAATTTACCATTACACTTTTACCAAACAATACAGGGGAAAAAAAACAAAACAAAACAATTAATCCCACAGAACACTAACATGAAGCAATCTTAAGAATCACATATCTACAAAAACCTATCTACAAAAGCAAAAGAGAAAGGAAATTAACAGAAGTTACCTACGTCAGAGTAATTTCTTGTGACCTCTAAAGAACATATTTTGAGAAGAATATTCTGTTTGTTGTCACTTTTGAGTTTGGATAATCCCCCACTGCCACTTTTCTGCTTCAGTGAAAGCATGTGAAAAGCAATATATATAGTGTCTCCAGTACATCTAACTTTACAATTACATGTAATATATTTAAATATTTATAGTGCCTTCAACATCAGTAGCCCAGATGTTTCATATTTGAAGAGGTATAATGAAGAAATATCCTCTTTTCATTCCTTTGACATTTATGTAAACAAAATAGGAAAATACTTCTCATAGCAGCAGACCTGTGAAATACAACCTATCATGAATACCTCAACAGGAAGGAAAGGAGTTGTTTCTCAGTTCATAATGGAAATGTTGCACCTAGAATCCTAAAGAAACCTGAACTAGCCCATTCTAACAGTTTGTGCATACACAGCCTTAAAGATCTCCTTAGGTTTTCTGCAACAAGATTGAGCATTACATTTTTGTCTCATTCATGATAAAGTTGCAGCAGCTGGAGGTATTTGTACACTTGGCTTTTGAATTAGCGAAGTATTCAGTGACAGAGGCAACAGTGTGGAATTTATTGAAAAAGCAGCCTGAAAACTTTCACATCTGAATTAGACCACTAGAAACAGAAGTTGTTACTTAAACTAAACATGACTACTAAGAACAAATCTCATCATCTGATCCTTTAAGAGTTATTTTTCAAGCTACTATGCATTCACATATCTTGTGTTTTGTTTTGTAAGAGTAAAGCAATCTATATAGCCTAGCAAAACAGCAAGGGTTCAAGCAGTTGGTCAAGCTTCCCACAGCCAATGCATTCTATAATAGTTGACATTTATTATTACTATTACAACACATCACGATCACAAGGACACATGCGTGCAGGTATCATGCACATGCAAGCACACATCCAGGAGAAGCATCACCTTAGACAGCTGGTTAAACATACATGCTGTGCTAATAAGACTGACCTTGTCCTAAAATCCACTTTCACCAGTTAAGCGAATACAGCTTCTTATCCTAGTCTTCATTTCAAGAAAGCAAGCATCAGTGTTAGGAGAGAATGGAGAAGTAATAATAGTAAAGACCAGCAAACAGGTAAATTGTTATTAGTGCACAGATTATATTAGAGTACTGCTGGTATTTTGTGGTTTTGCAAAGCTTTCATGAATAAATTGACTAAGCGTAGTGGAAGTAAGAAAATGCAGTATTTCATCCATTAAGTGTTCTGATTTATCTTTTTTTTTTTTTTTAAGAGGAAAAACTTTGGAGATAGTCAGTTGGCAAAGAACTCTGACATCAGAAAACTTCACATACCAGAAGGTATACAAACAGCATTCATTTTCTTCCTTATTGCCTTCTACTTATCTAGTAAGTTTTCCTGCATATTACTTCCCATTTTGGTACACAACTCATTTTTGTTTTTATTCATACATTTGGAGTGCCTCAAGAGTTTACAGATCCTGAGTTTGCTCAGTGTCAATATGCTGTGTAATTAAATTCAGTGGAATAAAATATCCAACTACAGAAAACAATGACGGTGTGTATATCAAAGTGCTCAAAGTCCATCAATTTGATAAAGCTAATATAAAACAGTATGCACACCTATCTAGAGGTCAGGACAGAACTATCTGCTTTTGCAAGACACTAAAGGTAAGATTTTCAGTCTTAGAAGCCACATTCATATCTATCCCAAATGATCCCCTAAGTATTATTTTGTTGGATAAAGAAGTTCAGGTACTCCAGGGGATGTTTACCCAAGTTTCTACTACCTCTCAGTTGAGTAAGTTTTTTTTTCCCCATGTTAAAGAGCTATAAGCAAACACACATACAGATAATATTAATTACCAAGAAACATGCACGGAAGAGTTTGTGTAGTCACTAGTGAAATATTAAAGCTTTACCACCAACATTATTCTCCTACTCTCTTCATCCTTAAAGCATGAACTTCTTTTAAATGCCTGGAGAACCAATACTACCCTCCTTCAGAAGAAGTCTTTTTGCATGATATTGAATCATAACATTGAATTGTCCGCCACTACCAGCCTTTATAACTTAGCAGAGAAGTACTTTTGAAAATAAATGATTGGGGGGGGGGGGAAATCACATTTCTAAGGGACACAGGCATTTACATGCAGCTATTTGTAGTCCAGTTTGGTCTTATTTGTATGTACATTGATACAACTCTACTGAATAGACACTTCAGAATCATAGAATCATTTCGCTTTATGGAGATTAGGGTTCAAATGAGCAAGATGTTGCACAGTAGCTCCATTTACAGTGAAAGGTGAACAATATATGGTCAGATGTAAGTAAGCTTTAGCTAGTCCCATATGATTTTAAAAGTGTGCACCTCCACAAACCAAAACAGAGTTCCCAGAGATTTATCATTTTAGCTTTTATAAAAGACTATCTCCCAGTGCAATAGCTATTGGGAATATCCAAGAACTTTAGATCTGTGTAACAATTTAACCAACCTGTTACAAGGACAGACACAGAGCCCACAACATTTGTTGAGCTCTGTCAGTGTCTTCTCAGCTTCTCTCATGTCCTTATTTATCTGGTCCATGCCTTCTTCTATGCGATTTAGCTGTTCTAGAAGAAGAACAAGTAACCTGAATAAACACACATTTGGAGGTGGGGGTGAACTTACACTCCTTTCCAGCAGGAACTTACAAGATTCAGTTCCGTCTTGATATAAAGGCACGTGTCTTTTTCCTGCCTTCTGGAATTTCTTTTGTAGAAAGAGATTAACTAAGTTTTGTGTACTATATTAAAACCATTTTTCCTTTTCAACAGAACAGCCCTTCTGTTGCTGCTTTTAGAATAAATATAGTCAGTCCTGCTGTTGTGGAAAGGAATGGCTTCAGTAGCACAGGCTGCATGACATTGTAACTAATAGTTTCTCAACTACTTTAAATTCTCTTGTAAATGCTACAAATGCATGGGAATAGCCAGTTAATTGATCTCAATTTCAGAATCACAATCATCAAGATTGGAAAACACCTTCAAGATCATCAAGCCCAACCATCAACCTGACCTACCAAGTCCCATCACTAAACCGTGTCCCTTAATGCCATCTCCACACATCTCAAATTCCCCAGAGCTTGGGACTCCACCAGATCCCTGGGCAGCACATTTCAACACTTGAACACATCTTCATGAAAAAATCTACCTAATATCCAATCTAAACCTCTCCTGGCACAACTTAAGACCTTTTCCTCATATACTATTGCTTGTCACCTACCTTCACAAACAGGTTTTTAAAAAGCCTTTAGTTTCTACAACTCTTGAATGATAATACATTTTCTTACAAAGGTAGGATAGATCATTTGTGTATGGGAGGAAGAAGGAAGAACTCACCTCCTTGTTCATCCAGCATCGTGATAGTCTTGATGCCAACATCTTGAGACTGTAGAAAGAAGTTTGTGTATATAAAAAGAAACTTCAATATACCAGTGCAAAATCAGAAGGTCTCTAGAGTAAATTTGGTAAGTTCATAATAAACTATTATGCTAGGAATAACTTCTGTAGTAAAGTTTACTAAGCTTCAAATTGGATCTTATGTTAGCCTGGTAATATCACCACCTGTTACACTATCTCAGTTTCCTTTATATTACAAAAAGAATATAAAATGTATTGTAATACTTAGATTGAACTAAGAAAGAACTACCGTATTTCATTATTTTTAACATTACAACTGATGAACAGATGGTAAAAAGGTATACACAGAGCTACTTTTGCATAGAAACAGAAACTGCCCTGTCCTCTACTACCCTACCATACACTACCAAGCCATACCCTCCTCCTCAAAGCAGGACATTTTCACACTATTCACTGTGAATGTGAGCTAGAAGAAAAATGTGAAGTGCTATGAGAACCAAGTGATGAAACCGCCAAAGCCATGACTGACAGACACAGAATTTTATGCCATTGATCTGTAGCGTTTTGGAGATTAGGCCATTTTGCTTATGAGGACAGTAGCCAAAAAGGATATTGATCCTTCTGTGACCTTACTTTACATAATCTGAAAACATTAGGTTTAAATCATTCTAGCTCAATGACATGTTTCTTTAAAAAAGTTTGAGAAGGACAAAAAGTGATGAAGATCACTTCGTGATAGTTAAAATGCTGCTTCTCATACTTCAAATGTATACAACCCTAGTGGAAAAAAGCTTCCTTACCTCAATGGCCAAGCCAAGAATCCTTCTTGTGCTTTCCAAAGACTAGGAAAAAGAAGAATTTTGAGTGTTAATAGTATATATCAGTCTCTGAAAGTGTTCTTTACTAGTTCATTGTAGTAAGGCAACTATTTTACACAAGTTCATCAGCCTGCCGATATGTAATACTACATCTGTGTTGCAGCTATGTATCACCAACCTAGAGGATAATTAGCCACTGTGGAAACTCTTGTTTTTTTCTAGTACTTAATAGGAATTTGCTTATTGCATACAAAAGTCAAAGAAAATATATTTTTAACTAAAATTCATTAGAAAATAATTAGATGCATGAAGTATCAACATGACTAAGAATCAAGCAAAAGCAAAGCATGTAATTTGCCTTGTCTCAGTAATCAGGACTGGGTGGGGAATACTTGCCAAGCAGGTGGCTTTACAACTGAGAAGTTTATTCCTGAGACTAAGAATAAATTTAGTCTTGGCTCTAGTATTTACTAAGTAAAGAGAAGTTTGGAACATTTGGCTACGCTCTTGCAAAATCATCACCCTAGATTACCTTTATTTTAAAAAGATACTATAATCTTGGTAGATAATTATTCTAAACTCAGACAGTTTCCTAAAATATTTACCTCATCAGTGACTTGGTTGGCCCTCAGATGAATTTCTTCAGCCGATAGTTCAGCCATGATGAGCAACTATCACTTGCAAGTAATCAAGTTAAAAGAGAACCTTCTCCCTGGAATAAGAGATAACAGTTAGACAGTATGAACACTTTAAATAATTATATTGGTTAAGTCAAAACAGCCTTTTATCAGTATTTTGCACTGAAACGAGACAATTCCAAGAATGAAGACATACACATAGCATTTTGTGTAACACAACGTGTGTTCAGAAGGCCCTAAAAGATTTGCCTAGCTGATATGATATAACCAAAGAGCTATGAGAAATCCAAGAACAATCACTACATGAAATTGTTTCCTTTCCAAGACTTGAATTCATAAACATTTTTGGAAAACTCTATCTATTGTTAGCTTAAGACAAAAATCAGGACATGGACATGTCTTAAAATAAAAAGCCTTTCCACACTGGAAAAACATTTGTTTACTCAGTAATCCATAAATAAATAGTTTTCTAAAGCATTTAAATTCCTAGCATGAAGTGCTCTTCACCTTCTATGTGAAGGCTTTTGACAAGACAGTCAGAAGAGGAAGCACTAACACAGACCAAGACCAAGCACCACCTCAAAGGATTCCAGGAACACTTCAGAGATAGTTCTTGTTATGATATGGTGAATCCCTCTGATGCGAGAGCAGCAGGTAGTTACAAATGACATCTCTGCAACTCTTGAAAATGTTTGAGTTCACTTTCCTTGTAATAAGATGGGACCAAGATTTTTCTTTAGATATAATTCAAGTCCTAATACACTATGATTTAACCTTTAGAGTAAACAAGAGATATATTTTTGCCTGAAGAGATAGCAGGAAAAAGCAAGTCAGTTGATAGATTGTGTATTGTTATCAGAGAAGTGTTTTTCAAAGCTAAGACTGTGCATTTTTGTTGGAGGAATGCTAATAAAGCCAGTACTCCTAGCAACAGGAAGAACAGAGGTCCCAAGCTACATAAGACTTTAATAATCTGAAGTTAATGAAATTCTTTAAGTTTTTTTGTTTGTTTGTTTTTTAAACTTTTTGCTCTTTTACAACAGTAGCTTCCAATTAAATTCAGGTTATCCAGATACCCATTCCAAAATGTCCTGCTTGTATGGCAAAACCACATTATATTTCTCCTTACAAAAAATGTATTTTAGAAGGTATAGCATTAGTAACTGCTCCTAGGAGGACAAATTCATCCAGATTCACCCAGCTGTCAGCTACAGAACACATGCTCACAGCTCCTTATAGGAAGTACATGTATCTGATCCAATCCCATATAACTGAAGTACTTCAGGATTTGGAATATACCAGCAGATCTGTCTTTAGCATATGACATACCTCTTCAGTCTGAGGTTTTTCTAAGTAGCTGTCAACACTTTTTTTCCCCTTTTTCAATCATGAAAAAAAGCACTCATAAGGCCTATAATAGTTCAGTTCGCATTAGTCCAGTCTGACCATTCAATCAGGAACTTAGTAAGTTAGTACTAAGAAGAGTTAACATTACATTTACTTAATATTCAGAAGCAGGATGAAATTTCAATTATATAGTTGGCATTGCACAAGCATTTCTTCACTATTCCAACTGCTGTCACAGTGTGGCACCTGAGGCAGGAAAGGCCTGGCCAAACCTGCAACAGTCAAATGCTTCTGCAGCTTGAAACCATGAAACTCATGTCTCATCTTAGCCAAAGTGATATCATGCCCCCGGCCTGCAAGTGCAACAGCTTCCCAAGAATCCCATTGTAATTGCAGAACAGGGCAGGACACACAGCTGTATTCCCAGAGCAACCTAGAGATTTCCTTCTCAGCAGCCCTGGTGTCCTGCTTCTCTTTGCAGCTGTGGGGTCAGGCTACACAGCGAAAGCACAACTGCTGGCCCCAGGCTGTTACAGCCACCACTACACAATACAGTAACAGTTTCTGTGCTTCTGAAGCAGGGTATGACACTAAATAAAACTCTCAGCCATGTGTTAAACATTTGTTTATAAAATAAGACTTTAATGGGTAATAAGGCTCTTGCCTCTTTGAAGAGATATTAGCAAATACATTGTTCTACTACCTTCATGTCATGACAGTGCCTAAAGTCTGAAGGAAGAGTGTAAACCTTATCTGGCCAGATAAGGAGTTCTGTACTTGGTTCAGTACTGTCAGAATGTCATCCTGTGCCGCTAGAGTCACAAGTTCATGAAGACAATAAAAAGCAGAACTGCAGCGAGACTGAAAAAAGAGAAGGAGACAACAGCCAACACTTCCAACAACAGCCAATACTTCCAATTCTCAAGCTAGTAGTTCTTGGTGGTATAATCTGGAAGGTAACATATTACTGTGAGGCAATAATTAACTTCAGGACTGAAGTTCACCTATGCAATCCCAAATTCACCCTGGGCTTGACACAACTGCAGAATTTTTAATGTCTTATGAAAGACAAGGCAATGCTGAAATATGATAGTAATTAACATGAAGAGACCTGGCAGTTACCTGAAGAGCTACTTCATGTACTATTAGCTATCAAACTACACCTCCCCAACTTCATCCTGCTTACATCACCTTACTAAAGAAGTAGCAATCCATATTTGGCACAAATAAGTTTGGAGTAATATTAAACCCAGAAAGTGTCAGAGGTTGCATCTGGTACCAGAGAACAGCTTGAAAATGTAAGCACTTGTTGCTGAAACTACCAGTTCTATCAGCTCACAGTTGATCTTTGCTTTCCTCTAGCTGTCTCACAGCTCTTTAGACTCTATTGCCAGAAAGCAAGAAGTTCTGTGGAAATCCACGGCATTTCCGTCCTGCCTTCCCTCAGACCAATGGTTGATGTTCTTGCAACTGTTTGTGAGTTGACCTAACACTGAAGAAATCCAGCTGCATGACAAGAGAAAAGCCCCTCCACATAGTATACACCCGTAACACAGAGCAAAACCTTCTTAACCCATTCACTTTTAGGATGCCTCAAAGCTGAGTTATGCCTGTACTTTTCTTCTGATGCTCATATTATGATACCTGTAGTGTTTTGCCTCTTGTGGGACAAAACATCAAGATCTGGAGAGACAGTTCCCGTGCTCAATTACACTTGCTAGGATAATGGACCTCTGTCAGAGGAAGCCAAACCAAGCCACTCAGAACTCTTTGAGACAGGTGTTCTGACAAGGTTTTTCACAGGTAAGAGGGTTCCAGTCATTTCTGATCAGTTCTTGAGATCTTATGCTGCTGAAAACAGCGACAGCACCTTCTGTTTCTCTGGACTTCACAAAAAAGCTTACCCACCTTTACTTTTCAGCCATTGCCATTAGAGCTCTGTACAACAAGATGCTCTTCCTTCTTAAGATAGGCCTCAGAAAGCATGCTTTTTGAATTGGTTTTATTATAATGCCTGCTCAAAGTTGAATATCGAAAACAGGCTGTAACTTCCTTCTCTTATTTGAGCTGGTCAGCCATGCTTTTGCAGACCACAGTAGCTCTGTGGAGGAAGGCAGTGCCAGACAGAGATATTCCCTAGGACTTCTGATTACACAGCGGTTTGTAACACCCAAACAAGCATGTGGGAGTAACTGAGAAGAAACCAAACATCTCTGAAAAAGCCTGTTTCCAAAGATGGAGAAATACACTCCGTAGCTAGGTGTCTAATTGGAATAGTTGGAACAAAGCAGGTGCCTAGCATGTCGGGATGCTGCAAGATTTCCCAAAGATGCTAGCACCTAAGATGAGGCAATTTTTACTGTCAGAATAGCTCAGCTATCCCAACAGAACATGACATGCATACATAAAGGGTACGCAGGCCCCAGTCTTTCTGCCTAGAAAACACTCAATGTGACTGAAATATTCGTGGCATATATTTTTTATCATAATATAAGATTTGATAAATGTAAGCATTTATTTTTAGTATCAACAATGTCCATTTTCTTTGCTTTCCTTGCTTATTAAAAAAAGCATTCTACTGTTGTAGTTTAGTGAGAAACAAGTTTTAAACAAGAAGCTAGGCACACCTGTATATCCATTTGCAGTGTGCCTAAATACAAAGCAGAACTTCTTTAAAGGACGTGGAGTCAGCCATATTTGCTTTTTGTTATCAGCTCCTTGCAGTATTTACTCAGCTACCAGACTGCAAGGATCATGGTTAAACACATTCCAGTGCAACTCCCCTTGCAGCCCACCCCTGCACTGGAAAACCTGGCACCTATGGACTGTGTAGAGCTGAGGCTGCTATCAAAAGCATATTTTCCTCAAGTAAGGGACCTCATGAATCTTTTCTACCAAGTTAGAAGACAACACGTTCTTCAGCTTAACTATCACTGCCCTATAAAAAGGAAAGCTCATCAAGAAACAAGGGCAGAAGCAGACACAAGGCCTACAAACCATAAGGATCTGCCTTCTCTGACATGTTTTACTTTGGAGACTGGGGGGCAGGAGGAAGTTCTTTAAATTTGCAGCTCTAACCACAAGCATTAGATAAGACGTTATCTCTTCACAAGTTGACGCAAATTGTGCTAAGATATTCTACAAGCTTACTGCTATCATCCAGAGCAAAACATTCTAATTTTGAAATTTGTTGAGGATGGACAAGAGTTAAATTACTTCTATCACTTGGACAAGAGGAACAAGGAGATAAGGGAAAGGAATGCATGTCTACACAGACTGTCCCCCCCCCTTGCAATGCATTCAAGTCAGTGGCTCCAAAAGCCCAGGAAAAGCCTTGAATTCACACTCCGATACAAAACGTTTAGGTTAGAGAAGGCTGAGGAAAAGAGATCAAAGGCAATTTCACAGAACAGTTTAAAACCCCAATTAAGCTATTCCCTGCAGAGGAATCAGTGATATGAGAGGTGCTTTGGGGCTTGCATTAGTGTGGTGTCAAACCCTTTTAAAGCATGATTGGCTTAGACATCTTCACTTGGTACATGCACGTAAGGCACCTGAAGCATTTCAGTAGTTTCTTCATCTAACTCGAGTTACACCAACACTCAGTTTCCAGTATATGCAGTGCACAGGTATAAGAGGAAGCAAGTTCCAACCTTGCCTGTAATGTCTATTGACTAGTCTTTTCAGGCTTTCATTTATAAATAAGCCTGAGAAAAATATTTGTAGACACTTCCAACGTAACAAAAGCTATATCAGGCACTTTACACAGTTAGAATAAGCTTTTCTCCAGCACACACGGCAAAGCAAGTCTAATACTTATTAACTCTAAGAAAAAACAGAAAGCTTACTTCCTTGTTTTATAACAGTCATGGCACATTCACGTTATGCTATCCAAAGCACTCAAAACCTTTAAATATTTTCTGTCTTACAGATCTTTATGAATTTAAACCAACTGCAAGACACCAGAATACCTACGAAAGTGCTTGTTGAGCCACAATTACACAGCCTGCATCTGGAAAAGACACCAAGATACCTACTGTAAACAAAAGTTGTTTTTAACCAGCATTCAGTGTAGGAATATTTTTTAAAATATCATTACATCTGGAGATTGTATGCATTTCTTCCATTCCTCTGACCTAATTAATACACTTCAAAAATCTTAATTTTGAAAGGGGACAATTGTCAGAAGTGAGAAGTTTTCCTAAAACAGATGGGTTAACTTGGCTTTAGACCAAAAGTTGTTTTGATTACCTGTACTTTCACAAACCCACCCTGAATGGTAACAAGATTCAGCCCTGCATCCTGGGCAGACACAGAGAAGTTTTGTGTCTCCGACAGACCAAAGACCTTTCCAGAACCGTCAGACATCCATCGCCTTTGCCAAATATAAATTAATTCCTCATTGTCTAGTGGTCCTCTTTATTTGAGCCTAGCCTCTTTCAATCAACACCACAAGCTTTCCTCCTATGCTGTTACTCTGAAACTAGAAATTCAGTTTCCCTTCTGAGCACAAGAGGATGGTGATTTTAGAGGAGCTATTCCCAAGCCACGAATAAAAACGACTTAACTCCTATGAAGTTCCCCAGCAAGGCTCGATGCTTAAGTCCTCAAGTTGTTTTTCAGCTTGGTATGTAGTGCAAGTTTTTTTGCAGTCTGGTATTATACACAGTAGAGTTAAGTGGAAAGCTTTCATACACATTATGTCCAAATTATTCACTTTTAGCAAGTTGTGGTATGAAAGAATCTTATCCCTTCAATTCCTGAATGCCCACATTTGGTTACCTCTACAATTCAGATAAATTAGAAATCTTGTACTTCATCCTTTAAATATAATGCATTATTGAACACACTAAAACATGCTTTCCACCGATTTTCTGTTTTTACATAAACAAGCGCAAAGGAAGAAATATTCAGTATCTCCCAACTGATATATCTAAAACATGACTGAGAGATGCAGCCTCCACCTCCTTGAGGATAACCTCATCAGAAAGGTATGGGCCAGGAGATGACATAACCCTGCTGCTCCAGCAGCTGACTGCCAGCCAGGAGCTCCCCAGCTGTAATTTCAGCCATCGGCTCTGATACCGCCTCCGGTGATCAGGGATGCTCTGTGGGCTCCTTCACCGAGAAAGTGAGCTGCTGCCTTCCCCGTGAGATGATAAATTAAGGAAATGATGTTTTTAGATAAAGATGACCATTAGTTACGAAGTTTCTAGGCCTTGTTGTAAAGATTAAAACCTAGAGACATTACAGAGTAGGTGGAATTTTTATCGAGGGTTTGTTCTGATGCGGTTCCTTCAGAAATTTCTTATCACCGGTATAGAGGGAGGGTTTTTTTGCTTTTAAGACCCTTCCTTAGACAAACGAAAGAGTTACCCTAGGCGTCAGGACACCGCGCCCACCCCACACAGCGATGCAGGGTCTCGGCACCGGGACGGAGCCCTCTGCCCCCTCACGCCCAACGAACAACGCGGCCGCAGCGCTGGGGCCGGGGCCGGACCCGAGGCAGGAGCCGGCCCCGCACGCTTCCTGCTTTCCCTATTGCCTTCCTCAGCGCGGCGCCGACAGCCCAGGCACCGGGAACGCCGCCTCCCTGCGCTCCGCTCCTCTCCGACGCCCGCAGCTGTGCCCGGAAAAGCGACCGCGCTGCCCCCAGAACGCGCCCGGGAGGGAGACAGAGCTGTGGCCGCGGACCTACCGCCGAGCCGAGCCGAGCCGTGCCGAGCCGAGCCGTGCCGAGCCGAGCCTCTCCCCGCCGCGCCGACCCTTTAAGAGCCCATGTCCCGCGGAAGAGGGAGGCAGCACCGCCCATCGGCCGCGTAATGGAGGTCGCCCTTCCGCCCGGGCACGGCGCCGCCGCCGCGACTACATTTCCCAGCAGGCACCGAAGGAGAAGAGGAAAGGTTCCCGGCTTGCAGCGCGGCCGCCTCCTCGCCGCCCCATTCGCTGTGCCGAGGGCTCGCCCCGCCTACCCGTGCGCCGCGGGTCTCCGGGGGGCGCCGCGGCGCTGGTGCTGCAGGGCGGCGGCGGCGGGGCCCGGGCGGGCGGGGAGCGCTCGGTGCCGGCGGGGATGGGACGGGCGGGCGGGCCGCTGCCCCGCCGGGGAGCGCCGCGGGTGAGTACCGGCAGCAGGGGTTGCTCCGGGCCTGCCGGGGGAGGCTGCAGGGCAGCGGGGGGTCGGGGCTGGCGGGGGTGCGTCCCGCCGCGAGCCCAAGGGGAGGCGGCGGTCAGCTCCCGGTAGCGGGCTCGAGGTGCGGCGGAGCAGAGGAGCATTAGCGGGCAGCGCTGAGCGTGCGGGCTTAAGCGGAGAGCCGTTCCCAGCGGTGCTCCTGGGTCTGGGCTTTTAAAAGTTTACACACGCGGCAAACAGAGCCTCGCAGTGTTTGTGCTGCGTTTCTGGGGTTGTTCTGTAAGGGCTCGGTTTGTTATTTCCACTGAAGTACAGGGTTTGTTTTCATACCGGTGTAATCTCGGTGCTCGCTGCAGTGGTGTACCGTTCTCCTTCCCTCTCCCCGCGGTACAGCTCTGCCGAGGCTCGTGGGACAGGCAGGTGCTGAGGAGTGACCCGCAAGGAGAGGGCTGGGGAGCGACGGCCTTTGTTTGCAGCAGGAGCTCCCGGGGCTGCTTGTCTTAGGTCTCTGCTGCTTGTTTCTTGCTGTCTCTTATTGCCTGCCTCTTTCAGCCAAGCCTCAATTCCTTCATTAAGCTGATCAACTGTTTCGCTGATCTGATAGTTCCTAATTTCGTTAATGGGTTTGCTGAGCTTTGAAAGTAGCTCCCCGTTAGGATTGCAGTGTCTGGGGGTGAATATTGCAGGCCTCGAGGGCCAGTGAAGTTCAGCTTGTAACTTACTTCCCTTAGGAAATAAATTCCAATCCTGACCTGAGAAGAGGCTGTTTCCCCTGTTAAAGGCAACTGTATTTTTTCAGTCCTTGCTTGGCTTCAACAGAACTGACAGTAAAAGGAACTGTATTTACATCACCATGTGTGTTTCATCACAGACTGATCCTTGTATGTAAAGTTTTGTAAATAGATGCTATATATTCTAGTACTCTCAATTCAAGCAAATAGTTGTTTTTAGCCAAACCGTGTTAGTCCATCACTTGAGTCACTGTGACCAAATTTTATGTAACTTCTAGCACCTATGACCAAAAACGTCATGTGTTTGAAGAGATATCAGCCAAACGCATTATAGCCTGTGCAGGGCTCTGATATTTATTCAGTGCAAAGAATAAAATCTTGACAATGGCTGTCATGTAAATACATACTCAAGCTATGTACAGGGATACTAAGATATCTAGATAAAATGAAGACATTTTTCCATTGTTTTTCTGCTTTATCTTTAAAAGATAAAGTTCATAAGATATCTGGAGACAAATCTTGCTTGATAAAATTATTCTTAATATCTGGCACTTGTCTTCTGTGAACTCTGCCACCAGATGGTGACATAAGATTTAAGATGTTACTTGACTTGAGCTGATTATACAAAAATGAAAAAATATAATGCTTTACAAAAATGCTTTTGTTTTATTAGAAAAAAAAAAGTATTTGTTGGGTAAGGGATTTTTTTTCATTTAGACGTGGACTATTATACATTTTGATCCCAAATTGATGGAGCCCTGAATATTCGTCACTGGAACGAAATGACTGTCTTGCAGAGGTGTGAAAATTTGGACAGAAGATTGTATTTATACTGCTGAATCATTGATGACTTCCAGCCTAATGTTTGGGATCCTTAGCTTGAATTTACTTGTGACTGAAGTTCCATATATTGACAAATGACCTGACTACCTTGGTTTGAGTGCCTCAAATCACTCTGCGGGGGGGCGGGGGGTTTAATGCTCTGTTGTGACTGTATAAAGAGCCCAATGAGTGATTAAATACTCTCTAGTGCACAGACCTTTGTTAGGAAGTCTGAGTATGTGATATGTAAACCTTTGTTAGGGAGTCTTGAGTCATTTTGCTCAAGCCAGCTACCTGCTTCTGTGGAACTGCAATAGATAGGATATGTAAAGCAGTCTGTTTTCATTTGTTTTCAGTGTACCTGTTCTTAACTTCCAGTCTGTGAAAGAGACGCAGCTTGCTCACCTGTGACGGGTACCATAAGCTCAAATACCCAGGAAAGGGGAAGAAAAACATAACAATAATACAAACCTAATAAAACAGCCAAATGTTGCAGAAATACCAACTGCTTAATTTTGTACTTATTTCTTTCTTATATGAGTCTGTTCATTGAAGATCTCTTACAAAGCAACACAAGATTATCAGAATAAGCTGACAGGAATTCTTTCAGAAGTCACAGATATATCTAACTGAAATAGGCTATTTGTCCCAGGTCTTGTGGATTGTGGTGTTGCTTCTTATTAAAACTTTGTCTGAATCCTTAGCAATTGGCGTTTGAGGCTATAATGGTAGTAAAAGGCCCCTCACCAAAGGGTGATGATAGGGGTCTCATTTGGGGTACTGTGTCCAGTTTTTCTTAACAGTGTTGCAGGCAATTTGGAAAGAGGAACAGGAATTTTAATATGCTCAGAAAATGAAGAGTTTTAGGAAAATGCATGAGGAAATGGAGTTTGTATAAGTCTGAAAAAGAACTGGGAATATAGGAGAAAACAACAGCTGTCCATGTGTGTGGTTCCTAGGTTCAGAAATGACAGCATACAGCAATGATGTTGAACAGCTTTCCATTCAGATTAGGGCAGTGTATATTCCTGAATCTGCCAGTGTGATAAGTAAGATAGCAGTAAGGTATTTACTTTCACTGGGGAGGTATTACTGTCTCAGTTTACAGCAAGGAAAGCTTAGTTTGGATATTGGGAGATTATTAGCATTTCCTATATATAGGAAATTAGAAAGCCCCAGTTTGATTGTGATTTAAGGCATATATATTCTTCTGGTCTGTAGCCCGTTCTTAGCTTTGCTTGTAGTAAAAGTGGTCGTTAATGAAAAGTCTGTGTTCATGCCAGGTGTTCCTGTGTACGTGCTGGTCTGTTGTATAAGGTACTTCTCTATGGTCTTATCTCCAGTATACCTTCCCTGTATATTGTAAAAAAAAAAAAAAAAAAAGAAAGGCAGTATTCATGGGATCACATACGAGCACTTCCTGCAGATGTCTTCTAGGGTAGTGTAGTTAACTTCATTGCTTTTAACAGGAACTTAGACAACTTTGATCCATGGAACAACTCTTATCTCCTGGCTCAGTGTCAAAATAGTTGATCACTTGGCAGCTCAGTTACAGCTTTTGCTGTTCAGCAATGCTGCTTCAGTGCTGAGGGGTCTCCCGTGCCCTCCAGCTGCCCTCAGGGACCCTCAGTCATGAGGATCAAGTTAAATCACAGGGAAGCAGAGAGGAATTGAAATGAAGTTTTGCATCTCATACAAGCATTGTAACTACTGTTCTGCAATACAGTTCTTTCCTTTGCTGTGTTCAAAAAAAAATATGACCACAAACTAGTTTGTGTAATGCATAACTGTTCATGTGCTGGGGAAAATAATGCTGTTAGTCATGGCATAGTAAGTCCATAAGTTTTTGGCTGTTGATCAGACCGGGTTGCAGAGATCAGCATCTCTGCAGAAATGCTAAAATACCTCCCACATATGCCCAGAAGTAACGTTCAGGTAACTGGGGAAAGAGTCTAGCAAGCAGATGCATAGTGAATTCGGGTGCCTCAAGGGCAGTGATTCTGGGAAGGAAAGGTAGTTCTTGAATGTTGGTGCTTTATTCCATATAACTTCTGCTTGAGGAGTTGAAATATGACTATAGGGCCCTCTTCATTACGGTGAATTACTTGGTTTTGTACAGCAGTCTGTACAAGGGCTTTTGGAGCGGGATGTAGGACAGGGAACTGATTTGATACTCATAAGAATTTTTCCTTAAGAAATTCTCCCTTTTGCTAGGCTTTAATAAATCATTATTTGATTATGCTTTTGACTTTCTATGTAACGTCAGTTTGTCCCAATAGGTGGTTGCATACCACTTTCAAATGTCTGTGGTGTTCTCCAGGTTTTCCTGTGAAGACCAGGCTTCTCAGCAGATGGGCAAAATAAGTTTTGCTGCTAACCAAACTACCTGTGCTCTAGCCTAGTAGCGGTTACTTCAGTCCTTTCTCATTGTTATAGCCCAGAGGCTTCCCTCCAGGTGGAAGGAAATCAACCAGCAAAAGGTTTCCTTGCTTCTTTCATCTCTACACTCCTCTCCTGCCCTGTCTGTGGCAGCTGTGGTACTCTCGTACAACTCAGCCTGGCTATTTGTGCAACCCAAGTTGCCCCAGGAGAGAGCTCCCTGCTGCAAAAGGACGATGACATCCCCGTGAGGGGCTGAGGAACATGCTGCTGAAGGACATCATGCCGTGATGGACTTCCAGGCTCCTGTTTTTGTCAGGTGTAGAGTCACTGCTGCTGTCTGTAGGGACACACAGTGTGTAGGTTGGCTCTTTGTCGGCCTGGCACTGCCCATCTCTGAGGCCTGCTGAGGATTCCTAGGCAGCCGGAATGCCGGGCTGCCCGCCCCACTCTGGGGCACTTGTGGCTTTATATAGTCGGTGTTCAGCCACTGATCTGCAGCGGATTTAGCCTTGACATGCATTTTTAATGTATGCTATCCGGTGAGGTTGAATAACTGGAGGCAAATGGATGTTGTAGCAGGAAGTAGTCTAATGCCTTATTTTCTTTGTAGGTTATTTTTACTTGTGAGAAGTGTTTTCCAAAAGTTCTGACAGACTTGCTTAAGTTAATTAAATGTGTGTGCTGTTTCCAGGCTCTGGGCAGGTGCAGGGAGTGGGCAAATTGCATTTACATCACAGAGTTGTAAAAAATATCCATCCCTTTGCTTTCACACAAACAAACAAACAAAAACCCCCTACTGATTGGTAACGTTCCCTCAAAATAGGTAGTTGTTGTGACATCTCATTTGTTTTGAAGGCTTGACATTCTGCTGTTGAGGTTTGCTTCTTCTGACGGTGATTATTTTTGGCAAAATCTTATTTCTGGTCACTCTTCGACTGTGCTTGGTTTTGCATTGGCTCCTTTCCCCTTGATGCCCCCTTAAGAAGTAGTTCTCTGTGCTGTGTGGTAAGTTGGTGACTTGAAAAGCACAAGCTGGAAAACTTGATAAAGGCCTGAAGGTTGTTCAGTTTTTAAGTGTAGGATTTTTATTTTCTTTAAAAGGAATTTAGATAGACCTCCGTTTGTGCAGAAAAAGCTCCATTTCTTTAGTTTATCAGCATGAAAGTTTTATGATTGACCAGGCCAGTGTTTGATGAGGGAAATGCAATTACTGAGTACATGGCTCAGAAGCTCTCTGGTTCTTGTTACTGTTAGGTAGTGAATGAGGGAATACGTTGAATTTATAATGCTTTTTGTGAAAAATTTTTGCAGTGAAATTAAAGTAATTCAATGAAGTGAGCCTTAGCTTTTATAGCAGGATTGGTGAGAAAGGGGAGTGGTTTATTTCTGTGTAGGCACTAAGTCAAGAGGTGGTCTGGAAATAGAATGTGGATTTGTCCTCTCCCAGTCATTGTATATGCGTTCTGTAGTATCTACAAAATCTCATTGCTTCTGAGCCCTTGCTTCGAAGGGCTTCTCTCTGGAGGTGAAAGCTTCGCTTTTCATAGTGACATCCAATAGCATTTGAATTCCATTAGTATTTTTAGTACTCTGTCATAAGTAATGCTCAGTTGATTGGGCAGTTAGCCTAAAACTCTTCCTGTAATCGTGTATAGTTACTATATGTTTTAATTAGCCGAAACAGGTGTAATGTTAGTTCTGCTTGTGCAAGCGTTTCATCGTGATGTGATAACTGGTGTCAGCCAGTCGCCATGCTCTACTGGTCTGTTTGGCCTGGTTTGAGTCCCTTGCTGCTGCCTTACCCTTGTGCAGAATAAATTCTGTAGGTACTTGAAGTAGTCTTGAGCAAGATCCTAAACAGGTATAGGGTATTATTCCATTAAATGACAAAGTAGTGCAAGTGAAGAGTATGGGCGAAGTAGAGCGTGATTTCTTGCAAAATTGGTGCAAGCATTTGCATACTTTGCTTTTCAGGAGTGGCTTCAAATTAATCAGGTTCAAACAGCTCTCCTGGATTGAGTATGCATTCAAACCTGTCATGTGTACAGTAATAAATAATTCTCTTAGATCTCTTGCAGCTGCACGGATCTATATGTAAACAGTACATCAATGATGTGCTCCTATACTTCCATAGGTTTTCCAGGAGGTTATCTCTGATGCTGGTATCTCATTTTCTAATCTCCACTCAAACTGAGACAACAGCTAAAGAAGTTAGCTTCAAAGCTAGTATGTTTACAAACAAGTCATACTTTCTATGATCTGGAAATAGAACGTGGATAAATGCAAAATCTACGTGAATTATTAGTAACAGCTTTTGACAAAGAATCCATAAAGGCACAGGAACACTCAAAACTCTGCACCACTCCAGGTCTTGTGCCTAACCTAGACATAGAGGTACCTCTAATTTAATTGTTCTCCTTATGAACTAATCAAAATGATTAAAAATAATAATTTAACCTGCTGATACTTCATTTGCATGTATTCACATTTTCTGTGGATCAGTGTTAAAATGTTTATTAAAAGCTTTGCTCCAGAATATAATAGTTTTGTACCTTTGGGAACAATTAATGAAAATCTATAGCCTTTAGTAATGTTTCAAATAAATGTTGTGTCCATGCGAAAAAATTAGACAATATATTTAAAACATTTTTGGGTATTTCAGTACACACACGTGTAATTCTTCAGGAGATCAAGAAGAAAAATACTGAATTTAAATCACTTTAGGTCTTATTTTACAGTGAATAAATGGACTGATAAAACATGAAGGCTGGCAGTCTTGGTTGTCATGAATAGCCTTCATTTCATTTTCCTAGGTCCTTATAGATCTTTATAGATTTTCTTACTTGAGTTGTCCTGTGTACTGTAATAAAAATGTGAGTTTATCCTGCTTGTTTTCTTCAATTCCTTACCTCCATCTCATTGTGCTAGCTGGAAAATTTTTTGTTAATCTGATTTGAGTATCTGGGAGCAATCCTACAGATCTTTGCTTGCTTGTAGTATGAGTGTCATGATGAGTGTCATGTCTTGGAGGACAAGGGGGAAAAAAGTGAAAGCAAGAGAAATCTTTTTTTTTTTTTTTTTTTAAGAGAAATTTAGAGGAGTACTCAAAACTATCTCATCTTTCCTGAAGAATGTTGACTGTGTGAGAGGTGTGTATTCTCTTAAAGGAACTCTGCAGAGATGTTTGCATGAATAGTAATGCTTGCTGAAACCAATTAAAGAAAAATACAAGTCTGAATGTTGGTTCTTCGTAAATTATTTGCAGGTATAGGATAAGACCTTTCCAGAACAATAAGCATGGTTCGAGAACGAAAATGCATATTATGTCACATTGTGTACAGCTCCAAAAAGGTAAGTAATAATTTACATCTCACATCGGTAGATACTATTACTAAATGTGTGTAAGTAGTACTTCCATTTTAAAATTATGGAAACTCCTGAAGGTTTTTTCCTGCCTCAGGAATGTATTGATCTAGTTCTATCACAAATCAAATAGTATATTTATATGTGCTTTAGAGCATCTTTTTGAAATGAGCTGTGCAGAATCCTTCATTTTGAATGCAAAAAATACTGAGGGCTTTGAGTTTTTTTTAATATTGTTGTATCAAGATAATAAAGTGAATCACTCAAAAACCCATTCATCTATTAGCTGTGCTGTGTTAGGAGTACTATGTAATACACTTTTTTTCCTTTTTGGACTTTTGTCTTGGTTCCATATGGATGAGAATGTGGAATTCTACAACACAACAAGTGTTTTAATTAATGTTGCCATTTAGTATGTGTCTTCTGTTTACTGGATATCATGCAAAGCCTGCACTACAGCTCAGTGTTTTTTAATTTTTGTATATTGCTTAGCCACCCAGTACATAAATATTTTGCAAATGCCAATGTATTAATTCAGACAATTCTTGAGGGTTGAAGATGTTGCTTTCCCTTTGCAGATGGGAATTTGAGGTCTGAGGAGGATAGTGATTAGTACCTGTTCTTTGAAGATTTCCAAACGTTTTGGCTCAAACACCAAGAGAAAGTGGAATCTTCTGAACTGCTTTATTTCCCTGAATTATGAACACTCAACACTCTTTTTCAGGAGCTTTCTTTCATTCCCAATTAATTACACTACCACTGCAGTTTGTGGATCAAGGTTGCTATAAACATCAAACTGATGTGTTATGTTCATTTCACTTTCTGAACTGCAGCTAGCAGAGTAAAATAGTATTTGATAATGAAATTGCAGCTATGTCAATACAGATACAGAGAGACCTACTGAGATTGCACAAGAAAACAGTGTTTTAATTGCTCTGATGGTGGGGAAGTGGTATCAATGAGACTTAACAAAAATGATGATCAGCAGTAATTTGTCAAAAATCAGTATAACAATTTTTGCTACGTACACTCCTTTCTCCTGCAATTCTGCAGCCTTCTTGAATTCTAATGACTCCAGTGTGTCCTTCTGCTGGGAAGGTAACACTATATGACTTCTAAGACTCTGACTACTTACGCTTTCATGGTCATAGAAACAGGAAAAGCAACTGCTACAGCCCTACAGGAGCAGGGTATGCCTTCCTGCAAGGCAGGAGAGTTTTCACAAGTGAGCTTTTCAAATGCAATACGCCATTTTGTTCTGTTATGACAATTTCTACTTTCCTTTCTCCTGGTTGAAGGAAATGGAAGAACACATGAGAAGCATGCTTCACCACAGAGAACTTGAAAACCTGAAGGGAAGGTATGAGAACAATCTTGAATCCATCCTCGCGGTGCAGTTTGTATGTTATACTCTGGAAGAACTCATGTGTGATTTCCCATACAAGCTGAATTGCACAATTTATTTTATGCATCACATATTTGCATGCTTTATGATAAAGCTGGCAATGACCATATTCTCTGAAAGTCTAAAACTCGGGAGGTTTGCTAACTGAAACAAATGATATGAAAAAAATCTCTGCTGCATTTTTGGACTGTAGTGAATTAATAAACAAAAGAAAACCCAACTGACCAAACAGAAATGTGTTTTTTAGTTCTTGGCTGTTTTTCTTTGACTTCTTGGAAGCACTAGAATTTTGCCTTTAGCAGAATTATGAACACAGGTATTTTAAAATCATCTTTTAAAATCATCTTTAAAAGCTTAAAATGATGCAGAAAAAATTGTTGATCTTCTAAACCTTTGTAAGAAGTCTGACATCTTGGATGTGAAGGTTAATCTGTGCTTGTGAAAGCCTGTTTCTCTGCCACTCTGGTCCAGTTGTTTAATTACTAGCCAGAGTGGATGGTGGCTTCCATGGATTTAATTATAACCATTGGAAATCAGAAGGGCTTTCAAGAGTAGTAAAATATCATACTGATAATATGGAATCGGGGTGCAATCAGAGTGTACTTGAAAGTACTTTCAGTTGCTCTTCAGCTTTTCAGGTAGCCAGAGATCGGATGGTCTGCGCTTAGAAATTTGACTTACAGACAATAGTCATAGGCAATAATCATGACTTACAGTCATCATGTACCACAGATTTCATATGAAAATAGCACATCTATTTTCAACACCTTTTAAAGGAATAGGAAGTTATTTTCTTTCAACTCTTAGGTGTTAGAAATCCATTTTATTAGGACATCTGTCTTAAATCCAAGGAAGATAAATTGTGGACTGCTTCTGTTCACCTTATTTCTCAGTTCATGAGCTTTTATTCTCATTTTTTTAATGCAAAATGGGAGCAGCTGCTGTTGCTCCAGGCCCCTTTTTTAAAGAATTAACTATTGAACACAAGCAGACTGAAACTAAGACTGGTTCATATTATGTTAGATGCTAATGTCAACATAGTTAAATTTTGTCAGTTTGAATTCTAGTAAACCTCCTAAACTGCTTTATTTTATAATGTTTCAAGACTAGCAAAAGTTAGACATCTATTTGTCTTAGGTAATATTTTGTGTGCAAAGCATATGTGTAGCTCCAAAAAAAGAGTCCACATTTGGAGTGCAGGATTGCATTACATATATAGTGCAGCTGCATACATGTGCTTGAGACAGCTGTATAATATTTTATGCTACTCTTCCGTGTAATTGGTAATTATTGTTGTAGTTTGTCTAAATTAACAGCCTGATGTGTTTCTCCTTTAAGTCTTCCAGAAAATGTGTAGAATGCCCACTTAAATCTGCTAGCATTTATAAGTTGCAATGAAATAAAAAAAAAATTATTGCGGGACAGTCAAGGCATTGCAAGGCATCGTACTTGTATCATAGAATCATGGAATATCCTGAGTTGGAAGGGACCCACAAGGATCATCGAGTCCAACTCCTGGCACCACACAGGTCTCCCCAAAAATTCACACCATGTGACTAAGTGCACAGTCCAAACGCTGCTTAAGCTCCGACAGGCTTGGTGCAGTGACTACTTCCCTGGGGAGCCTGTTCCAGCATGCGACCACCCTCTAACCTACTTTTTTGTCTGCAGCAAGTTCCTGTTGTGTCTGATGCACAAAGACTGCAGCTAGGATTGGAGCTCTGCTGTTTCAACTACTATATAAATTTTATGTTGTGTAGATAAAAATATATTGTTTACCTCAAGCTGCATATTCAGTGTCAGTAAACTGTTAACCAGTTTCTACTTCCACCTAATATTTGATTAATTTGTCTGAGGCTTCATGACAGGTTAGTAAAATGGGAAAAGAACTTCTGCTCTCAGAATCTCTCTTATCAGTCTGTCTTTACACAGACACTGTGGGATCTATCAAAATATTAAAATAAATGGTAAAGAAAATTAAGAAATCTTTTCCTCTTGAGCTTAAAGTTGTTTCAATGAGATTCAGAAAAGTTGCCCAGATTTCCAATTGATAAAGTTGTTATTGTGTCACACTGAGGAAATGTACGAAACAGCTTCTTGGCAGCTATTTCATTTTTCAAATAAAACTTGCTTTGGATTAAAGAGGGAGGGCATAAAAACAGTAACTTCCTTTCTTTCCACTGCCTTGTTTCCGCTACAGTTGCCATCTCTTGCTTAACGCTTTGTCTTTTCTTCAGAGTTCAGCTGCTTATTTAGAAAGAAATAATAATAAAAAAAACCTTGATCATCTTGCTTTCATCTTTGCTGTGCCCCACACAAGTGGGTCTTGGGAGTTAGGAACGTTCTTAAATGTGCCTGGGATCAGGCATATCGTACTCATCAGTATCTGTACTGTTGAGAGTGGAAATAATTTGTTCTCTTTCTGAACAGCTGAGAAGTGGTTGCTCAGAAACCAGAATGTCCTCAGCTCTAGAAGCCTAGTTAGAAGCCTAAATAGGCCTTCTGGTCAGCTAACTTGTAGAGTATTTCTAATCTAGACTTTATTCAGACAAGGATTCTGAGATTAGGGTAGCTACAGGGACAGAAAATGATGGGATTACAGCTTAAAATGTCAAGTATCTTGGTATCTTATTTCTGGGTTTCTGAATCAGTATTTTTCTAGTTTATGACAAATTTATGCAGGTGACACTAATTTTTAGAAGTCACATATGTCCACAGTAGCCTGCAAGGGATTTGACTATTCTTGGCTTCCTATTTCCTTAAGACTGATATAAAATTAAACTCGATTCATCAGAATTACATTTTCATAATAGAAATTTAGTGTTAAAGGTAACTGTCTACATCCCTTCTTTTACAGGAATGCATAGAAGAAATTTGTTCTCAAAAAGGATTTATGGACTTCATTTTTTACTGTGTGGTAACAGCCTTGCTCTCTTCTTCTGTGCCTCTCTCCTTCCCATTTCAGTTTGATAGAAGTTTTTTAGGAGTTTTACAGCCTTGTAAAGCAAGATGCTTGTTTTTTACATTTTCTACTTGGAACGTAACAGCCTCATAAGGGTGGTCGCATTGTGTGAGAGAAGATAATACCATCCAAGTGTATTATATCGGCATCTTACTACCTTCAAATTTAGAAGTCACTCAGGTAGAAGTCACTTTGTTTAGATTTCCTGTAGGGAAGAGGTAAATAAAGGAGGTGCATATATTGGTTCTTGCTTTTCTCCTTCTAAAGTGGTAACTTGGTAATCTCAAGAGCTAGAGCAATTTTCTGAAACCTTTCTTCTTCTTGAGGTCTTCTTCCCTGTGATATGTAATGGGAACTGGATGTAAAATACAATTCTTTAGTAAGCTTTTTTTTTTTTTTAAAAAAAAATAAATTACATATGAAATAATGCTCCTGCATGAAGGACATCAAGTCTGCCATCTGAAGTACGCATGCAGAAAAATAAAGCTCTGTGATGTGATCATACTGAGAATATTTTTTAGTTGTTTATTTCAATCTGCTTCTGGACTTCTTTTTGAACAGCTATGACTGTGGTGTTTCAGAAGGGATGAAGCTCTGACCTTTAGGGTTGGGAAATGCGTAGACAAGATTAGTGTGTGGGGCGGGAATGCGCCCAGTTACGGCTGCTATTAGTGGGAATGGGGGAAGGAAAAAAGTCAAAGAAATCGTATTTCCCAGTAGTGTAACCATCCAAGCTCTCAGACAATTCTTTACTTGTAGTGTGTGGAGGTAAAGAGGTGTGGGTGTGGTTTTTTTTGCTTGTTTTGATTAGACTTGTAATACTTACCCCCCTGAGTCTTTTCTTTCCAGACTTTTGAATGGTCCAAAACCACAGTTTAGTAACAAATCACACAAGTTAGAAGTGAGAGAAACAAGTTCTTTGTCTTTAGACCAGTTATAAACTCACTGGCTTTGTCCAAATACTGTAGAAACATTGCATGTATTTAGTCAGTCTGTAAGTGAGAATTATGAAAGTTTTATGAAAGAACTGATACGTTGGCCGTAGGAAGGATTTGGAGTGTTCTCAAAAAACTAATTAGTACCTCCTTGAGGTATGTTTCTTGTTGAAGTGTCCTTGTGACTTACATGGGACGTTACAGAAACAGAACACCGTTTTCAGCAAGAAACCAGCTTATGATCTGCAGTTTGCCTTGTGTGCTGACCGAAGTTAAAAACAAAACTTACTAGCAATGCATACCATACCTGGGTCATTTATGATTGCAAAGAGCATTCTTCCAATGCATTAGTAAAATTCACTGATTGTATATGGTTATTTTCATTGGGTTAATGAGACAGCCTGGATTGTGATATACAGAATCTAGGCTTGGACTGGTTTTGGTGAGCATAAAGTGTACAAAACGAAGTACACCTCTCCAAACAACACAGGGTAAATCTGTAAGCCTACTGGCTTTGTAACTGAAACTTATCCAAATGTTTCATCTGGAACCAGGCAGCAACATGCAAAAACAGAATTGTAAAAGTATAATTTTTATGATTTTTTTTTAAATTTAAACTTTAAATTAAAAACAACCTCCCCTCTGCTGGTGCTTGAATGATTTAATTGGTTAAATATTTCCTCCTTGTTAGGAGGAAAAACATAGCAGTAGCAAAAATAAAACACTGTTTTGTATTTAGCTGCAGATACTCTATTAAGCACTCCAGTAGGCATGGTGATATAATATTTAGAGTGAAGGTGCATCTTCTAATCTTTTTATCAATTTACTTTTTCTTTTTTAAAAAATTGTGGATTCATACTTGTCTTTTTTCATTTATGGATCCCATTTTCTTAACCCCAGTCATGAATTGTGTTGGTACTATAACGCTACCGCCACAAGACTTCAGTCTTGAGTGTGCCTTGGGGTTATGCAGACCTGTTTTTATGAATTAAATGACAGAGTTGTATAAAGCATTGTCGAGGCAGGCAGTGAGTCCTGACTTGGATTGTCTGCAGTGGACTATGCTCTTTTTTCTTTTTTTTTTTTTTTTAAACTAGTGAACATACTTTCTTTGTTTAGGTTTATTACTAAAAAACTATTTCCTTAACCAGAGTATCAATTGGATTTGTCAGGAGAACAAATAAGGTATTTTTAGAAATATGAATTTCTTTCTTAAAAAAAAAAAAAAAAGAAAAAAGTTGTAACCTTAGTTCAGTATTCGCTGAAACATGAGTGAAGCCATTTGTCTGACACAGCTGTCAACTTCCTCCAGCTGAAATAATTACTGTATTTTTTAAGATATGTCCTCTAAAGTGGAAAGCAGACCTCATGCACATTTGAACCAAATAAAGTACAGTGAACTGAAGACACCCTCCCATCACTTGCTGTGCTCTGGAGGCTTTGGATTCCAGGCAGCAGTCTCAGCTGTCCCAGTTTAGGTTGTGCTCTATTAGGATTGGCTGTATCCACGTACTGCCTCCTCCTTTTTCTAAATTTCGCTGGGGGAAGGCTCAAGGCAAAGATTAAATGTAGAAGCTGTCACCAGGCTTCCCCAGTGCAGCTGGCACCATGGATGGGCTTCAGAGCAGCTTCTGCTAGCTCTGTAAGCCTTCCATTCTGCCTCCTCGCTCACTCTGTTTCCTCTGAAAAGATTTTGAGTACAACAATTCAAGAAGAATTTCTCCTACCAGTTACACAGCTTTATTACCAAGTCTTCTGCCTCTTGATTGTTGGAAAAAAATCTATTAAGAACTTACCATCAAAAAATTAGACCTTGAATGAAAAAGCCAAAGAATTCAAGTAACTTAAATATACTGAGCAAAGCCTGGTCACAAGCTGTTGGCTAAAGACAGGCACCTTCAGAGGAAACAAAGTAAGACCAGAGATAATCTACCATGCCTGTTGGCAGAATTGAAAGTCCACCCTCTGCCTCTCTTCCTAGGGACAGCAACCATGAGTGCCAGGTGTGCAGGGTGACAGTGGTGGGCTTGTCAGCATATGCCAAGCACATCTCCAGCCAGCTGCACAAAGACAACATTGATGCCCATGATAAAGCGGAAGAGAAAGAGGAGGCAGAAGAAGAATACTTTGACAAAGAACTCATTCAATTAATCAAGCAAAGGAAGGAACGGAACCGGTGAGTTTTCATTTCTTCTCTTAGATGTAGCATCACAGAAGCACATTTGGTATAGTTGTGATATGCTCCTAAGCACTAGATGCTCATGAAATGTAAGCTGCATGCAGCCAGTATACTTGTATGAGTGCTGTCCAGGAGAACTGTGTGGAGATTATAACTTCAGTATGTAAACTTAATTCTGCAAAATGTTCTATTGATCCACTATTTGTAGGAAGTACAATTATTCTCCATTATAGATTAAAACAAACGGTTATGCTGTGCTCAAGTCCCTAATGTGGAATCTTGTGCTTTGAGAGGTTTAATGCTGTTATTTTAATATTTGATGTGCATTTTAACTGAAGGATTCAGTAAATGTGACGGTGCTAGTATTGTCGTCTGAGGGGTAGGAGCATGGTTCTGTAGGAACCTGGCCTTTTCAAAACTGTTGCTGAAAACGCTTCGTTATAAACCTTTAATTTGTCTATTTTTTTAAGTGAATTGGATTGTTCTGTTAGTGTCACACTGAAATCCCATAATCCTTGAATGAAATTTCTTTCGTGTTTTACCTTGCTGCTTACTATCAGCTAAAGATAATTCTAGTAGCTGACTGTGTAACAGAAGGCTGCAGAGAGTAACAAGTACTGCTTTTTGTCTTGCATGTGACTCTCCAAGTGTCCATTGATAGCGTGATGTTCCAGCTGGGAATATATTGTTTCAATAGATTTACAGCATGACAATGGTATTAAAGAGCCACATGATTTTTGAAAGAAGATCTTGCTTATGACTGAAAATTTCAGTTAGTGTCTCAAAATGCACAAAGCTAAGGAGATTGTGTAGTTTTTAAGCCATTCTGTCATACTAGGGTATCCTGGTTGCTGCATGGTGGTCATGTTTTCCTATCAGTTGGTGCAGGTAGTAACAACATCATTTTTCTTAGTTCTGTGGTAAAAAGAGTAATGCTTGTCAGTACAGTGGTATTCTGAGGCAACTAAAATCTTATAAAATCTCTGTTGGATGCAGGTTTGGAAAAAAAAAAGTACATGGCTAAATTTACTAATATAGCAAAATTGTTTCCATTAGATCATAATCTAGTTGAGTCAGCTCCTAGAACCAAAGGTATCACTGACGCATAATTTCTTTGAATTATTGTCTTAAAGCTCGCATTATCTCATGCAGTAGCCCATTTTCCATTAGACAGTAATTATTTGTGCATCTTTTAGCAAAACTTGAATATGCTGAAATCCTAGGACTTGATACAATATAAATTTTCATTTAACTGATACCAGTAAATCTGTTTGTGTTAGCAGACAGAGTGGTGTGAAAGCTTTCGGCGTCGCTTAGCAAGGGACTTAGGCTGCTGTTTCTGTAATCAGCTTTTGAAACGCTTTTATTAAAAATTCCTAATTTGATAGAATAAATGCTTAGAATATTTAGAGTGCTGATCCTGGGAATAGCTGTCAGCATTAAGGTAGCATTTATCTTTAAATGTACATGTGATAATTTACCACGTGTTCGTGACAGACTGCCAAGTGTAAGTACTATCCAAAGGGCAGTAGCTGGTGCTTCTGGGAGGCTCTTACAGATTTGTCATTGCATGCTGTGGACTGTTTGTCTGTTAGTTAAAACAAGACAAAATATTTTTTGTATCCAAGGCACAACTACTATGGATGCTCCAAATCTGTGTTTTTACTTAAGCTTAATAAACTGGCACATGATCTCAATTGTTTTCTCTGATAAGTAGAATAACGGCTTCTCTCAGCCTAGCTTTCCTTCTATTTTGTACCAATTCACTCTAGTTATGCTATCTAGTACCAACAGAGTAGTCTTCAGGAAATCTAATTTTTTTCTTCTTTCTATCAAGACTACTCAAATTGCAAAGATTATACAATAGAAGGAAGCTTTCTTTTTGTTTGTTCTCTTAGTCTAATACCTAGTAAATAGAAAGGAATATTCTCTTCTGACTTAAAAATAATGAAGAACTAGTCTATTGAACTGTCCCTGCATCAAATCACTCGTTCTTGTAAGAGCAATTTTGAAATACCAGGTTTAGGCAAAGGTACAACTAGTTTTGATAGTCAAACATTACAGAACCCTGAACAGTAAAGCAGCTAAATAAGTGGTCTCTGTTTCTTCTTATATAAAACATTTTCTTCCTAGTGCAAGTTAAATGGATGGGGCTTTTGTAGCGTTGGATTTTAGTTGGGATAGCAACAGAATTTATCTATTTATTTATAGCATCAGTTTTTGTCTGAAATGTTTTGTAGGCAAGCTGAAGCATGCTGTGCAAACCAAGAATTAGAATGTGATGATAGGAGATCACAGAGAAGGCGAGAAGAAAGAGCTGCGTACAAAGAAAGAGAAGCTTATGATCAGTCTTCGTGGCATCATCATAATGCATCACAAAGAGACTGGAAATGGGAAAAGGATGATTATATTAGTCCTAGACCAGGAAAATTTTCAAACTCTCAGAGGAACCTTAATATAAACAGGCATCCAGGTGGCCCAAGGGGACGCTCTGGGTGGCACCAAAATGTTTCAGGAAGCCCTTCAAATCGGCATAACTATGGGAATTCTGGAAGTGTTTGGCACCCAAGTGGGCGAGGAGGAGCAACATTAAATTGGCATCACGGTGGCAGGGGGAGAAATTCTACTTGGCACTCAGAAGGAACGGGTAATTTTTCTAGCTGGAATTCCAAGAGTTATGGAGGAAACTGGAAGTCCAATCCTCACGGTGCAAATAGCTGGAATTTTGGAAGCTCTGGAGTTGCATATTCATTAGAGCCAATTAAATATAATAAGGAAAGATATATGTGGCAGTGGCAGGAGAAGGACGTTATTGATGTTCTGCCATACAGAGATCGAAGTAAGAGGACTGACTCACTTGATTTTACTAGCGATAAACTTCCAAGTGAGGGGGCGTTGGATTTCAGTACTTCCAAGCAACCAGAAAACAAAATTTCAAGAAACAATGGAAAAAGTGGGAGTCCTTCCAGAGATAAAATACATCGCTGGACTCCCTACCCATCCCAGAAAGCTGCAGAGCAGCAACCATGGTCTGAAGAGAATGTTTCTAAAACTCCAGATAAAATGGATGCTGTGTTTATACCTTTTACTGAAACATCAAGTAAAGGAAAAACTTGTGAAGCCAGCGTGAGCCTCCCAAAACTTAAAAAATGGGAAGCATCTTCCCATTCTAATGTAACCGCAGATTACCTTGATTCTTGCAAGGTAGGAAAGGACTGTTGCAGTGATGAAAAACTTGACAAAGATGATGGCAGAAGTAGTAAGATGCCATTGCTGAAATCTCCTCTTCTGAATATCACAGACATGAAGTTGTCTTCCCAAAAGCAAGACACAAAAAAAAACTTAAAAAATGTCAGGCTGCTGTTATCCTCAGCTACTAGTGAAGAGCAGAACCATTTTAATGCACTGAACTTGGAAACTAACAACTCCCCCTCCTACTCATCAAAGCTGCATGGTGCATGTGCTGTTAACTTACATGGCAACAAAGACATGCTTAGCAGTGATCTTGGAGAGCCTGTTAATAACTTGAGTGAAGCAGAACAAAAATCCAAAGATGTTCAATCCAATCACTCATTGCAAAATGCTCCCTTAAGCTCTTGTAAGAATACAAGTGATCAGAATATGGAAGAAACTGAGAAAGTATCACCGAATAACAAGTTCAGACTAGATTCACTAGAAGATGTGAGTGATGATGAATTAACAGGAAGCGAGAAGTCAGAAACAAGAGCTGAAAAGCTGAGTCCTTCTGTTAGTTCTTGTTTACCCTGTGACGCTGCAGAAGGTAAACCTGCTGCCTCTGAAAAGGAAGCTGATGAAAAGCCATCTGCTGCAAGCGTTGCTTCTGCTGATCTAAAACATTCTGCATTGCAGATGGAATCCACAGTTTCTCCATCAAGCAATCAGAACCACTTGGATGTAGGTTTGAAAACCTCCTCCCAGGAAGGAGAAGGTGATGAAGAGCAGGTCAAGACACGTGCTCACTTTGAAATGGAAGGTTTTGAAAATCCTTCAGATCATGATCTGCAGAAAGGAGGAAGCCAATCACTAGGCCTCCTCCTTCCTGATTTAAGCAAACTTGGCCTCCCTGCCTCTCTGCAAAGAGATCTAACACGACATATTAGTCTGAAGAGCAAAGTGGGAGTACATCTTCCAGAGCCCAATCTGAATAACGCACGGCGCATTCGGAATGTGAGTGGCCATCGGAGAAGTGAGACTGAAAAGGAGTCAGGGCTTAAACCCACCCTCAGGCAAATTCTTAGCGCTTCCCGACGAAATGTCAACTGGGATCAAGTCATCCAGCAGGTAACCAAGAAGAAACAGGAACTTGGCAAAGGTTTACCAAGGTTGGTAGCTTTCAAGTCTAACCATGTGTGTGTTTGTTTAGGGGCGAGGGTTGTTTTTCTCCAGGTCTTAAGAGAACGCCAGAATCCTAAAACTAGGACTTCAGAATGAAGCATTCTAATACAGCTGTCTTTTGCATGTGCAAATACTTGGTGTTTTTGTGATTGCAGCTGTGGAAGTCTATTCACAAATGAGTAACAGTAGTTTGCTGCTCAGAAAAGGTTCTGGTCAGTTCATAATCATTGCTTAATATCTGACTATGGACACTAGCAACACATTTGCATTTCAAATTCTAGTAAGTGGAAGAATGTAAAAACAGAATGAACAGATCTGCTGCATGCTATTTAAATTTTAAGAGTCCCTAAAAGCTAATGAAGGTATTTGTTTGTTTGTGTTTTTTTTGTTGTTGTTTTTCCTGACTTGGAGATCATGCTGTCAGTTCTTAGCAACAAAATCTGATTTTGTGATACACAAAAGCAATTCAATTGCCACGTGAGAAGTGGTGCAGAATACCAGTGTAATGAGTTGCTGCATCTCGTAAAACAGTAACGTGCAACTGGGGAAAGGGGAGTCTTTTTTCAGCTGGTTTCTTACATATGTAATTATCTTTCTTTTTTTCTCATTTAAGGTTTGGTATAGAAATGGTGCCTCTTGTTCAAAATGATCAAGAGGGTCTAGAACTCACTGAAGAATCTGATCTGTCTACTTTGGAAGGATTCCAGTGGGAAGGGATTTCCTTAGCAGTGCCTGGGTCAGCCAGAAAACGTAGCTTTTCTGAAAGCAGTGTCATTGCAGACAGAAACCCTTCCACTTATAGTTTCTTCAGTGAACAAGCCAAAACAAAAGAAAGCAAGGAAAGGCAAATAATTGCAGCCAGCCACTCACATTGCATAACATCTGCATATGAGGCAAGAGCTGACATTGAGGCTGACTTGAAACGGGAGACCTCTTCTCTTCCTTTGTCACCATTTATGTCTGAAAGAACTGACACTACTGGAAGGAGACATAGCCTACAGGCCACCTCTGAGGTCACAGGCTTCACAAAACAACAGCAGGAGACACCTGATAAGAGAACACCTCTTCTTGAAAAGCAAAATGTACTGGAAATCTCAGAAGAAAATACTCCGACTTCAAATGATGTACTTCTTGCAGTGTCTAATAACATAGATGCAGCTACAGACAGTAGTTGCACATCTGGTACTGAGCAGAATGACAGCCAAGGAATTGGAAAGAAGCGAAGAGCAACAGGAGTAAGTGTACAATTTTTGTGCAACTTTGGCGTGCTAAAATATGTTACTTCCACCTTTGAATGATCTCTGTAAGGAGGACTTTTTCTTCATTTGGTTGTCTTGTGCATTGATAAGTTCAAACTAATTGGCTTATTTGACTTAGTTATTAAGAATCTTTTTCATTTCAGTCTTCTTTTTAGCACAGGACTTCTGCTTAACCTTTCCAGTTAGTAGGAACACCAAATGCTCTCTAATTTTGATTTGGTAATTGGTACACTATGCTAGTAAACAAGATTTGTTAAAATATTTAAAAATAATGTACTTCAAATGAGGTAAAAAATATTTAAAATGATAGCCCATTTGTCTCTAAGCCACAACTTTCTCCATCTGAATTTGTTTCACTGTCTCCATCAACTATCAACCAAATCTGTGAAGCAGAAAATAGGAACCATGTGTGGTATTGAACATCTGATCATGTAGAAGGCTGCCTGCTTATTCAATATTTCATCCTAGTTAAGATGAAAACATGGCACCCACTTTGTTGCCCTCCCTACTTCTAAGAGGAGAGGGAAGGACAAATTATATGAGAATGTGCAAAGCTGTGTATTTTCTTCCCTGTGGGTACAAGTGATGCTTCTTGAGAATGTGATTGTTTGATTTTTTGATTTGGGAAAATTGCCGTTGCAACTTTTTTAAATAAAGGTGTGGTGTTTTTTTTGTTTGTTTGTTTTTGTAGGAGGGATCCTCTCCTGAAATCCCCAGTCTAGAAAGAAATAATAAAAGAAGAAAAATCAAAGGTAAAAAAGGTGAGTGACTGTCATGCATATATTTGTCTAGGATAGAGGTTACAAATACCTAATAGTATTCTGACTTGGCTAAAACGGCAGTTCCTTAATGTTACTTTGGTGCTTCTTGGCTTCTACTGAAGATTATAGGGTAAACTCCTATCAGGCCTGCAAGACCTGTAAGATTAGAGCCAGAGCAACCAGATACAGTGGAGTCCCTTCTCTTTCTCTCCTTCTGTGGGAGTCCCAACTTCGAGCGGGCTACTGAAATTTAAAATCATGAAAGAATCCACTGGTATCTCCCTCTTTGAATAATATTCTAATTTTTCCATTTTACAGTACAAGATGCAGAGGAACAGGGGCTGACATTTCTGGATTCTTCCCAATTTGTACCATTGCCTAACAAGCCTTTTTTATCTCTTATTACCTGTTTGTGGCTTGCTCAAAATTATACTTGTTTAGAGGCATTCGGGATGAGCCCTGACTTAATGAAGTTGTCCCCAGTGTTGCCTTCTACTGTCATCGTAACGCATTCTTCTCTGAAGAGTCCCATATTAATGTCAGAGGTTGTTTCTAAGAGAAGACTTTGTGCTTCCTTCCTGCTTGCAGTTCATGTTCACAGTTTCACAGATGGGACCATTGCTTTCCCCTGCTCACAGGAAAGCGTCTTGCTACCTCTTCTGACAAGTTCTGAAGGGAAAAGAGTACCCATCACTCCATTCTAGTTCGGTAGTTCAGCTTTCCTGTTCTCCTTCTGGATGTTCTTACCAGAAACTTGTACAGGAGCCACTGAGTAACCTGGGCTGTGTTCAATTTTGACTATTCCTTCCCTGGATGTAATTGAAATGAATATAGAGTACCTCATTCCTTCCTTCTCCTCAACAAAGAAAGCAGCTCTAATCTTGGCATCGGACAGGCCTTTTTCAAAGAAATCTAGCATGTCCATATCACCAAATAGCAAAACTAATCATCTGTCTTTTAGGAAGAATATTTTCTTGGGAGCTAAATCATTACATCACTGTCTGGGAGCTTTAGGACCAGAAGCTTAGTTTTCATAGCTAAGCTACAATCACAGCTTTCAAATGTAACATTTCTTTTTTTCTTCTTTTTTAATTTTCTTAATTTCTATTGGGTTGTTCAGAATGCAGGGCAGTTAATATGGATCTTGCAGGAGCTAGTCTTTCCCTACGTGAAAAGGTGTTTTTTATCAGCCTGTATCTTCAACGACTACTGTCTACTACAGAGACTACTACTCTAATAATGCATTTGACGTAGAGCAAAGTAATGCAAAAGAGAGACTTTTCTAGCACCGTGTCATTGTGTAAATCTACTAAAAGGAGCTATAACCTGAGTGAAGCTGAGCAGTGCACAAAGTGAAACTTAATTGGCTTGAAGCATCTCTGTAGTGAAATCTTTGAAAAAGGAGGATCTTTCATTGAGTACAGAGTTTGGGGATTGGGGACTGTGTCATGAGATGGCAAACAAAAGACTCACTGCCCAAATGCTATCTTGGATAGTAAATGGTTTTAGCATTTGTTTCCTTTTGTCTTAATATGTCTTTTCATGGCCTCTGAATGAACTGAATAGCTTAATTCATGTTTAATTTGTCTTTGCCTTTTTGATTACATTAATAAAAATTGTGTACTTGTACTTTATATATGCTAACAAAAGATCTTTGTGGAAGAGGGTGACTTCTTTTGTTCAAGAAATTAAGTCAATGCTGGCAAAACTACAATTAAAAAAAAAAGTTACTGGAGTCAAAGCTGAGATCCCATAAAGAGAAATTCTTGACTTCACTCTTCTTCCATGTAATACGTGAATGTTCCTGTGCGTACTCTTCTTCAGCTTCTTCTGCAACTATTAATGCATGACTTAATGTATGTTTTTACATTCAGAGATTATAGTATTTATTTAGCTATCACATGTAATTTATTTTAATGTATTGCCATATACAATTATTGCTAAATTGTTTTTTTTTTTTTTTTTTTTTTTTTTTTTTTCTATTTATAATTATTTTTTTTTTTTTTTTTTTTTTTTTTTTTTTTTTTTTTCTAGAGCGTTCTCAGGTAGACCAGTTGTTGGCTATTTCACTGAGGGAAGAAGAATTGAGCAAGTCCCTGAATAGCGTGGACAGCAGTCTCTTGCAGGCTAGGGCTGCCCTGCAAGCTGCATATGTTGAGGTTCAACGTTTCCTTGTATTAAAGCAACAGGTAACAGTAGGCTTTTGAGACTGTCTGAACTAGAAGTTAGAAGCCTGAGACACTGCCTTAAGTAGAGTTGATTTAAATCACTACTTTTTTTTGCAGATAACAATGGAAATGAGCACACTGAGAAGCCAGAGAATCCAGATCTTGCAAGGGCTACAAGGTAGGACATACTAACAAACTACAGCAGTGGAATGCTAACTGGCATGTTGTTTGAACTTGGTGTCTAGTAAAAATTACATTTAACTCAAATTGACTCATTTAAAACGTGGAACAAAATTGAGGGCTTTCCATATTGAACTGTCTATTGCTCAGCTGTGATCTGTTGTCTCAGGTAATGTTGTCTAGTGGCTGTTTTGCAACTTTTTCTCTTCCTTGTCTGTTTGCCAGAAAAAATGAGCTCTTGGAACCACTTTTATTGCAAGAATCTGTAAATTATGTTTTTTTTTTTTCCTCTTTTGCCATTAGAAACATATGAACCTTCTGAATTGCCAGAGCAACTTTCCAGCAGTGTCTCAAGTGAGAGAAGAAATAGCAAATCTCAGGTGGCAGCTGATTTGATTCCTGCGGGCTCCTTCTTGCCCCTTCTGGACACTTTGTCTCCTGTACCTCCACTGGGAGCTTCTGTTCATGTCAACACACCAGCTCCATTCCAGTCATCTTCTGGCCTCACATTGACTACTCCTGCAGACTCCTCAGTACAAGTTAAACGAGAACCTGTGTCTCCAAAAGGCTCAGAAGAAAATAAGAATTGTGTACTCCAGAACTCTCTATGTGCTTCACGAACAGAAGTTGTGGAGCAGAAGGAAGGTATGTGTGGCTTTTCTTTGCTTTAAAAATAGTTATAAGAAAATGTCGGAAATGCCCTTTTTTTTTTTTTTTTCCCAGAAGAATACAAGCTGGGTGTCAAACCTGCAGCCTGTTGTGCAGGAATGAACTCCCATTGGCTTGTGTAGTCCTTTTGCAATTTATTACTCTTAGAAAGTGGGACCATCCTTAGAACACATCCAAATGGACTCCACATTTTTTAAAATTGTTAAATATATGCAAACTGTAGATTTATACATCTACAGTCTAATAGCTTTATTTTAAAAATAAAAGAAACATGAATTTTCACATTATATCCTCTCAGAATAATTTAGTTAACAAAATACCTTAAAACCTCCCTGATAATTTTTCTCTTCTACTCTGCATCATTATAAAGAATATTGGTAGCTGAAAATCTACCTACAAAGGAAAAATGCATGCTTGAAAGCCTTTTAAAAAAATTATGACCAACTGCATTAAGAGTAGTCTGTGTTCTTGTTAGGCCCTACCGGTGAAGCATGAAGAGCCTATTTCCTCTCAATGCCAGCATTCTGAGGGACTACTAACTGCTTTTCTACCGGGGGAATTGAGTAGTTCAATTTTCTTGCACTGAATTAATTTCCTTACTCACTTTTTTTTTAATATCTACAGTACTCTGAATGCTAAGAATCAGTAATTTGGGGGTTAGGAATTTCAGATTAAGCTGCCAATTATTTTCTTGTTTGTTTTTAAGTGACCAAGTGCCTTCTTTGCCCTTTCTTGTGGAAATGAGGAGTGAGTGATGTTAGAGATGTATTCAGATTATACGGGTTTGTGAACCTTCACCCTGGTATAATTCAACGCAGTAAATGTTTATACCTCATCCGAGTATTAATTTCTTCTTGGGTCAAGCATAAGCTATGTCACTGAGCAGCTGAAGTGTATTAGGCATGCATTGGTTAATACCAGTCTTCTACAGTAATGCTGATTGCTGGTAAGGGAGAACACAGTAAAGGGTGACAGCATTTTAACCCAACAATGTAGGATTCACCAATGTCTTTTTCTTAGAAATCTAAGAGCATTCAGTCAGCCAGTGACTTGAATGATTTGCCCATTCTTTTGATTCTGTGTACGTGGGTAAATATTTTATTCCCCGGCTACCTTTTTTAAAGGACGGATAGCTAATTGAAATAGCAGATTTGCATGTGTACATATCCTTTGAACACATAGGAGTATGTTCTTTACATGCATACTTAAGTATTAACAGAAAATTGCAGGGAAAGCAAACTTTGAATAAATATTGCTGTGGAGATTGAATATAACACTAGTCTCTTTTCTTCAGAAGAGATCAGCCAGAAAACTTCGGTGTATCCAGTTATCTCTGCAACCATATCCCTGTCAGAGCTGACAGCTTGTTTCCAACACACTAATCAAAATGTTCACAAGCCTGCTGGGGACAGGGGGAAAGCTGGAGTTTCTGAAAATCCTTCTCATTCGCTGTCTGATTTCAACAAGAAAGAAACAAGTGATAAAGTGACTGAAAGCTTTTTACTGGATCAGTGTAGCACCTCGCTTCTAGATCGTTCAGTCCTTTTAGAAATGCCAGTGGATAAAACCCCCAAACTGTCAGCAGACGTGTCTGAACAACAGACAGCAAACATTGTAGTCCCTGCAGAGAAAGGGAACAGGAGGAGAAGAAAGTTAAGGAAAAAGAAAACTCTGAGGGCAGCTCATGTGCCGGAGAACAGTGACACAGAACAGGATATAAATGACTCTAAGCCCATCCGAAAAGTCAAGAGTGGAAAGGTTTCTAAAGGAGAAAAAGTCACTACATCCACTCCTCCAAAGCAGGAGAATGGAGGTACTACTCAAGCTGCAAGAAACAAAGATGAGAATGATAGTGATGCTTCTCTGGAACTAGTGGAAATTGCAACACCGCAATGCGAGGTGGTTGACATTGGTTCATCAGAATCAGGAGATGAGAAACCAGACAGCCCATCAAAGAGGGAGTCACGCAGCTCTGTGGACCAAGCAGTCCTAGAGGCATCTTGCTCAGGTTATGATGAAGTGAGCTCTACCAGTGAGATTGGCACAAATTATAGGGACGATGTGAAAAAAAGGTGAGATTAGTGCTCAAAAGCATTAAACAATATATATATGTATATATTTTTTCCTACTCAGAAAGTTTTACATCAGTAAATTTTAATTTAATTCAGAAATGAAATGAGAGAAAATGTGTCCCTCTATATGTCATAAATTAAATTTGCTTATTTGATCCACCAAACAATTGTGTATTGTTCTCTACCAATTTCTCTGATAACTGGAACATGGCCCTACTGCATGGAAGCTATATTGTTGAGCGTACCTGTTTTAGTTTTTTTTCTGCATAGTGCAGAGTTCTGTGTTCTGGAGTATTACTTACACCATTGTCTTGTCTGAAAATGAGCAAAGTCTAATCTTTCCACTCTTAATTTCTGTGTTACAGTGTAGCTGAGACGCAGACTTCAATATCATCACTACGTGGATCAAAGAACTCATCTGGTATATCTTTTAAGCTTTACATCTTGTACTTTTTTTATGATATATTGCAAGAATTCCAGTTATGTCTAGATCAAACTGCTTCTAGAGGAATTTAGCCCTGAAGGCAAAAACCTGCACTAAAAAAAAATGAAGTGTAAAGTGATGGATGCTCACTTACCTTGTCCCTCACTGAATGCTTTGTACCTTGAGTCCTCACCACCCCATTCCATACAAACACTTCTACACAGTCTCCATAGAGCTGTCAGACAAAAAGTAATACGATCCTTTAGCTATTTGAAAGATCTTTCTGGACTTTATATCACACAAAGATCTTTCTGGTATTTTATATTACATTCTGCCACTTACAGGCTCCAGCTGAGAACTGCAGTGAAATCTGACTATAAAGATGCTGAGCCCCCATAATAGTTCTGCTGTTTGGTGTAACACAAAAAACAGTAGAGTGTTTGAGTTCATTCAAGTAATCCAAGTACATGTGTCTCTGTCCTACAGAAGTGTCGTCAGAGCCAGGTGAGGATGAAGAACCTACAGAGGGGAACTTTGAAGGACACATGGCTGCAGTGAATGCTATTCAGATTTTTGGGAATTTACTGTACACCTGCTCAGCAGACAAAACTGTTTGTGCTTACAATCTGGTTGTAAGTAAGGTTGTGACGTTGGTTTAAGAGTAATTCCAGTTACAAGGTTGCAACTCTGTTTTTGTAAAGCCTTATTATGTAATTAAGGAAGTAGCTGCTCTTGAGTGCTTACATTTTTTACTTTTTTTCTTCAAACTTCTCTTTCTCTCCCTTTCCGCTATTTCAACCTATGAGAGGGGTAAGAGGAGATTGTTGCATGTCCTAATGTTTTTGTTAGCTCTCCCACCCTGCTCTGTCAGTCACAGATTGCAGAATGGTTGAGGTTGGAAGGGACCTTTGGAGATCATCTAGTCCAACCCCCCTGCTCAAGCAGTTTTCCCTAGAGCACTTTACCCAGGATTATGTTGAGAAGGCTTCTAAATACCTCCAGGGAAGGAGACTCCACAACCTCAGGGCAGCCTGTCCTGAGAGGTACTACAGACCTTTAGTTTGACAGACCCTATGCTTTGCTTTCTAGAGCAGGAAGTGTGTGGCTGTCTTTGAAGGACATACTTCGAAAGTGAACTGCCTCCTGGTGACTCAGACGAATGGGAAGAATGCTGCACTCTACACTGGTTCAAGTGATCACACTATCAACTGTTACAATATCAAGGTACTCAAAGTCTGTGGTGATTAACATGTACTGCTTTTTTTATGTAATGTTTCTTTGCAAATATAAATGAAACAAGCCTTTTAAAGCCTGAGCTGGGAATGAGCTGGGCACTCATTAGAGTGGAACAGTAAAAAAACAGACAAACTAAACCTAAAGATTTAGTGATTTTTACTGGTGTAATCTTTTGATCTTTTGTCTAGTTCATTATTGCAATTTTCACCAGAATAACATGATGGGATCTCAAATATTGGGAACACTGATTAGCTGGACAGATGTCTGACTGTGAATACTGAATTTGACTTACCTGTATTTCTAACTTCATTGCTTATGTGAGATGTAGCTCTCTGTAGATCAGCTGTTGAGAGAACAGGTGGAAGAGCATTCTGGGTTTTTTTGAAGCTGGGTTTCAAAGGAGAAACGATAGGAAAGCATGTCCAACATTCAGATGCAAGGGCTAGAATCATAGAATCATTAAATTTCTGTTTCAGGGGGCAAACTGCCAGAGGTTTTGACTTGTACGCTGATGATTCATAGTAGTTTCCTGTAGAGTTCATGGGCATTTCTTGAACTCAGGTGTGTAATGGGGTGTTTTTCATGTATGGCCTAAACTTGTATATATGGCCTAGTCTAAACTTGTATATACGTTTGAGGTTGTGATTAGAAGAAAGCTTTTAGGGCTATAACTGGTTGTTGAAGTAATATCAAATCTCAAGGATGGGAGTGAGCTGATTAAAATCAGAATCAAACTGCCAGATGACAGCAGACACTGAGATGTTTTTCTCCTACTTTGCTAGTTCAAAAAATGTGGCTGGTGGGTGAAAATTATTATTTATTCCAAGCTTTTTCTCCCTGAATTGTTTGGAAAACTTTCAATAATTATTTATATTTCCAGACCAAAGAATGCATGGAACAGTTTAAATTGGAAGATCGAGTGCTCTGTTTACACAGCAGATGGCGAATCCTTTATGCAGGCCTTGCTAATGGCAATGTAGTTACCTTCACCATAAAGGTTAGTTTGTTCAAATATTGGCACCTAAAAGCCTGTTGTGATGCTGTTTCTCTCCACTTTATGTTTCTTTCATTTCTTTCTCGAGTAGTAAGTGTATTTGTAATTAAAGTATTTTGGTATAAGCGGTCACTTTTGGCCCCACATTTTGGCCCTTGATTTTGTTAGGGCGCAAAGTTGTCCCATCTCTCTTACCATCCAGTCGCCTTTCTCTTAACTGCAGCGGTGTTGTCATAGTTTTCTTAGTGATACTAAGGTTCCACCTTGTCTACCAGTTGTGTGTCATGAGGATTTGCTGACAGAGGCGATTATTTGTGAATCCTCCTGTGAATCCTTTCTTGCCTGTGAAAGTAGTGTGAGAAACTTTAATGTGTTGCTGGTTTGGCCTGCTCCATTTGCAGTTACAGGGACTTGTTCATGTGGGTTTCTAGCAAAGAAGCCTAATCAGCAGCCCTCATGATATTTAAAAGAGAATAAAAATCATTGTTTAAGTGAATTATTATTCTGATTATTCTTTTTATGTATCCTTGACTAATTTATCTAATTTATTCTTTCTTTACTTTTTATGCCCATGTTTTATGGATATACCAAGCTTTCTTGACTTGAGTATTGATGTCCTACTGGAATATCTTAAATTGTCTTCAAAAAACCCTTATCTTATATCTGTTGTGAGGGAAAAAGTCTTTCTTACTATAATATCATTTACTTTTTAAGTACTGTGAAATATCCTAGAGGCTTTGATTTCATTAATGAACTTTGAGAACAGATAGACTTGTGTGCCTGCATGCATTTTTCTCTTTAAACACTATTTTCTGCTTGTTCTAATTCTGAAAGAGGACTTACTGGACTTTTGCTCAGTAATTAAGGTGGTTGTTTTTTAAATACAGAAAATCAAAGCCCAACATAAGGAGTTATTTCCTTCTTTTGGAAACTTAGATTTTAAGATATAACTCTTACCACTGATGATATGCAGTGTTACTGATCTGTAATCAGATACTATACCAAGAACCTCACAGAAAGGACTCAGCAGTCTAGAGTCAGTGTCACAGCAAAGTTTTATTTCTTAAATACTTTTTTTTTTCTTCCCCTAACAGAACAACAAGCAAGTTGACACCTTTGAATGCCATGGCCCTAGAGCAGTGAGCTGCCTAGCCACAGCTCAGGAAGGAGCACGCAAGTTGTTGGTAGTGGGCTCCTACGACTGCACCATCAGCGTGCGAGATGCACGGAATGGGCTGCTTCTCAGAACTCTGGAAGGTCACAGCAAGACTATACTCTGCATGAAGGCAAGTGTCTCCAAAAACACGTTTTTGACAAAGAATGCATAAAACTGTGTGTTCTTTTTCATCTTCATCTAATAGTTAGCAGATCATAGTAGGGAATAGATTATTCCTGTATCTTAAATAATGAAAACTGAGAAATTTGGTAGGAAAATTCTGTCTTGCTGCCATATCTTGTGTTCCCAGCATGAATGCTGATATTTGTGTGAGTAGGAAGCATGCTTATTTCATGTTGTTAGATGATTAAGAGAATCTTCTAATGTGAGTTCCCTGAAATGGGAGAATGTAGGGAAAGCTGGGGGAAAGGTGAAGCTAACGTTCACATACCTTGATTGTACAAACCTCTCTGGAAATCGGGGAAGAAAAATGTAACCCTGGAAAAATATTCTTCATTTTTAACAGAAGAATCACTATTCATTCTAAGTGTAAATACAGTCTTTACATAAATTGTGGTTATTTACAGGCTAGGCTTGAAACTTTTGACACGCTGAGCATGGATGTATTTTAGGACGCCGGTAAAAGGACTTAATTACTGGTATAGCCTTCAGTCCTCACAGCATCGCGTATATCATATTCCAGATAATATGACTTGTTTATAATTGTTTTAATTATATTGTTCTAAATGACATAAGCATGCCCATTGAATGATTTTTTTATTGTTTAGCTTGATTGATGTAACATGAAGTGTCTGAGATTACAAATTGGAATATGTGCTTGTCTGGCTGCTTTGGTCTGACCACAGTCATCTACAGATAGGGGATGACTGTTTTGTAAATTCTGTTTATCTTCAAAGGGGTACAGTGGCACAGACTTCTTTGCCCTGTGACCTCTCCATCCAGCTTGTGTGTCAGCATCCTGTGGTCCCTTCGTGATCCATGGTGGATCTGTTAAGCTTCCTTTCTATACTAGTACTTGTCAGGAGCACTGTCTTAAGTTACAAAAGTGCACCACAGATTCAATATTTCCAGGAAGCATTGGGCTTTTTTTGTGCGTGTGGGGAGCTGTATTTTGCATTCGGTTCCTGATCTTCTGCTTAGCTGTCCTTGAGAACAGTCCATGAGTAGGATGAGATAGCCTGGCAGGCTGCAAGTTAAAAGTGTCTAATGCCAATTGTGAAGTAGCAAAAGTCATCGTTAAGCTAGCTTAGAACATTTTCTAGCTCTTACATAAAGAACTATGTGTACATTTTTCTCATACTCAGTTGATTTTTTGGGGGCCTGTGAGATACAGGAAATACTATGGTGAAACTTCAAACTGAGCAACACCTGAATTCTTTGCTTGCCTATTTTCCTGTCTGCTATAGAAATAATTATTATTTTTATTTTTTGAAAGGTTGTGAATGATCTAGTATTCAGTGGTTCCAGTGATCAGTCTGTCCATGCCCACAACATTCATGTAAGTCTCATAGATGAAGTTGGAATAACTTCTGCTATTAAGACAGTGAAAACCTGTGCTATAAAGTCAGTATTTTCAAAAATGTTGAATTATAGTGGAAAAAATACCTTTCAGAAAAGGTAATCATATGATTTTGTTAATGTGAGTAAGCACTATAGTAATTAAAGGGGGAAGTAGAGGGTAAAATACCTTGGGAAACATCCATTAAACTAGCTGATTCTTCTAATATGACATATAGCACCCTTTTATCTGGGGATCTTGGTTTTGCAAATATTACTACAAAGGTGCTGATAGTGTGGAAAGGGTTTTTGTAGCTATGCAATAAGTGAGACTAGAACTTACCATGGTTTTAGTTAGTTTCACCCCAAAATTGTTTATTTCTCTGTATTTAGCTAAATTTGCTCAATGATTTTTGTGGGTATATAAATACTCCTAGTACTAATAGCAGAGTATCAGTTGCAGGATAGGTGGGAACATGTAGCTAATGATGCAAAGAGGGGAAGAAGTCTCTTCATAGTGGCATGCATTTCTAGTGGACTGGAATGGCTTTTTGTTAACTTAAGCAAAGAAAACGATAAATTGTATTTGATCATAATTTAGAAGTGCTTTCACAGGAAGTCTAATAACAGGTGTTTCTGTTCTATGAGTGGTGAGCATTGAAGCTAGCTACCCTATCTATGTAAAACTAAAACTGTTCTGATAATTTTGAAATATATATTGTCCCTGCATTTTCTTGGCACAGACTGGAGAACTGGTACGGATCTATAAAGGCCATAACCACGCAGTAACGGTTGTGAACATTCTGGGGAAAGTGATGGTGACAGCATGTCTAGATAAATTCGTTCGTGTTTATGAACTACAGGTAAGAGAATAGATGGTTATTAATGAAATTTATCTAATATGTTAATTAATGGTTTCAGGGTCAAATGTGGAGGTCATCTTTGTGCTTACGGTTCTCCAGTCCATTAATTTTTTTCCCGTCACTCAGAATAAATTTGGTTTTACCAGCCAAAATACATGGTTTTAAAAGAGCTAAACCTAAACCATTTTTTCAGAACTTGGGTTATCCAAGGATTATGACAGCTCAGAAAAGTGGGCAAATGTTGGTTTTGTCAGTGTGAAGGACCGAGTGCTTGGTTGGACAAAAAGGCTTACAGAAGTAATGCAAGTAAAATAGTGATATTTCATAGAGGCTACAAAGCTTGGAATCCACCAGGGGGTGCATTGGTTGCTACCCTGGAAACTTTTTTAGGAAGCATCATCATTTGCATGTCTGTGAAAAATACCTATTAACTGTCATGCCATTAAATGTCTGTTTCTGTTTCTTTCAAGTCACATGACCGCTTGCAAGTCTATGGAGGCCACACAGACATGATCATGTGTATGACCATCCATAAGAGCATGGTAACTTCCTTCTTTTCACTGGGTTGTTATATCCACGAGCATATAGACCGTTTTATTTTTTCAGATAATGAAATCAACTTGCTCTCTAACTAAGACAGAGGTATTCAGAAGTGTCAGCTAAAAAGCTGCTACAGCAGCTTTGTATTTATGTAATAATATTGTCGGGAAAATAACCTTCTAGCTTACTGTCATTTTAAAACAGTAGTTCTGTTTACAGTGATGGTTACAATGAAGAATCTAGAAATAGTAAAATATTTCCTCTTATCAAGCATCAGTTATGTTTGTCTTCTATAAAAGAGTGAAACAGATGCTGGAGAAAAACTTCACTCATGGTCAAATCTAGTAACCCTTGAAAGAACCTAGGCAAAGTTAGGCAATTGACCTACATGCACAGATATTGTCATGTGTCTGTACTCTAAAATAGGATTCTGAATTACTTCTGGATAAATAAATACTTCGATAAAATAGTCATTAAGAGCACTTACTTGCCTGATGTATAGGAATTTGACAACTTTCTTCTGGATTACAAAATGAAAAGGTATAATAGTTTTCTGTAATAACAGAAATTATGTATGAATTGGAATACCTATAGCCCTAGCTTCACTTCTCATGTGAGCAAGATGAAGAGTTAAGTGCATCCAGGCTATGTGCTTACAGTCTGAGGCTTGAACTGTCCCATGCTAATAGTCTGTTTGGGGCACTCTGAAATCAAAGAAGTGTTCGGATGAGCAGCTTTTGAAGAGTGAAGGACAATAATATTCTGTAATTGTCTAAGAAGTAAGGTGTAGTCTCTTACCCACAGCAGATTGGCGGTTATATTCCAGTGATGAGTTTCCAGTAGAAAGAAAAACTTGAAGTAAACAACAAATTAAATCTTTATCTTCTATAGTTTTCTGTATTATGTGAAGACTTTGTTTTATTAATTAATCTTTATGTTACTATAAGAATCTTCTTTCTGAGATTCTGATGTTCCTGCTCACCTTTCCTCACCATCCCTTTTTTATATTCATTTAACCAGTTAAGCCCTGGAGGTATATTTAATGTGACATTTACACCTAAGATTCTTTGCTGTTCTCCACTTCAGTGGCTAGTAACGTTGTATTTTTGTTTTCTGAACTCTTACACAAATGACACTATCAATGATAGAAGTTATGGAAACATTTCTTATTCATTAGTAGTTTTTTTAAACTATGAATGCAAATCTCAAAAGAATTAGCTTAGACATACTTATTAGATTTGGAGACCTTGCATGTTGATATTTTGTTCTTTGACTTCATTTGACTTCATTTTTTCTATTTCCAACTTGCTTCTGTTATATTTCTTTTACAGATCTACACTGGATGCTATGATGGCAGTGTCAGAGCTGTGAGGCTTAATCTCATGCAGAATTATCGTTGCTGGGTAATGAGCAAAATGTTTTTAGCCTTACTTTGTTACAGTTTTTAGACTAATTTTCTGGAGGTGGTCACTAGTCAATCTTGGATAAATTGAGCTTTAAGTTATTATAACTCAATTTTTTGAAAATAGCTATGCGTATATATACTGCTAGTTGCATTCCTCATGACCTTTGTGTGTGCTTTGGGGCAAGTCAATAGTAGGGTCTTAAATTATTTTTCTTTCATGCAGTCTTTAGATAGTGACATGTAATTGCTTAAAACATAAAAAAAAAAAAAAATACCTCCAGCTGAGTGACACAGCAAAGTATAACAGTTTTTCTAAGTAAGTTCAATTAAATTTCCAATGGCTTTGTCTAAGATAACTTTAAATTCTGTGAAGGCTAAGTTCCTTTCTTCCTCCTTACATTCTTACTGATGGTATAGGTTTGACAAGAGTAATAGTAACAGTAAGAATCTCTGTAAAACACAAATTAAAAAAAGAGAACCACTGAGAATAAAAATGGAATAAGAAGGTTAAAAGTTATAGGAGGCATGTGTGTGAGCAGCCTTGATAGAATAGTGTTGAGCTGCAAGAATAAAAGCATTAACCAAAGCTCTTTTTCCCTAACTTATTTTGGCATGTTTTTTCTACCAGTGGCATGGATGTTCACTGATCTTTGGCGTTGTTGACCATCTGAAACAACACTTGCTAACTGACCACACCAACCCAAATTTTCAGACCCTAAAATGTCGTTGGAAGAACTGTGATGCTTTCTTTACTTCCAGGAAAGGTTCCAAGCAGGTGTGTGGTTGAAATAACATTGTTATATATAGATAATAGAAATATAAAAATCCTCACTACCAAGTAAGTTCTGTCGCCACAAGTGTGGGACTTCTGTTGCTCTTCAAGATGGTTAAATTCTTCTATTTGTAATGGGCCTAACTGAATATAGTTCTGTCATACAAGGCTAACAGAGTTCAGCTTGTGATAGATGAGGAGTGCAGCTGCCTATCACATGGATATGGTAAATTTAAAACATTTTGTTGTTAAAATCTTAAATGTAAGTGGTAAAATTCTCAAAATACCAAAAGAAGTAACTATACTCAAGATGTTCGGTTTTTGTGGGATACACTTTATCATTTAAGATGAACAAGCATCAGTTTGAAATATTTTTTTTTTATTCTTTTAATTCATATTCGCACACACCCCCTTCGTTTTTGTGGCTGTTGATGCTGTTTATTCTTTACGTGAGATTGGTTTTGTTAGCAGTCTTTATGTAAATATAATGAATGAATTTCTGAGTTAGCACAGATAGAAAAAATTGAAGGAGGCATAAGAGATGGATGCCAGCTGGATTAAGTGATACAGAAGGAATGGGGAGGGCTGTTATATTTACACCGATCAATAAAATTCTCATTTTACTCCTTGGTAATATAAACTGTCTCCTTATTGAATGCTTTTGAAAATACATAATGGAAGGGGGTTTCTTTTAGAAATTAAAAACAGAAGTAGAGTCCTTAATTTGTGTTTAAGCACTTGCTTTGGATATGATGTATTTACTTAATGTGCTCTTCTAAGTCAGCAAGTAAGCTCTTGTGTTATTTGCCTTGAATCATATGGTATCTGAGATTTCTTATATGTTTTTAATAGCTCTGTATCGATTTTTAGAAACCTTAAGCCAAAAATTAATTTTATCCAGAATGTCACTTTCACTGAGGATTCTAAAATCTTTTGCAGTTTGGTGTTATTTTTTTACCTGACTTCTTTGTTTCTTTTCCAGGATGCTGTAGGACACATAGAAAGGCATGCTGAAGATGACAGCAGAATTGACTCATGAAGCTTTTTACCTCCCACATTGGGAAGTAATTTTATGTCAGAATTATTCCAAATAACATCAGTTTTTACTCCAATCTTTCCTCTTTCTTTTCACAGTTGGAATGCAAAAAGGGAGTGGGGCTCAAAAGCCTTGCTACAGAGACTGCAGGTTGTGTTGCACTCTGTAGAAATAAGGTTGGTCTGTTAAGACTTGGCCCAAATGTAAGATTCTTGCAAGTTTTTAATTCACTGACAAAAAAAGAATGTTCCCCCCTCTTGTCTGCCTTTTTTGAAGAAGCATATTCTTGAGAGTTTTAGGGAAGTCCAGAGGGGTGTTTAGAACTTAGAGTACAATGGATGCTGGTGTTTGCACACTCAGCTTGAAGCCTGTGAAATGTCTAACTGACATATGACTGTTTTTATGTTGTATCCAGTTTTTTAGCTGATTTTAATAAAAATCTGCAAGACAGAATGTCACAAATTCTGACAGTGTAACCTGAGTATCCACTGTACATACTGGCTTTCTTCAGAAAAAGGAACGGTATTTTATGGAGAACTGGAATCAGTTTTTTAATGTTAACTGTAATTTATTTTTTAATCATTGTCTAAAAATTGCTATAATTGACACAGTATATACAGTGACAGACTGTCCTAAGTATTACATTTCTTGAGATATTTTGGTGGTGGAGGATTTTTTTGTTTTGTTTTGTTTTTGTAAAGCAGTCCTTTGAAAAGTATGCCAGTAGCAGCAAAGCATCTCCACTCACCTGCTTTGTGATCTTAGTCTCCTATAGGTCCTAATGTTCAGGAATGGAGGAACTAGTATCAGCTTTTGTTTCTCAGTTAAATACTAGTATAACCACTACAACCTTGATACAACACCGGAGTTGGATTCTTTATTTTATTTGGAATTCCTGTATTTGCATTGCATAGCAAACAAATAGAAATTCAAAGGCACTATGTGTCCAAATCATCTATTTCCATGGTATTTCGTTTCTGTTGTGAACTGGCTTGATTTGCTTGGGCTATGCTTGGTTCACAAAAAGTCAACTGGAAAGAATGGAGCAGGATTTTAAAGGATTTTAAAGTCTAAAGTTCTTCAAGCAGAAGCTGGGGATACAAAATGCGTATTCCATGTAAAAATCTTGTTTCCAGAAAGGTACATAATTTATACAGGGAAGCCAGTGCATGTTTGTGCAAGGAATGTTTCTACTTGTCCAGATTCCTCTGCAGCTGTCTCTTGGGGTTGCAAACTTGCTCTCATTGGCCTGTGAAGTTCAGTGAAATGGAATTCTTATATTTGTGATGCACTCTGAAACAGTAAGACCAATCTGGCAAGGACATTTTTGTTTGCTTTTGACTAATTTACAGCTCAGGATAAAAAAAGAGGTTTCCTTAAACTATAAAAGAAGGTAAAGAAATTCCAGTGTCAAAACCAAGCTGCTTAAAAACAAATTGAGCACTTTTCAAACAAATTGTATGACTGTTTTCACTGGGTATCTAATTTACCACTAATACGAAACTTCATATGCCAGCCATAGACCAAATAAATTTTATAGCTTAATTCTTTGACTATAAAAAAGTCTTTTTAGGCTGAGACTGTGACTGGGAGAAGCCCATGGATGCTCAGCTCTGCCATCAAGTGAAGGAATTTCAGGGCCTTCTCTGAAGCACACAATTTTTATTTTGTCTTAGCAAATGAGAATCATTTCTCTGTATTTGGATTGATGTTTGTTTCTTGAGAGACAGGAATAAAATAGGAACAGGTTACAGTAGCATCCTGCTTCAAACGCATAGGAATCCTTGAGGTTCCAGCGCTCTTGTTTTTGAGTGTTTTTTGTTGTTGTATTTTTTCATTGTTATTATTTTAATTAAACTGTTTGTAGACAGGGGAAAAAAACAAAAACAAAACAAAAAAACAATATGTGACTTAGACCCCAGGCAGTTTAATGAGAGTTTTATGTGTTTTTTTGGGGGGTGGATTTTTTTATTCTTTTTTTTTATTATTATTATTCTGTGGATGAAACAATTTGAGAGAATCAGGGAAAGTTCAGGGAAATCTCTGAGCAGTGTAAATGTTTTCTGATTGCTCTGGAGTCTTCAGGAGAGCTTTCTCTCTTTTTATTTTCATGGCCTAGAAGCAGAGGGCTGCATAAGACTTAAACCATTTCCAAAATTACTGATATTCAAGAGTTTTTGAACCACAGTGAGGGAGCATGTAAAGGTGTGGGGGAAAAAACAATGTGAACTTTTCAATCTATTCTTCATAGACTGCTATTGAAGTGATGGTGTGCAGCTGTGTGTTCTGAGGACAAGCGTGTGGAGTAGTTGTATCGTTGTAAAAATGGTGTGTGAGTATATTTTCCTAATTTGTGATTCTTCTCATTCTGCCAGCTGATTATTGTTTTCAGGATCCTGCAAAGATCCTTCTCAGTAGGTGTTCCAACAAATGCAGTTATTACACTTTATTTGCATTCCTGATTAGTTAATGGGTTTATTGTTGGTGTAAAAGCAGACTTCCTTTCCTTGTATACCGTATTTCCTTCTTGGTCCTTGAAAACAGTCCTTCCCAAAAGCCTGGACTTCTGAAATCCAGCTTTAACAGTGGTGTCTTTTGCTACTACTTAGGTTGTTTCAGGTGCATTATTAGAATTTTTAGAATTTTAAAATGGATGGGAGCCAGGAAAATAGCAGAGATGCACGAGTATTTATAAAAAATTTACTTCATAAGTTTAAACACACACACACACGTATAATACTGCTCAGGGGTTCAGAGGAAAATACTGTGCTGCTTTGTCCTGAGGATATCTGAAAAAGATTTGCTATGAAGTTGTCATGTGGATGTGAAGTTCCACAGACTTCTTTGAACTTCTTTAGGAAATGCAGCTTTCATTAATGGCCGTTCATTTCCTCTACACATAGAGAAGAGAGATGGTAATTGGATGTATTAGATTGGTAGCCGTTAATGAGATCCTCTCCAGTCTTGGAACTGAGGGTTCTGACTTCTGATATAACTCTGGTCAAAAAGTGAAATAACTTTGAGAAGGGGACTACGTAAAAATTTGACTGGGGATACCATTTGCCTGAAAAGCAGCACGGCACGTCTGAAGCCTCTGCTCAGGACTGTTTTTGTTTAAAGTTTGTTTTTTTATGCAACTAAAAAGCTGTCAGTGGAAGAGTGAGTAGAATGAGGATTTATTTTATGGTCAGCTGTGTTTTATAAATCAAATGTTAATGAGCTCTGGACTTGCCACGTGGCTGTCTGAATACGGCAGTCCCTTTGGGGTACAAGCCGCCATTTTCTTTTTAGCAGTACAGACATTGTGCTTAGTCAGCTGTGAGCCTCCTTGGTGGATGGCAAGTGCTCAAAGCTATTGTACTCTTTTGTAATAGAAAGAATGGGATAGGCATTACTGAGCACAGTTAGATACCATTCTCTTAAAAAGTGAGGAACTGGCTGCAGTGCACGTATGTTAAGGACTACTCAGGCTCAAAAAGGAGATTATGAATAGCATAAAGTGACCACTTAAAAGTTCGAATGTGCCACAAAGCTTAACCTTACCCAAAAACTTCATCACAAGACAATGCTAAGACTGGTCTGTATTCCTTGCTCCTTTTCCCCTCAAATCACAGGAAAAATAACAGCTGACAGTGCAACACTGTATGGCCTAATGCTGCTGCTGCTTTGTGTGGAAGGGGCCAGAGGGAAAACTGTTGCATCTGTTGGAACAAAAATGCATTCAATACCCCAGCTTCTGTTTGCCATGTGTAACTTGTATGGATTGCAGTTCAGCTGTGCGATGTCTTTGAAGTAGTACAGTTTCTGACTGTTCAGTTTGAAAATGTGCATTATGCTGTATCAAGGTGAAACAATAACTTAAAGCTCACAATAAGCTCTAGGTTACCAGAAACAAAAATGTGGTGCTGATAAGGTATTTTCCCCTTTTCTTAATGAAAACACAGGTACAGATGAATCTTGGTTTTCAGGCTTGTATGGTACTATCATTCAAACATAACCTAAGTTGTCCAGAATTGCAGAATATTTGAGGAAGGATAAGGAAGCAGTCTCAGCTGCTGTTTGTAAAATATTTAATAGTGTAAGTAAGAACAAACTGTGTAGGTATGTATTCTGTTATATGCACCTGACAGCTTCTCCAACTTCATTGTGCTGCAAGTGTTAAACACAAAAAAGTGCTTTGGAAGAAAGAAAATGGGATAAAACAACATGACTGAGTATTTAATAGCTTAAGCTGTGTAGAACATTTGCACAGATTGACCTTGCTTTTCCTCTTTCATTTTGTTACAAAGCTGTGAGTGTAATAACAAAACTTTACACAGCAAAAAAATAAAATAAAATAAAAATAAAAGTTCTTTATATTGTTATGGTTTGTCAGCCTGATTCTTTCTTGTTTTGAATATCACGATTCTTTCCTAGGGTTTGGTAGAACATGGCATTCCCTTTGAGGGTTAGAAAAAATCAGACTGCCCGCCTTAGAGCTGTATGTTCCAGTGGTCAGGCTCCAGCACTGACAGGACTGTTGCAGATTTTCACTCCCGGTGCACAGGAATCTGAGACTTCATAGTTCTGCAGGGAAAATGGAAACTGTCCACCCAGCTGGGGCCTCCAAGGTGACACACTGACTCCCTTGCTTTGTGGCTTGTTGTAAAGAGAACTTCTCTAGAGCTGTTGGTTGTTCACCCACCAGGACTTTAAGGACAAGGAAGGTCTGAGTTGCCAATCAAAAATCCTGTGTTGTTATTATTATTATTTTTGACTAATAGATTTTGTTTTTTTCTGTGAAGACCCCAGCCCAGAACATCTCTGCTGTATTTTTCTGTGGAAAATAACAGCTTATTGGAGATACCACGTGACTGGAACCTAGGGGCTCCTAGTCTTCCAGTCATCTTAGAATCTTAATTTGGGTTAAAACAAAAGTTGAATTTAAAGGAGAATAACCCTTCCTTACATGAACTATAGGATTTTCTTACTCTTTTAGAGTATGTTACAGTGCAATACGACATTAAGAACTTTATAGCCAAAAGGTTTTCTGTTTCTTTGTGATCTGTCAGTTAAATGTGATACTTAACAGAGTAAGTATGCTAGGATTTGGTTTTGCAACTTTACAATAGTAGCTTGATTTGCATTGTTACTTTTCACTACTAGAGAACTAAGACATCTTTTGTTGCCTTAATTAAGCAGCTATTCTAATGTTTTCTTAGATTGCATTTTTTAAGCTTCACATGAAGAAGGGAAGAAAAACAAAAAACCCCGAGCTTTTAATTTGTAGCTACTTTTCATTTATGTTAACATTGGATTAGAAAATAGAACACACTATTTAAAATACAGACTTAATGAAAAGTTTTGTGCGTACATGCATGAGGCAAGGGCTTCCTCTAAGTAGAAGGTTCTTCTGACCAAGTCTGGTCTCTTCACACCCTTTTCTTGTGCATGTTTTTCTATCCTATTTTGTATTGATTAGTGATTGATCAGTTCTGAAAGCCTGTCAAACTCACCTGCTTTTTTAAATGCATTCAGATCGTGAACTGACTGGTGTGTGAGATCTTAAACTGATTTCACATTTGCAATAAAAGTACAGAAGCTGCTCTATATTCATGAGAATGATGGAAGAGTGCCCAGTATTCATTCCTCTTTGTTCCTTCAAAAAAATAAACCCTAAAGGATAGGTCAAAACTCAGCTGATGTATTTTTAGTTCAGTTAAACTGTACTCACACATTCTAACCATCTTCCCAAAGTGGTCACACCAACATAAAGTGTCTGATTCTTCTAAAACTCACCTCTTATAATAAATACTGAATAATGTCAGGAAATACTTCTATACCTTGAGCGTGTTGTTAATCATTGTTTTAGTGGATAACCTATACTAAAAACCTTATTTGCTCTCTGCAATAGTCAGGTGTTATTTTAATTTACTGAGCCCCTAAAATTTACTGCTAGGTTGTAGTTAGTAATTTTTTAATCTTCCTCCTAATCATTGGCTCCCTAGTTTGCATGGAAACTGCAAAAGCAATCATGATCAAATGAGACAAGAGGTGGAAACAGCTTTTAGAGGATCCTCACATCACTGATGGGAAGGCAGCACAGAGCAGGGTTTTAGGAAGGAAAATTTAGGCTAGCCTTGACATACACACTAATACAACAACCCCTAAATTATTTGCCTTAAGAAGATCATACAATAATAAAAGGCACTATTGTGTTCCTCAGTGTAGAAGTAGTAGATGTGATCCTTTCGCAAAGCTACAGAAAAATGGAGCTTTTACTTGATAACCAGTACAAGGGAAAGGACTCTCTGAGTTGGGATCTAGCTGGTTCTGAGATTAAAACAGAATCCAGAAACTGTTAGTCAATAACATAGAACCCTGAGGACAAAAAAAAAAAAAAAAGTATGTGTGTGTATGGTTTTACATCTCTCCCTCTATATATATACACGTATGTATAGGAGATTTTCTTTCCCAGGTGGCTTTCTTGAAAGGGGAACATCACTTTCTCAATTTTACAGAGAATGCAGTTATGATGAAAAAGTAAAAGTATCCAGTGCATTAACAGATAGCATGGGGATACTAAAAATGTTTGAGACAAATTGCTTTGTTCTGCCACTTTTACTGAGGCACTAGACCAAGACATACCTAGATGGTGCAGTCTGTTGTGCCTGACTTTCACGTTTCTAGCACAGCAGAGAACCAACCTGCATGGCTACAATGACATACATTATTAGGATGCATAATATTAATGTAGTTAGCACAATCTCACGTGAAATAGTCCACGTTATGAAGAGGCTAAAATGAGGGTACCAAAATCAGAACAAAGAGTTAATGACTGATTCCGAGGTGGCAGTAAACATCTCTGACGTTCACAGTTCAGATACAGTCCCAGTTCTGCCTGACTCGCACTGACTTGAGGGAAGACTTTTCCAATTGTCAGCATAAGCAGAGTAATGGTTCATGCTCCATGTCTTTACCATGCAGAAACATCTTAACACAGTCATTAATAAATTAATCCTTGCTGCCCAAAGTAAAATGTCATAGAGATACTACAAAAGTAGTTACAGACTATGAGCACTGGTCTACTGGAGTACGGTTGTCTCTTTTCCAAGGGATTCTTTCATGTGCCATTTATCTCGGTGAGTGAAGCACATATGTATTGTGAAATGCTCGTTTGCACTTGAGGAGGAATGGAGCTCATTACTTAAAAGAGAAGTCTTGAGCATGTTCTTGATGAAGGTGGCAGAGGGCTCTGGAGTTAGGCGTACATGGTGAGCTGCAGCCACTGGAAGGAGAGTTAGAAGTAAAGGAATTAAAGATCAGGCAGGACTTTGTGGGGGCAAAGAAGGGGAGATAAAACAGGGAAGGCAATTTGCCCTCTGTCTGCCTTTTTCATGACTTGAAATGTGCTGCACGCCAATGAGCAAAGAACAGCTTTAGATGTACTAACTCGCCCTTGGTTCACTATTTCTTCAAGGATTTCTTCAAGGCTGTGGTCTTCTTACTTATGCTCTTTCCACACTAACTTGTATGTACAAATAATGTCCACACTCTTCTATGCTGCATCTCTGTGCCCCTCCTTCCTCTAGTCCTCTAATTTGCTGTGCCTCTGGACAAGAGGACTTCTGTGTTACTATCAGGGCTGATTGCTGAATGGGAATTACAACTGAATCTGTACATTCTGTGGGAGAGGGAGAGGGAAAGCAAAGGAGCGGCTGCCTAACTAACACCTAACTAACACCTGTGCTCCCGCAGCAGCTGAACTTTGTGTAGTAAAGACTGGGATCTGAGTCATCTTGCAGCTCCTTGCTGTGTGCAGGCAGATCCCATGCTGAGGGGCTGACAACATTTGAGGCTTGAGCCCCTTCTCAGACACGTAAGTGCAGCCCCCTGGGCAAGGCGATGTACAACTTGAACATGTGAACCAGTGCTGGAAATAAATTTAAGATTGTGCCACTACTATTTAAATGCCATAACCTCTGTAGATAGAAGGCAGCTACTTGCTAACATTTAGTGGGAAGCATATTGGCAGTGGAGAATTTTGTCTAAGGCTTTTTTTCTCCTATTCCTCCTTTTCTTGCAAAAAGTGATCTGTGTGTGTGTGTGTGTTCTCCTTAGCAGAAAACATGATGTTATGTTAAAACTTTCTAAGTTTTCTGTATAAGATTTAAAAAAGGTAAGGAACTATGTTGACCCCCGTTATCAGCTAATGCCTTTAAAATAAAGTGTCTAATTTAAACTGCTTCATAAAAATCATTCAAAGTTGTTTTGAAACACTTTAAAATGATATGAAAAGTCCACAGTTGTGTCCTACAGCACCAGCTGGAGTCGTACACGGCAGCTGTTGCTGGCAGATCATGGGTACAGGTGTTTTCTGGGTAAAATCAATAGCAAAAATTTGAGGAGGCTTTGTGGACTCTTACTGACTTGGATGACAATTTCAGTCTAACTTGCATAGCCACCCTTGAAGATGTGTACGGTGAATAGTAGAACTAAAATTTAGCATTGTGATGTAGTGTTAGAAATACTGGCATAAAGCAGTTTACCTCCAGGACGTTGAGCTTAATGATTCCATCTCCATCTTTATCAAAGGCGTGGAATGCCCCTAAAACAATGGAAGAAAAATATATAGAATAGATTAAATTACTGTGCAAGCAGAGTGTAAAGATGATCCCACATAACAAACTAAATTGTATTCCTGCTGTTATGCAAACTTGTGCAGATATTTACCTACTTGGTCAGCAAGTGTTTCTACTATGCTTTTCCTTAGCTTATACAAGGAGAAATATAATGGCATATTATCTTTTGCATGCAGGATGACTCATATTTTTGATTCCCTAAGCACATATCTTAAATTATTAAAACCATTTGTAGGCAATAGTGGTTTAAATAAAGTTTGCTTTGAGTATGACTGCATTTTGAGGATGGGGGAAGGAACAATGCAGTAAAATGGGGTCAGCCACTCACTGAACATAGCATCCAGTCGCACGAAGCAGCAGATGAAGCTGTCAAAATCGATGTTCATATTCTTGTCGGCATAGCGCATTGTAATGATGTCGTAGAGCTGGTTGTTCAGCCGAAACCCTGTAGAGGACCAGAAATGGGGCACAGCTGGGCCACAGCTGAGGGGAAGTGCTGGTGCCAGTCAGTGCCAGAGAAAAGGTTGGGCCTTAAGTGCTTTCCAGGGCCAGGCTGGCTTCAAGGCAGAGGACACTACTGCACCCACAAATGTCTCTAAGACAAGCTTGGACATTGACCTGCTCTGTCTCAGTTTTCTGTACAATGGGGATGAAAATTTTCCACTGTTTTCTGATTGTTACTTACACAAAAATAAAGAATCCACAGCTTAAGTGAGATCAAGTGGGTAGCTTATGTGGGTGACTGAATCATCACAGGTGCATCTGTCAACAGCTGGATGCAGCTGGGCTCTCTGTTGCACCTTTTGTGTGCTGCTAGGGCAGTTGCACAAATGTTGTGCTGTGTAATCGAACGGTGCACTCAATAAAAGGGTAAAACTGGGCAAGTGTTAATGCTCACTTGGTATTTCTTTGCATTTGATTTGTGAGACTGAGATGGTCGTATTATTCACTGAAACGTGAAGCTGGTGAGATGTAAAAGACTTGCAGTTTGGATATTTTGAGAACCTCTGTTGGGGAAAAAAGTTTTTTTTTTTTTTTGTTTTTTTTTTTAATTTCTCTAGGGTCCTCTTTAAAAGGCTGCAAAAGTTCCTGTTTAAAAGTTCCTGTTTTCAGCCTGTGATATGACAATCAAAACAAGGTTTATTTGACTGTTGGGCAGTGTACCCTGGGAGAAGTACCTGCATCCTTGACTGCATTGCGCATCTCATAGCTGTTAATGGTTCCCGAATGATCTGTGTCGTAACGCTTGAAAATTTTCTGGAAAAAGAAAAAAAATAAATGCACAGAAAAAAAAAAAAAAAAAAAAAGCTTCTTTTGTTGAACATACCCACTGATGTGGGTGCTACCCTCAGGCACTTGAAGGTTTTGCCATTTGCCTCATATTTTTGCAGCTGCTGCTGCTAAGCAGTCCTCTAATTACCAATATAAATTAGATCTGTGCTGTGAGAAACAAAATGCTTTCCTCTAGAGACCCTCCTTGCTTGGCTTGAGTTTATGCTGTTAATCCTCTCTTGATTGCCCTAATTAAGTTATGTGCAATGCCTGATTCAAGTTCCTATCCTCCTCCTCCCCCTTATGTCTCTGCTATTCTCATGGGGCGAAATCTTTATAGGAAAGCTGGAGCCTCAGAAATTTTCTTAGGCTGAGGGTAAGATGAAGACAGACATTAATTTCCTCCTTAAAAGCTAATTTGCATTTTTTTACTTTTTTTTTTTTTTTTTTTTTTCATTGTTGTGGTGGTGTATGTAGAGGGATCTGGTTTTCCTACACAAGCTTTTACCCTGCAGAAGCTCTGAAGAACAGTGCTGTGAATACCAGCAATACCTGCCAGCTTTTAATCTTGTCCCAGAGATGTCGAAACTCGTCAAAGTTTATCTTCCCTGAGCCATCTGTCTGCAATGCAAGCATTCAGGTAACAACAACAAAAAAACAACAGTATTTTAAAGGGAAAATAAACTAACTCTGCAGCTCCTGGTGAGAGGGGATGAATGTGAAACCTAGTTCAGAATTTTCTCAGCATTGAGAGCTGGTTGGACAGTGCAGCAAAGTAGTTATGAACATTCAGTTACCATGAATTGCATGTTGTTTCAAGATTGTGAGACACTATTTCTTTGAGTAGAAGCAAACTTCTAAAACAGGAAAGAGGCTTGCTTCTGGAGCTGTTATAAAGTACATAAGAGCAGGATGTTTTATAGGGCTCTTTCAAATGCATATACTGGTGAAGTTTCCTCAGTATTTTTTATGATATCTGAGCTTTATCCTAGAGTGGAGCCTTTCTGCCTTGCTAGAACAAATTGAGGATCAAGCCAAGTGTTGAATTTGCCAAAATGTGTTTAGCCTCCAACTAATATGGCTCTAGGTTGTATTTATAACTTTGGTCCAGTTTGTTTTGTATGTGCTTAAGTTCTCTCAAAACCCTATGTTATGTCAAATAGGAAAACTAAGTGATGTGTTGGAGGTAACCCTATGTGGCATCTTGTATTGTGCTTTATTCTACTTACTCTGAGACCCTTTCCATGTGCTTTGCATACTAAGTATACAGTGCAATATGTAATACATTAAAAAACTTAAAGGTAAGAGAGAAATATACAATGTTCTTGTTGGCAAGAACAGCAGTTATGTTGAGATGGGTTAAAGGGAAGTTGTTATACTGAATTATTCTGTAGATCCGTATTTTGGGATACTTTTGTTACTCTAGTGTTAAGAAGATTGCAGTTAAGATGTGCCACACTGGGAATGCTGCATTATCTGAACCTGGACTATGATGTATTGTTCTGCTTTCCAGTTTACTAAGTTGCATTTGATTCAAAAACAATCTGTTGTGTGTGGTGGGGGAAAGCAAAACTCAGATAGAGGATTGCTTGATACCACACTAGTCCATCACCGGCAAAGGATACATCCATTAAAGCAATCATGCTGCGGCAGGATTCCAGTTCAAATCCTTCTGTCTTTAGGTCCTTATCTGAAATAAATAATCCCAGACAAAAACAAATCATGCAAGTCAGAAAGTGCTTCTTTCTCTTAGGTGGGACTCCACTCAAAGTAGGAACCAAATCTGCTTGCTTCGTTCAGCGAGAAAGGTGTGAGAAAGCAATCTGAAAAGGCCCCAAGTAACATTACTGTTTGTGAATCACAAATTAAGTTTGATAATCAGGGAGAAAGGTCTACCTCTCTACTAGAAAGCTTTATTAAGGCCATTTGCAGACTGCTAGACATGCTATATTAACGTGTATGGTGCTTTCAATAAACTTTTGTTCATTACTGCATTATCATTACTTGATCAGTCATAGATAGCATCGCTATGAAAAGGTGGCTAGGTAAAGTCTCAGATGCAGATTACATGGAAGTGAAACTAGGAAATTTGTGAATTTGAAAACATAAAGAATTTTGAGAGTGTGTAACTCAGAGGTAGAGAGGTACATAATATCACAGATTTTTTTTTTTTTTTTTTTTTTTTTTTTTTTTTTTGTCCAGGGTTTCTGAAAAACATGTTAAAACTCACGTTTTTTTACAACGTTATTTAGAACGTTCCTGAGTTCTTCAGCATTGATCTCCATGTCCTGGTAGGAAATGGGGGGAGAATACCATTAATTATGACATTCCTTTATTACAAAAATCATTTTATGGAAGGATATGCTTAAAAGTATGAAGTCTCTGGTCACTTTTAAGTGTGGTGTGTGCTTCAAAATAGAGAGCATTCCAGGTTTGTATAAGCAGCAGTCCAGATCTTTGAGGCTGCAGCTACATCTTCAGTACAAAGCAGGTCTGAAGTTACTGTGCAGTGTTTATTAAACTACAGCTAGAAGAACAACCAGTAATTTCAAGCCACTGTGAGCCAAGCAGCAAAATGTGAAAGTCTCTGTAACCCCTCTTGATTTATGTAGCTTTTTGATCTGTTTCGACTTCATTAGCGAAGTGTATACTGGACAGCATTGTATGTATAACTTGACATGCTATGCAAAATTGCTGGAGAAATCCTGAATAGCCTCACGCAGTCGTGATAGGAATAAAAGCCTGAATTTAAATAAGGCTCCCTTGTACGCAGTTAGAAAAGTAAGTTAGATGTACATATGAGGATAGCTTTATGCTTAATTCAATTTTGATTTGCTTTTGCTGAGCTTTAGATCTCAAAAGAAATTGAGATAAATTTTAAAATGCCTTGAATCTGCGAATAAGCTTTTAGTTTCTGTTGTGGCTAGGCTGCTCTGAAGGCAGAGGTAGGAATTGGTAGCATACTCACGTCTCCTGCAATCTGTTGGAAAATATTCCTGAACTGTTTTTCCTCTTCGTTCTCTTCACGAGCTTTTGCTGAAGGACGCTGACAAGATAAAAGCAAAGAAAATATACAACCTTAGCCCAGCAGGAAAATGAGGGGATCTAAGAACTGGATGTCTCACTCCCCCTCACACAAACAAGCCTCTAAGTGATGCTGGAACTGTTCAGAGGAACAGGTCTCCCTCCTGGTCCTTTCCCCTTTCTTTTGTTAAATGTGCTCCTTGGCAAGACTGCTCCATTTTTAGCTTCGTCTCATTGCTCTCATTTCTCTTGAAATAAGCCTAAATGTTTACTTTCAATGATGGATGTTTATTTTCTAATTTTTGTTTTGAAACATTGCAAAGCAGAAATTTGGAGCAGAAGAGAAAAACGTTCCATGGCTGCCATGTAGCCTATGAATTGTCCAGAGGGACTCGGGGGCTTGAGAGCACTTTATAATGTGGAGGACCCTTTCTAGAGACACATCACATGCAATAATTTCACACTCATTGTTTTCCTTTTTCTCAGATACATACAAAGTCCAGGCCTGAATTCTGAGATGTACACTCTCAAGTGTACTGGAAAAGGAACTGTCTATATGCTTTTCCCTGCAGTATTACCTTGTGTGTAGCAAAATTAAGTTCTTGGCTTAGTCCTTATTTTCCTGTGTCTGAACACAAAGGCAAGTTGAGATTGGTTCCCACTTTGCAAACAGACATGCAAGCAATGCTCCAAAGACCACGAGCTTGGGTGCAGGATCTGATGTTGCGTCTCAGGCCTCTCACCCACTTTCTGGAAGCAGAAATTCTGACTTCACTGTCCCGATTTTCTCCTCTCTGGTCATGAGAGGAAAGAGTGCAGGAGCACCTGAGGTTACTCAGCCTATTGTCCTCCGGCTAATGAGGACTGGTGTACGGCTATGTAACTTGTAATGGGAAGAAGTTCTGATCACTTCCAGGAGCTCCTGAAGCCCCTCAGATGGTATTTGCACATATATGCACATGGTATTTGCATGTCTGCCCTATATAAAGTGGGTACTGGTTTGCGGGGCTGAGCAGCAGTGGATTGAACTATGCTGCTTGCAGGGAAGAGGTCTCTCACAGCCAGGATCCCTGTATGGGAGAACAACCAGGAGCTGTTTCCAATATTATATTATTACAGTGTTAGTGTAGGCACTAAATAACTGAAGGGACAGTCTCCGCTCATGCTCATTAGATCCACCTAAAACAGATGTAAGCTATGTTGAGATTCGAGGAAATGCTGTTGGGTATTTAAAGACACTTCTTTGCTCAGTTCCTGTGCTTTCCACAGCCACTCTTTCATGCTAGCTAGACCAAGCTCCCCAGCCTTGCCAGTTGCTGCAGAAACCTTTTTCTCATCTATGTGGGTTTTGTCACCATCTTTGCCAGCGTCTTCATCTGTTGTCAGCTCCTTATTGCTGTTTGCTCTGTCAGAAACAAAGATGATAGGCTAGAAGAAGGAAGACAGTAAAAGAGAAGTGGAAATTACACAAGAAACAGTAGTAGGGAAAGTATTTGGGGACACCCGTTTTGTGGTAAAGTGCATGCAGCCAGATCTGGGAAAGAGAAAGAAAAAATAAAAAATAAAAATTCTGAAGTTACTGTTCTTCTCATGCCAAAAATAAATCTACAGAAGTCTTTGAGCAATTTTTGGCTTCTTTGCTTTCCTGTTCAGAAATGCACTAACACTTTAAATGTTATGTTGTTTCAAAAAATTGTATAGATAATGTCTCACTGATTCTCAATTCATCTGAATTTTCCCTTCTCTATGAAGGACAGTAGCACTGAAAGAAGAACAGAATCCACATCCTGCATGAAGAATGTGTATTTGTAGAAGCTTGTTAATTATGTGAAGCATATGTTATTTCTCTCTTAATTCTCGAGGCATTCAACTGTAAGGAGCCACATGCAATTGTTCTGTTTTACTGTATTTAAAGCAAAGAAAGCTGCTACCAGATGTGAATGTGTTATCCTACAGTATTAATTGCAATCAGCCTCTCTTGAGATTAACATGTCTGGTTAGATTTTCAAGGTCCTCGTAGGAAACAATTTTATATGGTGACCTGATTTACGTTGATTTGTGGACAATTTTTGGGTATATATGAAAGAAGTATCCAAATTGGAGTCAACCACATTCATCTTCAAAATTTTTCCCTTGTGGGTCTTTTTGTACCCTTCCTTTGGCTGATAATATTCCTTGGAACCTCAGAGTATGGTTTTTGGTTGCATAGTCATATACTGCATAGACTTGAAAGGAGAATCCTGAACTCTGGTGAACAGAAACTTAGGAAAGAGGAGTAGATGCACTGGGCAATGGAAAGTGAATGTGAGGGCATGTTTCTGGAGAAGGGGTTCATTTCACCAGAAAAATGCATCAGGATGCCTGTGGAGGGGCAGGCAGGAGATCATTTGAGCAACTCAGAGGTTCAAGCTTTTAAAAGTGAACAAGTTCTGTTATGGCTTTACCAGCTCCTTGAGCAAGAGAGGTACCTGATGCTATAGCTATACTTCGTCAGATTTTAGTGTAGGAAGACAAAATCTTTGCTCCCTGGAAATTTCCTCTTACTCAGTACTAACTAGATAATTAGTTGACTAACTAGATCTGTTTTTAGATGCAGAGAATTCACTAACGATATTGAGGAACTCTGCTGCATGCATTGCACATGCTTTTTGCCTTGTTGCCATTCAGCAAATTGCACAAGTACCCACCTTGCCTTTTTTCTTCTTCTGTTTGAACAAAACCAATAATTTTTTATTAAAAGAGAATTACAGATTTTACCCATATTATTCAGAGATAGAAAAAAGAAAGTATAACTGTAGAAATGGGAAAATAAATATGAGAAAGGGAAAGAGAAAATAAGTTGCTCTTTTCTATCTAGTTCCTATATTCATACAGATTTCAAAAGGAAGGGAAAATAAACCCATAAAGAAATCGCATACTGAAGGACAGAAATTGAGGAAAATATCAAAACGGTGGCCCATTTTGTCCGGGGCTTTGTATACTTGAATGAAATCTCTATTGTATCTTTATTTCTGACTATTCCTTTTTTTTTTTTCCTAACCAGACAGTGGAAATTGGACTTCTGTGCCCACAAATCAATGTGAACTGGCAATTAAATTCCACCAGAGTTGGACAGCTATTTTGTTATCATGACAGCAAACAGAAGAGAAACACTTCTGAGCAAGGTTTGATGAAGCTCAGTAATGTGCAAGAGCATTTCCTCCTCCCTC
>NC_048897.1:21067068-21138308 GCF_011077185.1 Oxyura jamaicensis
CCCGAATCAAAATGTACTGAATGCTCTAATTTATTCCTATATAGATGTGTAAAACCCCAGGCCAAAGAGTTACTTTCTCATGGATTATAGTTCAAATCACAGTATCATTAGGATCCCTTTCTGGAAAGCTTGTACTTCAAAATAAGATACTATTTTCTTTATTAGTTGAGATGCCCATTTCCCAACCAACCAACCAAAAAATCCCAGAACACAGAGCTAGGCCTCCCCCAGTACCTGAATACTCTCAAATGATGGAGGCAAAGGCAAGGTTTAGTATGCTACACCTTCATGCCAGGGGCAGATTTCAAATCTGGTGAAAAGATTTTGGACTGTCTGAATCAGAAAGTAGCATATATAATGTGAAGTGTTAATAGGAGTATCTTGATGAGAAAATGTGATAATTTATGTTAAAGGAGCTGTCATGTGGTTGTAAATGGTTTCCTGCTATAGGTTTTCTTAAATGTGACAGTCCTTCCCACTTTCCCCTCCATTCACACAAAAGAGGCACAGGACAGTACTTACTGATGGACGGTCTGCTTCAATCATGTTTTCAACCTCCCTAGAAGAAAGCAGAACGTAATTAAATCAGGAAAGTGGCTGTTCAAAACAGTGTTTGTTTCCTTATCTGGTTAGTAAGCAGCCACTTGAACTGTCCAAACAGCAGTGGTATAGGTTGGCTTCCAGACATTACAGCAGCAGACTCTGGATGTAGCTTCCCCAGTTTGAGCTGAACATCCCAAATACTGCTGCCAGGAGCACTGCTGCCTGGTTTATTCCTCTTAGGGCCTTCATAACACTGAACATCAACAGCTGGGAGTAAAACGGAGGCTTTATGGCCTAGAAGAAGTGATACTGGCTGCAGTTTGAGCTCTGGAAAACTAGTTGAAGAGCAGGGTGTAAAAGGAATAACTACCTATTTCTGTGTTCTGTTAATGACACAGAGCAGTAAATAACAAACTTGTTTGTTTTCATTATAAAAATGGTGGAGGGTATGTTTACAAAGGATATCCTTCAAGTAGCAAGCTTATCCAAAGACAATTCTAAATGGGTTCTTGTTGAACTATAAGGTAAGCTTGTGGAATGAGATCACAGCTTGGTGTTTCTAATGGGGTTAAGAAAGTTAAGAGCAGGGTGTTTAAAACTGGGAAAATAACAGATTAACAAGCTCACCTCTACCTTTAGAGGCAGATAAATAGATCTGCGACTTACTCTGAAAGACTTCTTTTCTCTGAGAAAACCCTCAGGATGAATTCTCCCTCCTGGTGGGGTTCATATGTTGATGGTATGACAACGTACTCGCTGGGAGGCAGCCGGAAGCGCTCAGAGATTTCTCGCATGTTTATGTAGGTCTTACTTCTAGCTTTGGAGGCATTGTAGAGGAAAAAATCCTTTTGCAAGTGGTGCTTAGTGCCATGCATCTGCAGAACGAAGGGATTAGCATGTTGTCTTACCCATTTACCAGGTGGCTTCTCATGCAGGTAGCACATGGTCAGGACAGGAAAAACAAATTCAGCAGCAGGAGCTTTTTTTGCTAAAGATACTTCATTAAAGGTATTCATTCAAATATGAAGTCAAGAATTGTGGGCTAGAAACACATACTAGTTGTCTTCTGCAGAAATAACTACCTTTAAAATAAGTCTGCAAACACACCATTTACATTGTCAAGTTTACATTTTTCAGGTAACACAGCCTTCACATGGGCTTATTTGCAGAACTTGTGATGCCAATGATTCAGCTACTGGCAGGATCAGGACAACTCCATCAGTGCACTTTTAATGCATTTCTTCCGTGTCTGAAAATACCATTCGTTTTCCAAACAAGTTCTGAGACTGTAGAGCAAACTCTAGGGCAGCTAGCATTATTCGCAGGAGGAAGCAGAAGTGGTTTAAGGCTCTTCTGCTTGGAGTGTAATGTCTAAGTGCTAGCTGATGCTGTTTCCTGCAGTTCAGGCTCACCGACCAGCTGTGAAAGCTGTAGCTAGGCCTCACATAGAATAGAAAAGAAGGACTGAGTAAAAGGTGCAGGTGTAAACAGGGTGTGAGTGAGAAGGAATTCAAAATGACTCACAAAATATTACTAAACACTCAAAGCAGAAAGGTTAATGATTTTACTTCTGTAACATCCTTGAAAAAGAAACTTGACCAGACATTTTCCTACTTGCTTGCAGACAGGCACAACAGTAACATAAGCTGTGAGAACACACCAAGATGTCAGTCAGTCCCCATTCAGCTCATACCTCTTTGGGCACCTAAGAGAGAAACAAAGAGAAGAAACAGAGGTATTAGGTGAGTCCACTTGGTTATAGATCATATAGAAGGGCTTTCCCATAGGTTTCTGGGGATGCAGCCAGTAATGAAAATGCTTCAAGTTCTATTCTTGCAATATTCTAAGCAATTGATTTTCCTTTCCAGATTTCTTAGGATCCATATGAGATCCATTAAGATTTGAGCTAAATATAACTGAGCAAATAGACTTCTTCCTGAAGTCACTAGGGAGACAGGTGTTGATCACTACCTTTTTCTTGGATATGTTTCCCTTTTTACACATTTCTACCAATGCTCTTAGTTACAGCATGGGTGAAGAGGAGATTGAAGTATACATGGGGAAAAAATATGTTAAAATCTGACTTTAAGTCACTGTAAAAGCCTTCAAAAGCATGTTACTTAGAGAGAGGGTAAACCCTGAGGTTACTGTGGGCTAAATGATTATAAAGCCTTGAATTTCCTTATTCTTTTCCATTTGTTTCCTTGCAAAGTAAAAATTGCAATTCATGTAGTCAGGGTGAACAATTCAGTGACTCGCTTGGTAAACACACTACCAAGATTTGGGGACCTGACGCTAAGAACAAAGTCTAGAGTTTGTACCTCATAGATGGCAAAGCCAATGGTGTACAGGTTGGCTCCCAGCTTGCGTTCTTTTCTCCTGTTTTTCTGCATCAGTGCAACAAGGAAGCTGCAGATAACCTCTTCATCCTCAGGATCGTCATCTTCCTCCAGGAGCTTCAAACGATACTGGGGATTGGTCCAAAATGTATCTGTGAAATGCCACCAACAACCCAAAGCAAACATGTAAAGCTTCAGTTTTCTAACAATACTTATGACCAAAGAGAGCTTCTAATATTCCCTGTCTGTAGTTCCTGAGGGAAAGGATAAAAATGGGTTTTTATTTATATATGTTAATGTTTTTATTTATTTTCATGTATTTTCAGTTTTATGTAGTTATAAGAAAGATTTAAAAAGAAGAAGTAGCATCTGACAAACATCCAAAGGACTGAAAGCTGGCAGAATTTATCAGTGGATTTCCCAAGTGAAATCTAGCTGATAGAGTGAAATTGGTATCTCTTACCTGAGGCAATGCAAAGTATTTGAACAATGATTTATCTTTGCCAGGCCTGCCTTCTTGGGTTTATGAGGTACTGTCACAAACATGGTGACAGAAGATTTCCAGATGGAAAATAGCTGTGCTCATCCATTGAGGAATCAAAGATTTCCTGTGGCTGAGCACTGATGTAGTCTGTGGGATGTAATATAGTCCCTGTCAAAGTGGTGATATCTCTTAAGACTCACTGCTCACCTGGATAATTGCGGCAGCCTCCAGCTGAGCAGCCTCTCACCCAGCGCCCTTCATTGACTGACACAGTCCAGGTCTGGAGTTTATCAGCTTCCAGAGTATCAGGTGTGAGGTTACAGATCTCAAGTTTCGTGAAATGCCTCATGAAATCTTCGAAAGATATCCTGGAGGAATTGAGGGGAAGAAGAATCTGAATGAATGTATACAGTGGGTGGTTATAGGGAAGATATACTGCTCCTGGAGAGGTCATGGAGAGTGACCCACATTACTGCCCCCATTAGGGCAAGTTTGACATGGGAGCTCTGTGATTTCCGAATGCATTTGACTTGTTGGTTGATTAACACAGGTACAGCACAAAGCTGGGGGACACTAAAATGAGAGGATGGTGCATGGGAAGAGGGATGGAGAGCGTGTGAAGTGTGGGATAACTAGAAGGACTGTGCTGGTAGGACTCAATAAACCCTGGTGGGACATGGAGGAGATTGCAGAGCAGGGGTTATTTTGGAATATGAAGGGAAACAGATTACTGTAATTGTTTTAACACACTCAAGTAGTGCAGTATGATTCATTTTTGCTATAGTTGCACGTCTAGAGAAAGACATTTTTTGACTGATATTCTCACCAGAACTCCCCATCTTCCACGATCTTGTGCTGCAGACGAATTTTCTCTGCTTCATTAATGAAGTTCCACTCTTCTGATCTTCAAAGGAATAAACAAACTACATTACATTTTCGCAATACACAATTTTCTCTAAAATTTCTGCTCTTTACTGTAAGTCTCTGTTGAAAGTCAAGTGTTGTCATTCTACGTTGACAAAAAAAATTCCTTTGTGAGTTCTGCAACCATTTGTTCTCAATGCTACCCTCTCTACGTGCTAAAACTGAGGAAATGCTCTGCTCCTTTCCACCTTCACTTCAGACTTCCTACTAGCAGCTCTCAGAAATCTACTCTTATTATTATTTATATATGCTCTTAATAATAATATGCTCTTATTATTTTATTTAGCGTAAAGACAAAAGTCCTTGCAGACTGTCACTGCCAGAGTAGCTACTGAAATTCCTTTTTGCAAAACACGATGAGAAGCTTAATCCAAACGTGCTCATGTGCTGACATCTTGCTTCACCCAGTTTTTCTGTAAGTTGAAAGATTCTTCTACTGTAAATTCTGTAAATTCTTGTTTTGAATATGAACATTGCTCATCTTGCTAGACAGTAAAAACAGATTAAATGTATCATTAGACTGGCTTCCCATTGGTTAAATCCCCTTCTCTCAACATCTTTTCTAAGTATGCTTTGCTTTCTACAGCCTTATCTAAGCACTGAAATATGATGTTCTTCAAAATGCCAAAAAAGACCATTAAAATACCTCATTGTTAAATGCTAGGACCATGCACAAGCTAAGGGCAAATGAAGCTGCATTATTTTTCTTTTTTATTATTATTATTTTTTTCAAATCAAATGAAGCTGCTGGATACTTCTTACTCACTTATCACTCCAAGGTCCATTCCATTCCACCTGTCCCCAGGGGTTTCTCAACCTTACCAGACGTATTTTTTCCCCTTTAAATGTTGTCTAATTGAAAGAGAAGGCAACAAAAATCATCTGAATTATTTTGTGAGAAATAGGCTCAAAAAGGAAATGTTCTGTCACATCACTGACACCAGCTCCCCAAGTGATGGTGCCTTTCAAGGCCATCACCCAGCCTGACCTGACTTCAGTGAGTGCAGGAAGACTGTAAGAGCAGGAGGTGGCCAGCTGTGGCCATTTTTGCCCATGCAGAACATGGAGGAACACCCATTTACCCAGAAAGCCAAAACTTGGGTTTGTTCCTCCACAAAGCTATTCTTTATTTAATTGAGATTTTTCTTTCATAATTCATCTCTCCCACCCCTCTTGTTTTGCCCCCCATCCACAGCTTTGCTAGCGTGCATGACTCTAGGCCATTCCAGACTACAGGTCCCCACAGTAGGAGGAAAGGGACTGTACGTACCTCTTCCACAGCCGTGACAGAGTAGGCATGACCTTTGACCAGCCCACAAGACATCCGGGTTTCATACTGCATTGGTACTATGGTCTGTTAGACACAGGATAAAAAAATGTGAAAGGCCCGTGAAGCTCAGCTGCAGGAGGGAGGATGACGCTGTTCAGGTGACAAAGTCATTTTTTTGTCTTGTTCCCTTTTTCCCGTTTATCAAGGTGACCAAGCTTAGTGTCCACAGAATTAATATTATTGATTAAAAAGGAGTGAAGAATTAATTTAAAGAGGAAAAAGTTAATAATATTCATTGTAGAGGACATTTTGTGATTTACCTTCTCCCCTTTGTGTAGTTTGCTTTTTTTTTTTTTTCCATTCAGAACATGCTAGTATATAGCATACTTAATCAAAATGATTAAATTTTCTATTAGTAGGACTGTTCAGCCTGGAACAGTATGTTCTTGTATGGCTCAGTAAGGTTATTGCAGATTAAACTGGAAAATTCAGAGCAGCTCAGCATTAGGATACTTTCACATCCTTACATACTGCTGTGATCTTATCACAACGTTTAAAAAAAACAAACTATTTCACACTGTTTTTACTAAATTATACTATTAATATATATATATATCTCCTTTGGAGATGTACATTTTATTCCATAATCTCTGTGACTGTAACTTTTTCAGCTGGCACATAGGAAGGGTGTAGCTTTCTTCAGCAGATATAAATACATTTGATGTCTTGGTAATCAATTGTTACTGTAACTGACGTATTTTTATTTAGAAGTCTGAAAATACTACTTATGTGGGAGATAAAGAATTGAGAGCAGGGTGGCAGGTTTATATAGTTCAGTACCCTTGCAGGAGAAATCACTGAGAAGAGTGGTAAAGGAAAGCTACACTAAGTGTACATGGACCACATGTGAAACTTCCCTTCCTTCGTTCCCTCACAGAGAAATGACAGTGAGGCCCTGCCAGTAAATCTTCCATCTGTTTTTTGATACATCTGAGGACATGAGAAAGTCAGGGCTGGAAATGGAGAATTAGTAAGGTCACACAGTTACATTCTCAGGTTACACAGGGAGGAATCTCATCCAAATATTTCCTGGCTGTCACAGTTATTTTCCATTATTTCCTTTCTGCTCTTGTTTCTTTTATCTTGCTCTAGATTCTATACTCCTCACATCTATTACCTCCTATTTCCATTTTTCTTAATTTCTCCTCATGTTGTCACCTTCATTACTGAGCAGAACCCCTTTCACTCTTCTCTATTTAAAAATATTATTTTCTGTTGCTGGTACCCTGATCTGCTTCTCTGGAGTGCTTCTGATGTCTGCCTCTTTCCATCAAGAGCCACGATATTTTCTAGTGATGGCTCAGGAGAATAACAACCAGCAGCAAAACAGTTGCTGGCACAGCAACTATAGAAAGAGTTTTGTAACCTTCCATCACTAGACAGTCACCGAGGGGGAAATTCCCCTCAGAACATGGGTGATTTGACAGTCATGCGTGCAAAAGAAGATGACCATAGTGAGCTTTCCCAAAGAATTACACCATTTCAGTCTTTCAGGAAGACTAAATATGGATGGCTGAAGCGGAAAAAATGGCTACTTCTGCAAATGCAGAAGAGTTTGCACAATCAAAAGTTTTACAAATGTAGTATACTTTTTTTTTTTTTTCTTGATAAAGTGAGAGAAGTGATTTCTGTCACTGAAACACAGCTCCCTAAAAGGCAAGGTTATGACAACTGTCTGATAGAGAGAAGGGGACAGTAATGTGTCCATTTACAGATTTGGAAGCTTTTAAGTTTTAAGTGAAGATTTGGGGTTTTTCTCTAGTGTTTTTAACAACACCTCTTTTATTTTTCTAAATACACAGCAACTTCAGCATACCATTTTTTTCATAGTACACATCAAACTAGACGTTTTTTCCTTTTCCTTGTTGTGCTTTTAAAATTAGGATCTTAAAGGCAGTAATCTAATAGGAGCTCTCCAGATGTCTGTGTGTTCGCTCACTCCAAGTCCACCCCAAGAGCAGATTCCCCTCCATTTGTGGGTAGTGTTCCATAGTGCTTTACTTCAAAGTAAGTTCACCAAGAGCTCCTGTGCCTGGAGTGAGAGCTATACAGAGCTTGCTTTTAATTTCTTTCACGCACACCCCCATGCACTCTGGGAACTCGTTCCATCCTAATATTTTAATTCTCTCACTCTTTACATCCTCCATAAGTGAGGGACTTGCTAAAATATATTAATCGTTTCCTGTTACTAACATAATAACAAATGTGGAACTTGGATGTATTTTATATGACTCTGCTTTCATTTCTACTGTACAAGTAAGCTCTGGAAATTAGAAGCCTGTACCAAAAGTCAGCAGCCCTTTGCCTCAGTATGAGCAAAGCCCTCTACACAGGTGTATCAGTGATGGATACACTCGGAAGGACTGAAGTCCTTAAACATGTACATCCAATAGCATTCAAAAGAACAGATCTTTACTGTTGGGATAACTCAGTGAAGTGAAATAAGGATTTAAAATTGTAAGTGATATGTTTCTCTAACTGTTCTGTTTGTAAATAAAAGTGCTGTGAAACTAACTGTTTCTAGAAATGTACAAACCCAGGCTGGCCTTTCATCTGTCCCCTGGTAGTCCACAGTGGGGTGAGACATCTGTGCATTTTCTAGATTCTTCACCATTCGAGCAATCAGTTCGCCAATGTCACTTCGAGGAGCTGATCCATAGGAAAAGCCTAAGTTATCCTGAGAGAGAGAACAGGAGAAAATTTCAGTGTGGAAAGAGGAGGCAGGGAAAGCAAAGAGAAATAATGCAGGAAAGAGGAGTGTTTGTTATTTAAAAAAAAAAAAAAAAAAAAGCCTAGATTTTCTTCTCTCATCTCTTTTAAATGGTCCATACTTATCCACAGTGGTTGGTATCACTGGCTGTTCTCCTGCTTTTATTGCTACATATCAAAACTAGTGTTTTTTTTTGTTTGTTTGTTTTTTTCTTTCACTTTTAAATCAACCACAGTGAATAAAGAAGATCTAAGGCTATGTTGGGAATCAAAGGATTAGCTTCCTAAGCATTTGGACACTTAGCATCTTTGACATGAAGATTTGCATCTCAACCAAGTTGCAGCACCTCTTTCTAACCTCTTTTACTTGAGGTGAAGTCACTGAGAGGGGTGTGATGATTTTGTTGATTGGACCCCTTCTCCCCACCTCCCTCTTCTGCTTCTGTTCACTTCCCTTTTGGTGCTTGCCATTCTCCAATGACAGGTGTTTAGTGCAGACTGCCCTATCTCCTACAAACGGACGTTTGCTTATGTGGACTAAACCCAGCTGTTCCAAAAGTTGGTATATATTTGATTACAAATTTTTTGCCATATCTTAAGGATTATCTGCAAAGTTTATATGGACTCACATCAATGGAGCTGGCCATGAGGGATCCTCTGGCAATGGCATGTTTCATGATTTTATAGATATCTTTAGGAGCATCCTTTATCTCATAGAACTCTGTCACTCCTCCAGTAAAGTCCTCCATGGCCTCTGTGGTGTTGCCTCCTTTCAAAGCTTCGTAGGACCCGTGGAGTCTTGGAATGATAAAAGAATAGCAAGAGTCTTTTACACAGATAAAGATATAAAGATATGCACGTGTATATACTATATATTTTTTCTCTTATATGTAATATATTTATCTACTCTGTGTATGTATAAATATATATACAGATACTAAATGAATCTGTTTGGTAACCCTTAAATTTACAGTTTTAAAAATTGCTACCTGCAAATAAACAAAAAAAAAATGTGAAAATAAAATGTAGGCTTCTGAATGAATACCCTGAAAATATGCTTTACCCCATCCCTAATTCTGATCCACTAGCCACTATGCCAAAATGCAGTGGTATGTGCAGAGCCCCTCTACGTGTATGTGACAAGTCCTGTACATGAGTGTAACGACCTCCCCCACCACAGGGAGTGTGGCATGGGGCAGCAGGTTGTCCTTACTTCGCGTAGGCCTTTTCCAGGAGAGCACTCCAGAACTCATTGCGCTGGGAGGACTTGGTGAAGACCAGCTGGTTGTTGTATGTGGGTAGGCAGTCATCGATGACAACATCCACCCAGTCTCCGTAGCGCCAAAACTGAAGGAAGGCAAACAGAAAAACCTCTGGGTTCATTCTGTGCAGAGAGGGGGGACCCTGGCTGAAAAAAATGCTCTGGCTTATGCTGAGTCTGAAGTCTTTCAAATCTACTTGGTGCTCCTGCAGCCACCTGGATTTCGGACAAGCATGGGGAGGGGTCCGTGGCTGGGGTGAAGCTATACTGCCAGGTCCTTTGTTACAGGACCAAAAAGCAATGACGTGGGGAGGGAGGCAGCCGTACTGAAGCACCTAGGGCAACGCACCCATCTTAAGGGAGTCTCTTAAGAGAACCATGGGGAATATGCAGAGCAGCCAACCTTTTCTGGAAAAAAAAAAAAAAAAAAAAAAAAAGTTCTTCAAGAAGTTGTTTTTGACAGAGACCAGCTGTTTGTGGGTCTAAAAATAGATGCTCTTGCCAACCACCGGTGTCTTTGTGCTGGCTGTAGCACTGCATCCGAGCAGCGACACAGGACTGAGCACCTGTTGCTTTCCCTTACACACAAGCCATGCTGATCTGCACATGCTTCATTGGTGGGTTAATGCTCCCTAATTCCTCTTCTGTGACTGCCCTGTTGGAAGAGGTTGGGGTGAGGGAATTTGATCCTTATTCCTTCCCTGCTCTTGCTCATGCTTTCACAGAGCAGAGAAAGGAAAGGGAACAGGGTGCTAAGAGCTGAGCTCTGAATATAATTACATCTGCTTACTGCTAGATGAAGGGACTCACCTGAAAGTGAAAGATGCCAGCATAGTTTTGTATAAAGGACTGGTCATGAGGTATAACTCTGCAGAGCAGTTTTTTATTCAGTGTCAGACAAGCAATGGCAGCCAGGAACCAGCAGTCACCTGTAAACAAGAGGAAGCAGCAGACAAAATTAAGGGACAGAACAGCTAGAATCAGACAGAAAAGCTGAGGTACTGCAAAGTGATACATTAACCCTTGCATGGCAGGGTGATACATTAACCCAGCATGCCATGGCCTTTCACTAAAGGGCTATTCTCAATGTGTTTTGCAGTACTTGAGCACTTCTTATTTATTTATGCTGTGGAAGTGCTCGTTGCCACCATTGGCTACATACGCCTGTTAAATAGAATTAAAAGATTAAGTCATATTAGGAAGACAGTCAGGGGAGATGTTATAAAACCATGAAAGACATGGAAAAGCTGAGACAGGAATGACTTTCCAAAGCAGTGCAGGTAAGCGCCCTATGGATAACAGTTGCAGAGGTGTCACTTGTACCTAAGTAGTGGCTTTATATATCAAAGTATCTTTGAGCTTCTGAGCTTAAGTTCTTCAGTACAGAGGTTGTCCTTGACTACAAGACACACTTAGCTGAAGACCTCCAGAAGCTCCTGTTGGAAAATAACGAGACTAAATATCTGAAACAATACAATGGTAGTTGATGATATTTTAATCCAAGTCAAGTAACTCCTTATCTCTTATCCTAATCTTGACTTATTTTGTTCATCCTCTATTCTTGAGAGAAAGACCAAATTTTGCCAGGTGGTCCTTTGTAACACAGTTATGATATTAGTTGATGAAAAGCAGAGTTGTTTGCTCAAAGTTCTTCCCTAGACGGGTAGTAGGCAGCTATCACCATTTTGCTATAGGGAAAGAATTAGTAGATGTGTAGTATTATACTGAGAGAATTTAAAATGTCACCTTTGAAGCAAAAGTAAATTAAGTGAGAGCTAAACTCTGATGCAGACTAAAAAGTGCAGGGAAGAAGTAACAATTTCATACCTAATTCTCCTTGGCAGATATCTGTTCTGTTAGCTCCACCAATAATAAATCTTGGATTCTCACATATTTCCTGTAAAATATAAGCAGATCGATGAGAAGAAAAAGCATGACTTGGGATACCTGTTTTCCACAGAAATAAAGGCTGTTTTAGGATAATGGTTTTTTCTGTTTGTGGATATGAAAATCTCTTTCAGAGTTTCATCTGTAGAGCTTCACTAATGAAATATTTTGGAATCTGAATATCACAGGTTTCAGGCAGCAGAGGGAAGGACTATGTAAGAAATACCAGCAAATGGAGGTGGGACTATTGCAGTGTTTGCACAGAACCTTTTCCATATTCATTACATCAAATGGGATGAAAACCCCCACAGCGTTTGGAAAGCCATGGAAAGAAGTAGGTATAATCTGTCCTACAGGGGGAAATAAAAACAAACAATCTCTAGTGTCTCTGCTTTATCCCATCTCTCACACTCAAATACTTGGTTTTGGGAAGAAAAGGAAGACAACTAACTTTTGGACCATCACTTGTGAGGGTAAGAAAAGAAAGATATTACAATCTGGGGACTAGTTTCCTGAGCAGCTGCAAATGGGGGAGAAGACGAAGCGCAAGAACCCATTTTGCTGGAAGATCACAGGGCTGGAGTGGGAGGCAGAATGAGAATACAACTGATAATTGCTTGTGTGAGTGGAAAAATTGGCTGTACAGGTGGCTGATGCTACCTCTGTGTACTGAAGCATTTTCCCATGTCATCAGGGTAGCCCTGGATTTTCCCAGACTCATGTTTCAGGTCTAATAGCTTCACTTGGCTTCGACCCACTTTTTGCTCCATTGCAGTGTTCAGCAGGGTTGTTTTGATGTAACTATTTGGATTAGTCATAGAGCCAGATAGAGACCATCTCTTCCGGCTTCCTGAAGCAATTGCCTTATTCTCCCTGCGGAAGGGAATGGAGGGATTGTCCTGTTATTTCAAGCCTCAGTCAGCTGTTCTGAGGTCCAGTTCTGTCAAGGCAGCTGTTTGAGATAACTTCATGCTGTTCTCCACCCGCTAGCTTCCTCACATTATCATGCTGCTGTCTTGAAAACTAGCTGGGAGATATCAGGCTTTGGGATTTTTTTCCCTCCACCATTACTGCGTTTACGTTTTGACCCTGCTACTACTAAAGTAACCAGCTCTGGAATTCAGCATGCTGTATTTTAGATGAAAGTAGCTAGATGATGCTTAATTGTTTCCAAAGATTAAATGTACATTGATTGATTGTTATTTAGTGCAATTTATTACATCTTGAGCTCATTTGCTTTGAAGGATGATCTGTAAAGGAATACTAAGAAGGGAATCATACATTTGCCATATGGACTGGCTTTGGAATTATGGAATGCTTTTCTTGCATTTTTTTCGTGGTGGCTAGATGCATTTAGTACACTGTGGATATACTTTCAATATTGTCTAACTCTGTTTCATCTCCAGCTGTGCTAGTTGTGCTGAGTACAGCCAAGGTTGCAGGGGAAGGTTTCAACGTCTTCCAAGGCTGATGAGAAACAGCAGAGCAAGACAACCTGGTGTTTAAGATGTAGCTAATTCATCTGATCTTCCAGTCCTCCTGGCTGAGCAACAGGTTGCTCCTCATCTCTGAGGTCAAGTTACTACAGAGAATTCCAACAGGATGCACTTCACTGATGCAACAATTCATCTAGAGTCTCTTCTGATCATGTGATTCAGACTGCCTTGGGTACTGTCCAATGGACCTTTTATATCTGTTGTGTTGATTCAGTTTGTATTGTAGTTTCTTTACAAATAGCCAAAGTGAGTGTTAGAGCAACAGAGACAGAACTCAAGGAAAAACCATCCATAGTACATGCTGTTTTCTGGATAGAGCGCTTATGTACTAATTGGAAGAGAGCACTGGAAAACACAGAGGCAGCATGCAACTGAAAATGACATCAGACTTTTGTTATATTTTCCTTATCTTCTTTGTCAGGAAAAGTCTTGCAGTCAGATTATACTGTTGCAGTAAAAGATGTTTATTTCTTTTAAAAATGCTTGTAATAGACTGTTTTTTTAAGTAAATTGCCTAAACCCATCCCATCAAGCAGAGGAAGCATCTTCTTGGCCAAAGAGAGTTTGTAGGCTGCTGCTTCTCCCTTGGCCCCTTAAGGTCCAGACCTTGTTTGCCATGACATGGCTGCACTGCAGGCTTCAAGGCAGAGCCCACCCTTGTCGGACACCAAGCTGGTTGTAGAGTTCCAGAGTTGGGTTCCCTTCATCTGAAAGTCCTGCCTTGGTGGTACTAAACACTGTCCTTGTTTTGTGGTAGCAGTGTCCTCATCTCCCAGAACTCACGTGAAATTTCCAGAGGAAAGCAGGACATCTACCTAGGAGCTGTTAGTGATCTCATTTTATGGCAGGAAACCTATGCTTCCCTGTGATCTAGTTCAATGTAACATTAAACAGACTGTTCCAGATGCACTTGACACCACCACCAGCTGATAAACCATATTGTACCCCTCAGCAGCCTGGTCAGATGAGGCACTGAAGCCTCCTCTGGTTGCTCTGGGCTGGAGGGCCGATTCCCTCCGTGCACAGGGCCTGCAGCGCAGCAGGACAAGGCTGCCACAGCTGTTGCTTGGCTTTTGCCCAAGCTGTGCTTTTGAGGTTCTCTCTTCACGTTCAGATGGTGGCATGGCCATCACACTATGGAATTACAGAGACCTCTTTGCCACCCCCGCAGCAGGCTTCATAGCTGCCCTGTGTGGCAGCCGTCCTTTTGACAGTGATGTTCCTCGTGACCTCCCTGCCCAATTGCTTTGGGAGGCGGTGGCAGAGGAGCTGGCCCCTGGGGAGCCCCGACTGTGAAGGGAAGAGCCAGCAGGGCCAGATGCAGGATAGCATGGGGTAGCTCCAGGGGGATCTTGTCCCTGCTGTGGGGTCATGCCCAAATCCCAGAAACAGCAGCAGGCATTCCTTGTGTTAGTACGTGATGCTGAGACCTCAGCTCAGCCATGCTGTTCAGCTGAGGAACATCACTGCTACCAGTGCTTGGTTACAGTGTTTATGAATGGCAGATACGTGCCCTTTAGACTGACTGTGATTCCTTGAAAAATACTTGGAACTTCTGGAGAAGCTTTCATTCAACAATCCCACGTGGATTCGTGTCATGGAAAATAATGCTCATTTGCTACCAGCATCACTCTTTCATGGATATTACGTTTTCCTACATTAATCTTTTTTGTTGGGAGAGAAGTTGGATATAAATTGGTTGCATAGCATGGCTAAGGTGACACAAAGCCAGAGGCAGTCAGGAACAGATCACTTCTTTCCCAGCTCTCTGTTTCAAACAAGATCTTATATCACATGGACGACTTGCTTATTTACTATTTCTGGAAGTAAGTGACATATGTGATACGCTATAGGGAAAGGATTTAGAGCGAAGCTAGTATTAGGATATTCTCTCGGGACTTTATGAACTGTCTGGTATTTTGTTTTCTTTTAGATTATGTTCTCAAATTCAATGTGAACTTCAAACCAATTTCAAATTACCATTTTATAAGACTACAGTTTATAAACTAGCCACTTTATTTGCCAAAAAAAATGCCATTATAATTTGATAAGAACAAAAGTTGTCCATATTTTTATGGTATTATGAAACATGTAATGTTTTGAGTCTATGATGTTCTTTAATATGCCTGTTATGTCTATTTCTGTGTGGAACATTATCAGACATGCCCTGCTGCCAATGATACATATTCTTCAGTTTCAAAGTCCAATAAAGCAAAGTCTTGTGTCAATCTGAGATCTGCATATATAGGTCACTTGCATCAGGTCTCAAGAGAAATTTCATTTCACAGTCATGGTATGGGTCCATTGTAAAAGAAGCAAGCATCACATGCAGCTCTTCCCTCTTTGGGGACCTGCTGGGTACAGCAATGACCTGAATTACAGGGTGGCTTTAAAACAAACACATTTGCAACAGAAGGCACAGTCATCTCTACAGCCAAGGCCCAGTGGGCCCCAGGCAGGGCAGCCACCCATGTCGGGGTCAGGACCGACTGGCTCTGTGACCCATAGCATGCCAGCACTCAGCAGGCCTTGACCTCTACTCTCTGGAGCCCCTGCATCTGCTCCAACCAGTGACTGGTGTCATGGATACATCATTTGCCTGACTCTTGTGTTGCAAAAACAAAGATAGCTTTGGTTTTGGTATTTAGATTGTATTTTGAGTTTTATACAGTCTCAGATGTGTTGTAGCTATGTGAATAGTACGTATGGATGAGAAAACTTCATTGTTAATAACTGGCCTAAAGAAATACCTTTGGGATAGAGGTCCTGAAGTCTGAACCTCTCTAAAAAAAAAAACAGGCTTGATCTGCACATGCTCATTTATATTTGTCAAAGGTGATGGTGCATTGCATTTTGATACTTTCATATTCACACTTGCAGACTGTTTGCCCTAGGGTGCTGGTACCCATCCACTGTACTGCCTACCGCATTTCTCCCTGTAGAAGTGTGGGAAATCCCACCCTTTTAAAATGACTGATTGTGGCTGCATTTAGCTCATTCATACCCATTTCCAGGAGCTGATGCAGCTGCCATGATGATGAAGGCGTGAAGCTGCACCCTGCCATGTGACAGCGCAGATGCACAGGGCATCCAGATGTCCCTCATGCTGCCGTGAGGGCAGCATACGGCCTGCCTCTCATTGTGTAACAGCCACCCACTAGAGCACCTGGTCTTTTGCTATTTACTTATGTTCCTGTAATTGGTATTATCTCTCTCTGCTAACTTTTCCCTGAAGCACAGATTTCAGTGTTGGAGAGGTGTGGCTTCTGAGGGAGCCAGGGAAGCTCCTCAGAACCATGTTCTTGTCAGGCATGGGACAAGGGGACATCCTTGCTTGCTAGAGGACAGCAGATGCCCAGCAGGAATGACAGAGAAAGAGGAAAACTAGCCCTGCAGTAGGATAGGGAATCAGTTATAAAGTGAAGAATTATTCTTCCATGTGTGGTAAAGAAGGCAGCTGGCTGAGGAATGGCCACAAGACACTAAAAGGAAGGAGGGTTTGTAAGCAGGGGTCTGTCCTCATAGCGATTGCAACACCCATACTCTTGGCAAGCAGATAGAAAGCTAACCAACCTTCCCAAGTCTATTAAGCAATGTGGAGAACTAACAACTGAATAAAAACATGTTTTGGAGTATTGTCTGTCTTTTTATTTTCACATATTAGGAAAACAGAATATGAAAGACAAGTTGTTAGTGAAATGAGGTACTGTTGAAACACTAAGCCTCAGGAAACCCAGGAGTATGTTGCAGAACAATGAGGACAATTTTTTTTTCAGATGAGAAAATTCCTAGCAGGTCATGTAAAAATAAAATTAAGTTCCATACTTCTGCATACTTCCTTCTATTTTTTGTTTTTATTGTATTTTGGCCATAAATACAGACTATATACATTTGCTGAGCTTCTAGAGCCTAGCTAGTTATCTTCCAGGAGAGCTCTAAGCAAATACAATTCCAGCTTACTTTCCCCCAACCCCTTCTGCAAAAAGAATGCATGTTCAGGGTGAACAATTTACAAAAAACAAAAAGTAATCAGCAAATGTGTTACTTACACGTGGTCTTTTCCATTCAAACTTGATGGGGATTTTCTGGCTGTAGAAGAGGGAACTCTCATTAGGTGGGAAATCAGGATCTTCATAGAGAATGTTTTTCTCCAGGCACTTCTTGTGAAGCTCTTCATAGGTCTTCTCCTTTACTTTGATAATGGGCTGGTTGCGACTTATAATGGCAGAATAAATCCCCCCTGTGCCCCCACCTGTACCTTCAGCTGTAGTGCTAACAGCAGCGCTGGGAACTGACCCAGCAGCTGTCTGCTGAGCCACTGTTGCATTTATGGCGGACGGCATGGGAATCAGCCTTCAAGCAAGTGTTGAAAGAAAGCAAGATCTTGAAAACTAGAAGGAAATTTGTGAAAAGAGGAAGTTGCTCTTCCCCCTTTTTTCTTTCTGTTGAAAATCTCCTAGTCAAAGTTGTAGGCGATGAAATTCCTTGTGATTGAGCATATTGTGCATCTTCTCAAAGGGCAGCAATATTTTGTTGTAAGTAGCTGGAATTTGTTCCTTGATGTGGCACAAGGTAATTTGTAGGCTGACTCCTGTGCTGGAGTTGTACTATCTACAGCGTGTGTATGTGCTGGCCCTGTGTGTAGAAACACTGAGAAGAGGCGAGCTTTAACCCGTGAAATCTAAAAATATCTACGGGCAAAGAGTGAGAGAGAGGGAAAGTGATAGGGAGGGGGTTAGCATGGTGGTGTCAGTCTGCTGCACAGCTTGTGCTGAGGCCAGGAGCTGTGTGCAGCCTGACTCCTGGTGCGTGCAGCTACTCTTTTCCTTTGCTAGAGAGGAAAAACTGTGAAGCTCCCACTGGTTTGGGAACATACTCATGAGGTCTCCCTAACCAATAAATTAGTCCTGACACTCCTTAAGGAACTGTTGTATTTGACTTGTTGTTTCTGCCCTTTGCTACAGGGAAAAAACAAACAAACAAACAAACAAACAAAAAAAACATTTTATAGAGATGATTATCTGAAGACACAGTCCTAATAGAAAAAACAGGAATTTTATTTGATGCTACTGAGGTCATTTCAACACCTCCCAGCTGGGAGTTGGATCCTCCAGGTAACATCAGAGGGAGCAGCTTGTGAGCGCTACAATTCACTTGGTGATACCTATTTCCCATGTGAGAAGGACCTTTTCATACAGGGGCAGTAAAATTTGTAAGGGGCCCAGTATGGAAATTGGGCCATTCTGTGTGTGTTAGGATACACCAGTCTTAGAGGACATGTCTGACTTGGCACATTTATTTTGTAACACGAGTGGGGTAAGGGATAAACTCAGTGTCTTGATGAAATAAAATCAAGTTGCTCTTCCTTAACCCCATTGTTCTTCTCTGTAAAAGGTTTTTTAATAGTTAACATTGTCTGTATGTCAAGAAAAGCCCCCTAAACCTTGATTTTTTTATTATTATTTTTGATTGTGAAGTCTTAAATCACATAGTGACGTCAATGTTATTTTTGCCTAGTGAAACTAGTATCTGGAGTCTGGCTGATGTACGCATCGCTGACCTGCTCTAGTACTGTGGTATTATGTCAACGCACTAGTTCTTTTTTGTTTCTCAGCTGTTTGCTCAATTTACTCATTTCAAATTGAGTACAACAGACCATCTCTATGGCTCATTGTTCCCCTTTTAAAAACTCCGTGACGGTAATATAGTTAACACGCTTGACTAATCTACAGGAGTTATAAGTTATTAATCCTCATGCTTCTAATGGTGGCCTAAATCTTTTTTATTTTTATCATGCATACAAGCTTCCTGCACTAGCAGGGCAGTCAGAAAGGACAGATTTGACTGTGTGTGGAAATGGGAATGCAATTGCTTCAGGAAAACTCGTCCAGCTGCAGAATTGATGACTTCCTTGTTGCATTTAGATGCAAGGATTGCAGGTCTCCTGTTTGACACGTCTTTGCCAAGCTGTCCTGCATAGCTATGTGTCACTCTTTCTAGGATTTTTCAAGAGCAATGCGAGTAGTAAAATGCAAGGGCCTCTCACTGCACAACTTCAGAAAAAATGCTCATTTTGGAGCATATGTTTATGTTCTTTCTTTCACCTTCTCCTGTTTTGCCCAATAATAACATTTATCTGTTATGTGTCATACATAGAACTCTCTTTTTGGAAAGAAAGACAGTAGTAGCACAAGGTGTGATACCTGACAGACTTGTAGAGTGCAGAAAAGGATCAAGTGAAGGATTAGCAGTGGTTTATATATATATATATATAATATTTATTTGTTCTTGGGGTGGGGAAATGGCAGGTTAGCGTCTCACTTTTAACCCAATGTTGCTCTTTATGGATATTCAGGAGTGTTTTCTGCTTATATCTGTTTCAGCTTCTTCTTTTCTATTTTTTTTTTCCTTTTACACTAGACAGATGGTTTTTTTTTTTTTTGTGATGAGAAGGAGTTGCTAGTGAAAGACAAATGGCATTTTTAAAGAAACACTATTTGCCATAGAAAAGAATGGATACGCTGCCTGCTACAAACAGCAAAGAATCCCTTTGTCCATTAGGAATCAAAACACCCTTTGCAATAGTATTTCTTGTGAGTAGAAGTACCCCAATCCACAACACCTGCTCAGATAAAGCAAAATTGATCTACATGGATGATAATCTTTCTATTTTATTTTTATGAAGCTCTATCTGCTATTGTCTTCAGTATCTGAATTCATTTACTTTATGTAGAACTATATTACAAATTTATTTCTTCATTTACGGCAAAATGTGTAGAAAAGCATGTGAGTTGCTACAAACTTGAATGTAAACAACATTTTAAATTTTTTTTTCCCTAAATTTATTATATAAAGAAAACAGAAAAAAGGTTTTGAGCAAATAATTCCTATTGAAATCCACAGAAGTTAGGCACTTCATAACACTGAAAATTTGACCTATGAGTACTTCTGGAGTGCAGATATCATACTGAGAGTCACAGCATAAATGTTAGTCATTCACTTTAATCAGATACACTTCAAATAATACTTAAATGATTCTCAACAGTAGAAAGAAATTCAGAAGGAATAAGCATACAACTCACTTCATTGTTACTTCATTTTACTTTCAAATTTCAGAAAAATCAGTTAAAACATTTCACTAAAACGCTCCAGACAATAATTACACCCTGTCAGAAGCACCACTATGCTTAAATAAAAGAAGCAATTAGCAAATAAAGCTTAGAAACTGATAGAAAAATAGGGTCTGTCTCAAAAATAGGGTTTGTTTCTCTTCTCACAGATGTGTAAGATCTATATGTTACTGTTCCACCTGGATTTACTTATCTGCATTAAGCACAGCCGTATTTAGGCTGCTAGTTCCCAGCTCCTGGGCTGGTGGGTTCATGGTGTCTGCTAGAAGGAGCTGAAGAACAGCTCTATAGAATGGGGGGGAGGAACTTAAGGGTCTAGTGGGAAACAAACTGCACTTGGTACTCAAGAGTGTAGTAGTCAGTGCTCTGGTATTCCCAGAAATCTGCCCTGCAGATGACAAACAGCAGCAGGTGGGAAATGACTGGCCAAGCAGAGAGAAGGCTTATAATGAGGAGTAGGAAACAACATACAAATGGACTATTATGTCCCTTTTAGTGGGCAAAAATAGGGACTGTCCTTCTCTCTTTCCATAGAGTTAATTCACTAATGTTTTTAGAAAATTATTTCCTTATCATATTAAAAGATACCAAGTAATTTCTTCCTTTTTATATCCACAAAACCCAACTGATGGCACGTGCAGGTTTGGCTCAAAGCAGAACTGGTTTTAAAATAATATATTTTACGGGTGTAACAAATGGAAAGGGCAAACAACTTGAACTGTAGAGCAGTGGGTAGCCTGTGAAGAGAGAGACCTCATATGGAAATGGCTGTGGAACAGGCAGGACGTAGGACTCTTATGATGTCTTCTAGTTTTGAAAGAAAAGAAAACAGCAGGACACAGCAGTTTGGAGATGGTTGGAAAAAGTGGCAGGGGAGCATTAGGGTCAATTTTAAAAGAACAGGGGAATAAGTGTGAAATCAGACGGCTAAGTGCAGAATTTACCCCATTAATTTAAAACATTTTCTACTATAAAGAAAATTTTAAGCACTTCAAATTTCCTTCGTGTGAATAAGCTTTTTCCTTGTCACCTACAAAGCTCAAATCTCAGCCAGATACTAAAAGCTGACCAAGAAATTACTAAACTATGTGTAACAGAAGCCAGATCTTAGCAAGCGCTTGAAGATGTGGAGGAACAGAGCTCCATGTAAGCACCGTTGCTTCACCGGGCTAACTTTAACCAATGACATTCAATTATTCAAAACAGGTCAATTCTTTCCTAACCAAATACCTTCTACTTTTCTTCCTATGTTTGTTTAAGTAACAATGGCAGAAAGAGAGGAGCAATGCTGTGGAAGATGTTTCCATGGGAGTCCAGCTGCTATCCCAACCTGCTACCACTATAGACCTATGCCTTTTCAGAAAAAAATTCACCAGCTATTAGATTTATGTACTCCCACATCACTGTCTTTTACTATCATGAAACTGACTGGCACTACTTATTCAAACTTCACTTTCAATGACTGAACTGTTCAGCTAGCCTGTTGTTTACTTTCCTGTACAGACTGCCTAATTTTGCACTGTCATAAAGACTTAAAAGAGGAAATATCTGTAATGACCCTGGATGTCTCCTTCTGGGTTTGTTTTCACAAGGCAGCTTGCAGACAGAACTCTGATGATAACCTCTGTATCAGGTGTACCTAATGACATTCTTTGTCAAACTGCCACAGTTTCTCTTCTCAAGTACTCTCATGTGTGAAAGGTGGGATTGCCAAATACATTAAACCCCATGCCAATAAGCCACAATCTCACTCCATCAATTTATGATTTTTTTTTTTTTTTTGGTGCAAGTGAAAGCAGAACTTAAAGCCTAACTGAAGCTACTCTTGAACAGATATTATTTAGCTTTTTCCCCACAGATACAATCATAGTGCTATTACCTTTGCTGAACAGAAGAGCTATCCGAGTTCAAATTGGTGTTTTAAAAGAAAAAATGTTAGTTTGGGGTTGACTGGGTAGGAAATAGGTTCCTTGATTTGACTGGATTCAAGTGAATGCTCTAAGTCCTCCAAACTGATTTCCCTTCAATCTTTCAATGAATTCTCTGAAGAAGTTGCATTGTCTTTCACTTGATACAAATCTTCCAGTCAGTATCAACGCTCAGGGCTAAATTTTCCAGTGTCAGCACAGAGATCTTCGTATCATATGTGAAAACCACTTCTTTTTCTTTCCCATCTGAACAGGACAAGAGAGTTTACTACATTATTTAGGTAAATGCTTTTCAAACACAACTATTCTCCTTACAGTTTTTAATTCAGACTCCTTGACATTGGTGGAAAGGACTGAATGCAAAACAAACAGTAGTCAAATCACTGACTTACGGTACGTTACTTTTCCTAGAACTATTCAAAGATTTTTCTGCAAAAGTTAAGGCTTGTTTGAGCATAGTTTTTACTCCAAGCAACCTAAAAGTCCTTAACTAGGAGAGGCAGAGGCAGGAAATCCATAGTCACATGATTCACAAGGTGAAGGGATGTGGTTGGAAAGCATCCAGAAGTGAAAAGCCCTTTTTGTAAATGCTGCTGTCTATACATGTAGGAACCCTCACAACTTCTGGAGATCCCCATAACATCAGGATGTCCAGGGGCTTTCAAATGAGCAAAGTGAAGAGCAAAGTAATTTGTTTTTTGTCTGCAAATTTCCTGGTTTTTAGTATTATGTAGGTTTCAGACAGATCTTATCTGTACCTGAACCAAACAGTTTATCAATTAAAATGCTATTTCTGGTCGTATTCTGTATAGGACATCTATCAGAACTTGGTAATTCTGAAGCACATATACTGATATATTCACTGCCTTACAAAGCAAGCGTTCTTCAGGTCTGCACGTAACATTAGTGGTTATTAGCTGCTGGATACTTTAACTATATTCTGTCCTTGCTACCCAAGGAGCAGTACATAAACAAAGATGTTTCCTTTGCTACAGCAGTTTCTTTGTAGAACTGTCAGTTTGTCACCTCTAATAAATGGCAGCAGTACAACAGTATTTCAAATAATTGTAGTATAATGAAAGTCAATGCATTACCCTTGGAACAGATGGTTACAAAAGTGGGTTGTTGTCCAAGTCCCAGAAATATCACCCGTTCAACAACACATGTGGTGTGGTATTGTCCACTTTTATCCATGCAGCTTAAAAAAAGAAAATTGCTTCATATAGTTTCTGTCCATCAATATAGTTTCTGTCCGTTCAGTATCACACTGAAAAAATACTACGTTAGTCTCACCTGAAAGTTCCCTAAACAGGTTTCCATTCGTCTATTTACATTTCTCCGTAAAAAGTATTTTTTTTCTCCCATTACCAGTTAAGTTTTGACTGCATGGCAGATTTCACAAAGTTAGAAGGGGAAAAAAAAGTTTGAGAAGTTTTGTGGCAAAAAAAATGCAGCTTTGACAACCAGAAATGTTCTGGATTTCTGTAAAACAGTAGTAGAAACCCCTAAATATAAATGTAATCTTAATTTTAACGTTTTGCAGGTAAATTGTTTCAGTCTTAAGCACAATTAAATTTCACTTTGCAACTAATTTAATTTCATTTATTTATTTTTATTATAAAGGTCTAAAAAAGCCCTCATATCCAAATTAAATTTTTCCTTTTGGGGGCAAACAATGTTATATCATTCATTTAAATGACTTTATTTTGGCAACTTCTAGATTTTCTAGTAGCTTAGCAACAATCTTTCATATCTATCTTGAATATTGAAGATTTTTAGATTTCATTTACGAGATAAGGGAATTTGAAGCATGCTTTATTTAACCTAGTCTACAGTTTTGCTCTGTGTTAAATTTTGTAGTTTGAGGACCTCCTACTGTATATTTCTGAAGCCTGAGGGAACAATGAAATGCCTTTATTATTTATACACTTCACAGCACTATTTATGCATGAGCAGCAGATATCAGTAGTAGAAGTGTGATAGTGGCATATTTAGGATCTGTTTCCTTACAAGTATTTAGTGATGTTTTTGGAACTTCACTAAGCAATAAATAATACTAACGTTTCCTTATTTGCAAGGCAGTTATAATGAACTAGAAAAGGCATTTCCAGTGACAGTATGTTGAGTGGCTTTTGTCTGCATCAATTGCTGTTACCTGGAAGATAGAATGTTCTTGTGGAAAGTGAATTGCCGGTACAGGAACTGCTTCTCGTGGAGGTACTGAAATGAATGCCCATCATCTAGGTAGAGCTCACCTATTGCACGGGCCTGTGAAACACACCAGATAGAGTCCAAATTAACAGCAGCTTTTAGGGGTAGACAATGAAACATTAAAAAAAAAAAAAAAAAAAAAAAGTCTGACTACATGTTATTACTGTGGGTGTCAGGTGTCACTTCTTTCAATAGAAAGGACAGTTGTGGGAAGTTCTGTCTATATGTCCAAGAAATCTGTGGATTGCCAATTCTGTTCCTTCTTCTAAAGGACTTGCAGAGGCCTGAGAAAGGTCAGAAAAAAATGTTTTGCCTGTGCTACACTCTGATACTTTTACTCTGAGGAAAAAGTGGTAGGGAGGTGGGAGCCCCCTGACAATAAAGAATAGTAGAGGAGGGCCACTGGAAATCCAGATGCAGATACTACTATGCTCATCAAACAGAGAACAAGCACCTAAAAAAGCATAAATGCAGTAAAAGACAACTTTGTAAAGGGAATGTCACCTCAAAGTACCTCTCTGTCCAGGGCCACACGAAGTTCATAAGAAATATCTATCATCCATTCAGTGGATTTTCCAGCTGCAGTCTTAAGAGGTATCACGGTGCCTCCTCGCTGGAATACAGGAATCTGCCAAAAAACAAAGCCAGGGTAGAAAGGTTCACATACTCGTAATTGTATAATTTGAACTGGGAACAGGGAAAACTTATGTTCTTTCTTATCAAACCTCAGAAATAAACTTTTACTGCAAGCACATAAAGAAAACTATTTAATTAACATACATTGTCCAGTGTTACTGGGATCCTCAGAGTGCCTGGATCTTCCATTCGTATAAATGTTCTGAAATCATACCAAATCTAAGAAAAATGAAAGAAGAATGAAAACAATGTGTACGGCAAGATCTAGAAATGCTGAGTTCCAGAATGAGCATATTTATATTGAAGTAAATAATAACAACAAAGTTGTTAATAACAAGTCACAAGAAAGAGCTACACCTGAAACTTCCCACGCACTGCTCTTGTCAGCAGGTTTAACTACTTTAGGTTAGGCAGGCACTGAATTCCCACAGAGATTTTGATAAAAATATTTTTCTTAGCATGTTTGGAGAGCCTCATCTTTCTCCTTAAATTGAAGAAAGAATTGTTAGTATCCTTAAGTGCACTAGTGGAGTCACAGAGCTTTGCACGATCTTTAGCACTCTCCTTTACTTCTGTCTTTCCTCTTATTTGCCTCTAGAGCTGAAACTCAGGCTTTCCATTTGGAACTGTTTTCTTGAAATTCCTTCCCTTCCTCCACCTCTCAGCTGCTGCAGATAAATGGTCTGTGTAGGAGTGGATCACAGTGCCATCCTGTGGATTAATAACTCAGTTTCAGAGAGGAACTGATCTCTGTACATGTCAGTGTTCGCTATGCACATCCCAGGCTACTGAAGCTTGTATCTCCTTGTTATAATTTTTTCTTCCTTTAGCTTCCCTCTGGTTTCCTTATGACTTTCCTTCAAACAGCCCTTTTCTTCCATGTGAAAAGACAAGATTAAGCCTATGTGAAATACACGAGAAAAGAAAATGAATTGATAATTTAGTTGTTTTTTATTTTTTCATGAGAAACAGTTAGCCTTGAGGGGAGATGTAAATTATAGGAGACCTGAGATTTGTGCATAGAAGAGCTTGGAAGAGCACAGAAGTAAATTTACTGTGAGGTATCAAGATGTAATGAAGGCTCAGAGTGACACAGAATGGCTAACACTCAGCATAGTGGCAGTGTGCAGCAATTACGATGTGGGGAGTTGGGAGGTTGTCATATAAAACACTTGTGTGAGCTGAGCAGCTTTGTATGATCCTCACCTCCTCTGACCCTGGAAGTAGAACACTCACTGCCTTGGCCTCTTTGTCCGTGACTGGATGTACCAACAGAGCATTTCCTGGAGAAAAAGATAAACATGGCAATGAGTGACCGCTATGGTCCTCAAAGCTGCATTTCATCACAGCAGCAGCACTGTGCTCTGGTGTTGCCTTGGGCTTGTGTACTGGGTCTGGCTGGGATGTTAACTTTCCCTGCAGCAGCCCATACAGTGCTGCGCTCTGCACTTGTAGCTAGAACAGCAGTGGTATCACACCAGTGTTGTGTCTGCTGCTGAGAAGTGCTGGCACAGCATCAGGACTCTCTCCGACCCTCCTAGGGGGTGGACAAAAAGTGAGAAAGAAACATCAGCAGGGCAGCTGACCTAAACCAACCAAAGGGATATTCCATACCATATGATGTCACACTCAGCAATAAAAGGTGGAAAAAGGAAGAAGAGGGGAGGGGTGGGCTCTTGTTGCGAAAACGTCTGTCCTCCTCCCGAACACCGGCTACGTGCGTTGAGGCCCTGCTTCAAGGACGTGGTCAAGCATCGCTCATTTGTGGGAAGTAGAGAGTAATTTCTTTCCTCTGCACTTCCACATAGCCTTTACTTGTTTTGTTTAGTTATTCCCTTTCCCCCCTCCCTTTTCCCCTTTCCCTTTTTTCCCTTTAGTTGAATTGTTTAATTAATAATAATATTTCCTTAATTATATATATATATATATTTTTCCCCTTTTTAATTAAATCATCCTTATCTCAACCCGTGAGTTGTTCTTTCCTTTACTTCTTCCCCTCCTCATCTGAGGAGGGGGAGTGAGAGAGCGGTTGTGGTGTTCAACTGCCTAGCACGGTAAAACTACCACAGCTTGTCAACCTTCCAAAGCTATTTTAAGGGCTTGCTTGAGCTACGGCATGTGCTTATGTTCACTTCGTACTGGGAAAAAAGGCATGTGTGAGGAGCTCATGGTTGCTCAGTCTCATTCTGTTATGGTACTGTAATGCAGCTGGGCTGTATTGCTCACCCACCCACACCTGCTTACCTAGCATGTACTCATTTTCCACACCAAAAGTTTCTAATTTCCCAGGAAACTCTATCCAGAGAGGCCTGCAGAAAGACAGACAGTGGAATTCAGTTAGTTTCTCTTCTCCCACCAGCTTGTTCAATACTTTCTGGCATTTTTAGGTTCCATTTTCCCCCTCTCCTTAAAGCTATCAAGAACCAAAAATAGAGTAAGGTCCTCTTCTGTGCCCTAAAGTACCACTTCTGAGTCACTGATGAGATTTCCCAGTACAACACAGGCTATGACACTCTTATATGCCCACTGTTAAGCCCCTTAAGACCTAGCTTTTTTCCTTCCTGCCTTCTTCCTTGTGAACTTGCACTACAGATGCCTTCCCTCTAGCAAAGGAGAGATGGGTGAGCCTTTCTATCAAAATTGACCAGCAATGCTGAAACCTGATGAGACCTGATATCCCTGAAGGACAGTCATTCCTGTTTTCAGCAGCTCACCACGGCTTTTGCAATATGTCTCCTGTCACAGACTGGATAACCTCCACCAGCAGTTCTACTTCTGTTCTCAAAAAAGGGAAATGTGATAGGTGCACAATAGGTGCCATACATTTAGAGTTGGAGAGAGTGTAAGAAAAACAGCTCATTCAAATCATAGTCTGCAGCAATTCTCTGGGTTTCCTTACAAAGAAAGACTGGTTCACCCACACATTTACAGACCTTCACTTGTTCACTGTAGCCTTGTTGGTCATGCGCTTGCTAATGAGACACATTTTCCACTGTGTCTGTGAGAAAAATACCATGCTTCCTCTTTTGTTCTGTACCTATTGCAGTAAATTCAACACATTCAAGGCTTTACTTAACATTGTGGGCAGTACATGTCAATGCCAGCTTCATTTCAAGACAGACAAAAACCCACTGTCTGTCAGTGCATACAACAGGCATGTACACCTATAAATGTGCAGACAGGCTCACTCAATGTCTATAATGCAAATCATATTCTAAACTCAACCCACTCAATCCTCTCAAAAAGGCTTTTTTTTTTTTTTAAATAGGAGATGTATTTTATTTTCATAGCAATGAGTAGAGGTAAATGTGCTGCAAAAGGACGGTTCTAAGAGCAACTTCAAAGATACAGCAATACCAGGGAGATAGATGACAATTCCTCTTTTGCTCAAAGGACTGTTGCATTCAGTTCCACTGAAACTTTTTCTTAGAGGTTAAGAAGAGCAGGACAAAAACTCATTTTCTAATTTAATTTCTGTTCTAGATTACTAGTTTCTCTACTAAAAGAATAATGATATAAAAAAATACTGCAGAGAAATGAGCAAGTTATCAATATGAAATAAGCTTTTATAACAGTAACAATTCAGCAGTAATGAGTATTTTCATGAGAGGCAAAATGGCCTTTATGTTTTTATTTCAGCAACTTCAGAGTCTATTAAGCATGGTTTTAAGCGTGGGTGAGAATCCTATATAATGTTCTTCACTATGAGAATTTTGGAGTGCATGGTCCTTTAAAAACATATTTAAGTACTCTGTGTTCTAGTCCCTTGTCTAGGTAACTTCCTGAGGATAATCACTAAACCTCCTGACTTAAGTGCTTACCTCATAACTGGTTCAGCCATTGTGTGTGCCCGATAAAACAGTGTGTATAAGTATGGCAGGAGGACGTAGCGCTCTCTAATGGCTTCCCTGATGATCTGGGTGTTGTTCTCCCCAAAGAGCCATGGTTCTCGCCGTTTGCTCTCCATGTTAGAATGACCTCTGAAGAAGGGCTGGTAGGCTCCAGCCTGATACCAGCGAACAAGTAATTCTGGTTCTGGATCTCCGATGAACCCTCCCACATCAGCTAGATATTGTGCAGACACATAAAAATACACATTTTTGGAAATTATTCTGAAAAACTTGAAGTTGTCCTCTAACACACATTCCAAGTACATAAATTCATGAATTTCATGGTGTACTTGCAGTTGTGCTCTTGAGTAGCTGCTCATCCAATCAAGAGTGGAAAATGGAGGTAACAAGTTATCCTTTAATAAAAATATCAAGAGACCTTTTGGAGGCTGAGGGCCTTCCCCTGTGGCAGAGGACTGCCACAGTGATGCTACAGACCATCACCTGGAGTTTGCTGTTCCAGGTTACAACCGCTACAGAAGACTAAGAGGAGAAGCGATAGTGAGAGACGGGTTTTTTGCATCTGAAATCAGACTCATCCGTGAATCCAACTGGAAATACTGTTGAACTTTTCACTATCTGTGTTGAAGTCTGGTGGCACTAGCAGATTTTGTATAGTGAGCAAACTAAACAGCTTACCTCCACAGAACGAAATCCCTGCCAGACTGATGGTCAAAAGCATTGGAATGGAGATTTTCAAGTAACTCCACTCTGCTGTGTTGTCTCCAGTCCACACTGCCCCTGAAATATACTCAGTCTCAGGATTACATAGGAAAGTTGGGTGTATGATTCAACTTATGCTTGCAGCTAAGGAAAGAAAACAGGGATGGTCATGAACACTGGTGAACTGCTGTTCATTGCAACTTCTTTTTTTTTTTTTTTTTTTTTCTTTATATGCATGCTCCTGAAATATCCAAAATCCATAGTGTTTTGTCCCAGGATAAAGATTGTCATTCTGACTTGTACATGCTTTGCCAGCCCTTCCTGATTTTTTTAATCACTTGCACTTATAGGATCTCACTATTCCAGTATTTCTAAGACAGCTGTTGTCCTCTCTAGACTTAGCTACTACATACCAAGCTCAAGAAAACAAACCAGAAGGAAAGCTAGTCCTTGCTTACCATACTTCTGTGACCCAGCAAAGAATGATCGTGTGAGAACAAATGGTCTTTCTTTTCCTGAAGAACGTTTGATGAGTCCTTCTGCAGTTGCCATTTGCTGAAAATCATTAATATAAAAGTCATAAGGATGAGCTTTCCAATTAAAATATTTGCAACGCTGCCTTTTTAGCCCTTCCTAGTCAGGAAAATTAAGAAATGTGTGTCCACAATAACAGCTATTGTTAAACCAATGCTTTCCTACTACAATATACCTGAACAACAAAAAAATATTAATATTGTATAGTCACAGCCAATGTCATTACATAGTTACATTAGAGATGTATGGATATTGTCATACTATCTTGTGACCAATCACAGAGACATTTATTTCAAATATAGCAATACCTATCACAACAGAATTTAATTCTGTAACCTAATGGAGGTTAGAGAATACCTACTACTATTTAAATACAATCCATATCACATTAGGCATATCCTGTGAGGGCAGAGAATTGTTCTGTGTCTCCACATACTGCACCTGGTAGAAGCCATAGAGGTTGTGTAATTCCCGGTGCTCCCAGTTGTTGTAGTGCACAGCATCTTTCTGCATTGTTAGCTCTGCCCCTTTGAAAACTGATGGCTCATTCATGTCGTTCCACACAAAGAGGATATTAGTGGACCCCTATGGTACAGGGTTGCAGTTAGGACATAAGACAGGCATTGCTAAAACTTAAATGTCTAGTGGGTGTCAGACCAGTCTGGGGTTTGAGTAGGAACAGTAGCAGCAAAGCAAGGTATTTATGCTCTTGTGGTCACTTGAAATTTGCCAGTCATTCCCCCCTTCTCTCTTGGTGGCTTTTACGTTCAGGGTGGCAGCCTAAAAGCCCAGTTGATTTTTGTAGTTCCCACAAAACTCAGCAGAGTTGCAAAGTCACCTGCTGTTCCCACCTTCTGGTAAGGGAGAAGAGGTAGGGAAAGCCAAAAGAGACTTAATAAACAGCTGTGTAGGAAAAGAACTGAGGACAGAAAAGAAAAACTGTAGAGGAAAAGCACTAGGGGAAATGCCAAGCAAGGTCTGTGAGGGGAGTGATTAGCTTTGCAGTAATGTTGAAGCACCCTTCAGTGGAGGGTGGTAGAAACTGGAGGTGTCTGGCAGTGTCCACCCAGGCACCTTCAGCACTGGGAAGAAGTGCTGAATGGAATGTGAAGGAGATGTGACCATAAGCTGTGAGAGTACTCCCATCTCACTCCTTGAGTGTTATTATGGTAGTAAAAACAGGTAATGCAGCAGTGGTATTAGATGATGAGCTGCTAAAATGCCTACATTCTGTCCATCCTACTGCTACAATTAAGTAAGCAGTTTCAGTGGCAGAGTATGGGTTCCAGCTTTCTCAGTGTAGACAAGTCCATGGAGAGAATCCTTCTATGGTATTTCAGTTTCTCACGATATTTTCATGTATGTTATGATAATACAACTACAAAAGCCACCAACTTGCTTAGCCAGTTTTTTATCTTCTCTGTTTTCCCAATTTTTGGGCTTTCTGGAACATGTAGATCAGAACAAATCAATACACACCTTGTACGTTTTGAAGGCAAATTGATCTGCATACCATTTTCGCACTTCAGGATTGGTGAAATCTAGGTAACAAGAGGAACCTGTGGATGTGGGAGATCCCAGTTATTTAGCTGCTTTTAAGAGTATGTGTTGTCTCTGCACCTAAATACAGCAGCCTACAGCTAGAATGCTTTCCATAATTAGGCAGCAATAATGTGGTTGATATTGTTTCTGAAACAAAAGGCCCCCAAAAATTCCAGGCCAACGTGGAACTTGGTACACCTCTTGCCACTATCTGTAGATCACATGTAGACTCTGGAGGTCTGAAGCTCAGCACCATTTCAGGATGAATGTCAGCTGTTTGAAAAATGTTTGGATGTTGACAGGAAGCCAGGGAGAAACAGCATGCTTGATGTTCTGAACTTGAAACAGAAAAGCGCCATTGTGAAGCTGAATAACAACGTCCTGAGATGTATGGGTGAGAGACCTACTGTTGCAGTTATACGTTCACACATATGCACAGGTAGAATAAAATGGCAATAGTTAAAAACTGCCATGCTACTAGAAGTTGTAATATATCCTTGATTTTTTCCATATTCATTGATGTTGCACCATGTTTGTGGGCTGTCTGCAAAGAACAAGGACAACCTCCTTTGCCCTCTACCAACTCACTCTGAGATAACCTCATGAAAAACAGCATGTCAAATCACTGTATTATGATTGAACTAGTCTTCAGTTTCATGGTTCACTTAATTTTCACCCAACCTACAACAGCTGTGTTCAGTGCAACAGACCAGACTGGATTTCTTTTAACCAGCACAAGTTTGAGAAGAGGGATGGCTGTTCTGATCAAAAAATTTAACTTTTCTAGCTCTAGGCAATGGGACTATCTGCAGAGCCAACAGACACAACAAAGTTGTACAACCAAGGCAATTAGAACATGAATGTACAAAAGCCAAACTAATCAAAAGGATTTGAAATTATGAATATCTAAAAAAATAGAAGCACTGTGAGAAATTAATTCTACCTTAATGGCTCCTAGTTCTGCAAATTTTTAAAAATGAACTACTTGAAATGCAGATGGAACTTTTTTTTTTTTTACCTGGCCAACAGATGCCTTCAAAATCTTGTCCATTTCTGTCTTTCACAAAATAGCCCTTGTCTTTTCCCTGTGAATACAGGGCATATATGGGATCTGCTTTAATGTGGGGGTCTACAATGACAACAAGCTGCAAGGATAAGAAAATAAAGTGCATCATTAGCATCAACTCTAGTTAGTGAAACAGTAAAATTTAACTTTTGATACAAGGAAGATAAAGAGTTCATTTCAGGTGAAGAAGGTAGCCATGTCACTCATTTTAGAAAGCAGTTACCTGTGTTTGTATATCCTGCACTACACATATGTATAATAGTTAATTTACAAAGAGGGCATGAATTCATACTTAGACCCCTGAAACATTTCAGTTGAAAGCTAATTCCCCACTCCCTGAAAACACAATGTTTAATTCATGGCTATATTCTGTGAATGGGAAAATATACATATTTGCCTTAAGACATTTAAATATGTCTTAGTCTGTATGACATACAACAACAACAGAAATTCCTATTGTTTGTAACATCCAAGTATCATATTTTGCAGGTACCTTCTTCTGCCATTAACTGCCTTGTCCTAAAGCTGAGAAGGTACTATAGCTCCAACTAAGAGACTATAAAACTTGAATGCTATTTCAAGTTCCCCTGTTGGCAAAGATCAAGCATTAAGCAATTCACAACTTTCAGGTTTTAAATGTGTATATTAGAAAGAAAAACTGAAGCAAGGATAGCTGAAGCAAGATTAGCATAGTGGTGAAAGCTCACGTTATGTAGAAAGATTTTCTCCTTTGTTGATCAGGGACAGCACTAGGCTGCTTCTGTAAGATGGAGCTTCAAAAGGGTCTAACAGCCTGATGCTCAGGGTACTGAACTAACTATGAAACAATATAATGGCATGAAGAGGTGGATTAAAAAAAGCTTCCACACCAGAAGCATCACCAGACTGCAACACAATCTAATTTACTTCGTTGCAGTTACACTGTTTCCAGTATCTCAAGTAGCTTGGTTAAGGCTGATTGGGTAACTTCATGCTACAGATTAGTATTTTATTCCTGCCTGATATATTATTTACCTTGCGTTTTTTCTTCCTGAGAAGTTCCTGCATCTTCTTGGGGTTCTGGAATTTCTTCTTGTCCCATGTAAAATACCTCTTGCCATCTGTGTGTTCTATGTCCAGCCATATCACATCGTATGGAATGTCATGTTCATCAAAACCCGCATCTACTGCCTTGACATCTTGCTCATCTTCATAATTCCAGCGGCACTGATGGTAGCCCAGAGAAAAAAGGGGAGGTAGGGCTTGAGTGCCTAGGAAGAGTATATGAATGAAGCTAACAGTGTTAATCTTTTTCAGAATTTCTTCTGAAGACCTTACAGAAAAGTTAACTTGAGAGCCATGATTAACATATAACTGTCTGCAGCTGGGGAATGATGGCCTACATTGAGTCTAAAGCATATTCTTCACACCCAAGTGATGGGGACTGGGAGTTGTTCCCAAGTGGCCTACTGCACACAATGGGCTAGGTAAATATTAACCCTCTCTTGAGTACAGCATGTTCCTCAGGGAATCTCCCAGGTAAATTTGCCATACTGGTTGACTCCAATTATTTAAGTTAGTACCTGTCAGTTGTGCAAATTGCTTGAAGATATCAAATGCAGTGGGTCCCATCAGCAGGAAAACATCAATGATCCCACTTTCTGACATCCAGCGCACATCAGTTAGAGGCACCGCCCTCTGCTTAGCAGTATCTGCAGCTGATCCGGACTGTATGTGCTTTAAAGGAAACCAAAGTAGAGCTCAATTCTTCTCTATTAAGCTTTTGTTCATTAAAGGATCAAAGGTGGAGACCCATAAAATTATACCACTAACACAAATCTGGCAGGTATTAGAAATACACTATTTATTATATATTCTTAAAAAATCCTTTACTCAATGTTGATATGATCAGTCTCCAGTGATGTTGCCATCTTGCTTTTGGCCCTGCCTTGTAGTGTTTTCTTTTGATATTAAATTCCGAGGAAAGTAGGCAACTCTCACCTCAGCTACTGCCTTTGTATTAATATCCACCAGTGTTTCTGAAGAGTTCAGCCAGAAAATCCCTGAAGTTCTGTTAGGCTTGTGTGCTAAGAGAAGGGGTACTGAACCATAAATACCTATTTTGTCATGTATCTTGTGGCCAAAGATATCCAAATTATAAAGCCGGTAGGCATCACCATCACTAGGACAAAGAAAAAGATGTGTTTGTTAGATGTAAGCATCTTGAACCAGGCCAATTTTACCTCTACTGTTGTTCCACTGAACTCAGTGAACACTCTGTATTATGGTCTTTTGTTTACCCTCCAGGCTGAAATGTGGACCTTCTGTAATACTGCTTCTTTGCTTTGGTTCTACCGATCTCAAGCAAGCAACATTTTGGCTATCAGTGAGAATACTGCACATTTATTCCAAGTCCTAAAATACTCTCCTGTCCCCCATGGAGTTGCTCTTTTAAGAATTCTGTTTAGATGTGACTGATCGTGAAATTCTGAATAAAGACAGCATGGAAATTTGAGAGAGAACAAAAGGGGCATTAATGAAATTGCAGAATGTAAAGCAGAACAACTCACTCCACATGGACAGTTTATGATTTAGTCTGCTATATCATTAAAATAAAATATGTGATATAATATGCATATTTCAAGCTGCTGTTTTATTAAATTATTGACATGGTATTAGAGCTCTCCTCTGGAATAATACAATCTGCCAGCTTTACCTTGTGTTTTTGAGAAGAAGTGATTCTGCGTGTTGTGGTATTCCATAGACATGGTCAAATCCATGTAAAGAGAAATCCACACCTACAGAACTTGGACCTGAGGTAATAACATTAAAAGAGAAGAGCACACAGTTCCATTCTCAGGCTTAGCTGAAAGCAACAAAGCAGCACAACCTAATTGTAAAAAAAAATAATAACAAAAGAGCAAGTTTTAACAACTGGCTATTTTAAACTTGTTTTCAACTTCTTTCATCATTAGTTATATACTGCAGAGGAAACATTTTCAACAGATTTTATTGTATTTCTTCCAATTTTGATCTGCTTAAGAAGATAAAATGGAAAAAGGAAAAAAAGCACGTAATAGCTCCTTTACTATGTAGTAAAACTGCTTAAAATTATCTCCTGTTTCTATCCCAGCAACTACAAGTCAATCTGCAGCAGAGTGGTACAGCAGAGTGAACATCAGAGTCAGAGTTTCTTGTTTTCTACAATCTTCTCTTCAGCCTCAGCTAAAGGAGCAGCATCCACAAGGGCCTCTGCTAAGTGCTATCATCACGAGTGAATCCACAGCAAATTCTGGCAGGTGACCAGAGATCCTCTAGATTGACAAGCAGTGGCTTCAGTATCAGAATCTTACCCCAGGGACTTTACTCTCCCAATACAGCGAAGCAGCAAAATCATGATGCTGGCCTAATACGTCAGATCCAGCACGAATAATGAGTGCAAAAGCTTCCTGCCTCTGCGTGTCTCAATGGTGAAGAGAAGAAACCTCTGTCACCACAAGGAAGCTCTTTTAGACTTCCCTCTGCATACTGCAGCTGATGGGCAGTGCCAGTTGCCATAGAAGGCTGCATGATAGAAGTAACAGACAAAGCTAACAGAATTAGTTAATGCAGAATGCAACTGGACAGACAGCAAAGGGTCATAAGTTTTGGTAATTCATAATTTAAACTGTATTTGAGCTTCTGACTTGCAGATATCTATCCCCTTCTTAGTGTCCCTTAAAACTGCTCAGTATTTTCCTTTGTAGTCCCCCACTTTGTAGTCCCATCAGTTAGCTGATGAAATGGGTCACATTTAATGTGCTTCCTGCTAAACAGAAATCCAATGACTATTTCCAGTGCTTCTGTCAGATTTGTTACCCACTGACACCTTTCAGGCAAGTTAAAAGGAGTGAGTGAGACATTGATAAACATTAAGTAGTTAAACAGAAATACGAATGAATAAAGGTAAATACAAAGCAGTAAAGGCATTTTCAGAACTAGACTGAGACTTACCATGAGCTTTGATATCCAAGAAACTGCCAAATTTCTCTTGCCAGAGACCTAGATCCTCGTGTTTCTCCTATATAAACAGAAATAGCTAAGCCTGTAAGTGCAACTACTCACACCATGTACTAAGAAAAATGTCTTTATAACGTCTTTATTCACAAGAGATTCATGCATTGCTACTTTTTCTGTTGTTCAAATATGGCTAATATAAATAAATCCAAAATGCAATTCAGATTCTGCTGCAGCAGTGCAAATCCGCCAAAGCAAGAACACTCCCTAGCAGAATCCGGAGTTCAGATGCAAGTTTGCTGAAAGCAGCATAGCTCCTCCAATTTTTAACAGGATGGTACAGTAAGCCATCTGCTCTACAGGAGGCTAAAATTGTCGTGAGCATAACTCAGCCTCCTGAGAAAACCGGCATGTGCCTTACGCACTGCCAGGACCTGGTCTTTTTCCAGAGTGAATTAGTCTAAGCATCAGTACTAAGCATGAATGTATGTATAGGCATATCTTCGGACTGTTACAAAAGAGGTCCCTTTCTTTTGAAACTCTCTTTGCAAAGAAAAGGGAATTTGAAAACGACCAAATATCACCGGGAAACTTCCTGTTACATATGTAGTCCAAATTAAACGAGAGATCAAGAACAAAAGAGAAAAAAAAAATACATAAAATGGCCATGGAAGACATTTTAAGCCAGATCTACGTGCTGATGCCTCCTACAGCCATGCTAAAACACATACTGCTACCTGAAATACCAGATCCTCTTTGAATTTCACTGAAAAAAATGATTAGATTAAGAAAAAATTATATTTGATACATCTCATAAAGGAATAGCTGATGTGAGACTTTCAGTCACTATCATCTCTCATGTGAATGAATGCCCCACAAAGCCCAAAGCGCACTGTAATACATTCCAATAGGGAAGAAAAAGAACCGCATTCTGGTGTCATGATAAAGATGAAGTCACTGCAATCTGCTCTATGTTATGTGCTGCATGTTAGTTTGGCTGTTTGTAAGAATATTACCAGAAGAAATCATAAATGTCATTCTATTTAATCAATTCTCTTTTATACAAAATATTAATGATGGAATTGGAGTAAGCATAGGCTACCTTAGAAGAATCACTTGCTGCCTCTTCGTTTTCTGCTGTAGATTTTCTAGTGAAAACAAATATATAAAAAATAATCAGTTTATTGTTAACAGAAAATCCATATAGCATTATGCATTGCCTTACATATTATCTAAGTGCTTTAGAATCATAGACTCATCTATATTGGAAAAGATTTTCAAAATCATCAAGTCCAAGCATCTACCTGACCTATCACTAAACCATGTCCCTTAGTGCAATGTCCACACAACTCAAAAATATCTCCTGGGGTAGGGACTCAGCCACTTCCCTGGGCAGCCTTTTTGAATGCTTGACCACCTTCTCTATGAAGAAATTCTTCCAAATATCCAGTCTAAGCCTCCCCTGAAACAACTTGAGATTGTTTCCTTGTGTCCTAAGGTGCCAGACTACTCTGAAAACTGATGTAATAGTAGAGAGCTCTTTTTGGCAAATCATTTTAATATTTGATGTCCTAAAATAGCCTTCACTCTATACTTGAATTAAATTAATCCTTTAGGATTCCACATTTATTTCTATTTGTGCCAGCATTTTACCCACCCAGAAGATCCTCGTGTCTTTATTCTCTATTAAGGGCTCTCTGTTAATTAATTTTTTTGAACTAATTCTTTCTATGAGAATCGTGCTTGCTATGCCTTTTTCCTAGCCATGACATGGTCTGCTTTGTAATTTCTCATTCTTCCAGCATTTTGCAGTGGGACTGATCTGCAAGCTCATATATGGCATATTGTAACTTACTTGAAGAGCTTATATGGTGAACAAAACCTACCTGAAGAGTAAGTTTAGTCATAAAATGAGGCAAAAGTAAGAACCTTATCATACTACCATTGTTCACTCCCCAAAAGACAAGGGGAACAAGACACCTTGATTTATTAAAGAATTGGCCAATAACTTAGGTTAGCATGAGCATATATGGCTGCTGTAAGGGATTCAAAGAGGCTGCAGCTAACTGACTTAGAAATTCTTTTTTAAAACTTCACTAGCATACTTACTGGCATGAAGTAATAGAGAAGACAGATTTCAACATGTGGGAGTTTCTATCACAGAAATGGCTATTCCAATATAATTGTTTATTTTCAGCTACAGCTCAATTACCAAATGGTGGGATAGACAGGTACTGTACCTATCACTAGGAGGTGGTTGTAGGTGCTCAAAATATAATAACCCATTGGAATTCATGCTCAGAACAGTCTCACCCTTGGAGTGTAGCTCAACCTGGAAGGGGTTTGCTGTGACTTGAAGCTTGCAGTCCGTATTAGCATTTGTCAGCACCAAAATACCTGCCTCCTTCTGGGATACAGAGAGTCTGTCAAATGAAAAGCAACAACAGTTTTATATGAATCAGCAGCATGTGAAATCCACTGTAACTAAATAACAATCTGACAAAGAAGATAGGCTAAGACTGTCTGCGTACATTACAAAACCTCAAGGCTTGTGCTGAGGTGATGAACCCCAGAAATACATGCTGTGTTCAGGCTTCACTGCGCAGTGCAACAGGTGGCTGCAGAACTACCATGAAAACTACCCAGAGTTTGCATTCCTTTCATATTAGCATGTAATGCCTTTAGTAAAAATGATGCAGTGTAACAAGTAGACTATTTTTCAGTTTAGTCAAACAGTCTCAAGTTTCTAATATATATGACAAAGCTTTCTCCTATATGGTTAACATGAATTTTTTGAAAGCAAATTAACCATGTGCATTTTTAGTTTCCTGTAACAACTTTATAATGTGGAGAGTCAACTGTAGTGTAGTGCAAATGAAGGAGAAGGCAAAACAACCTTGCAAATGAAGCTGTAAGTTACTAAGTAAGGTGCTAAATCATTGTCCCCTCACTTACCTCTGGGTGGTAGGTTCCTTTATAAGAACATCAGGAACTTCATATCTTGCTCTGAGAGGAGCTGCCTCATTAATTTTAAGCCTAAAAATATTGCCTTCTATTTCATAAATTTCTACTTGCAGAAGAACCTGGGAGCAAACACACAGATAAACCGGTAATGATAAAAAACATTAACTTACTTTTCAACTTAACATCATCATACACTTACTGTCTGGAAAAAAAACATACACGCCTGCTTTCTGATTTAATGTTCTTTAGTACTACAAAATAACAGTCACCATCCACCTAATTTACATCAGCTAACTCTGCTTTGCTGCTTGGAAGAGCAACTCTTTTTAAGAGGATTCTTTAAGTTTCTCGTGCCTTACGTATTTGCAGCTCTCCCCACAAGAAACAAGGAAAACAGGGATAGTATACAATAACCTTGAAGTCTGGGTAATTTTACTACTGTGGTGTAAAAGTAAGAGCAAGGTACTACTGAGATGTGGGCTTTTTGCAAAAACATCAGTGCTCTGTGTTCACTGGTATTCACAGTGGTACTTTGATGAATCATGTCAGAAAGATACCTGAAGAAAAATGGATGATACTGCTCTACTCATAAAGATGTGTAACTAGCTATTTTATACTTCAGGGAACTGTAAAGTCACTTTTTTCTAACTCAAAAAAAATGACTCATTTTTATTCTGCGGAGAATCTCTATGCAAGAAATCAGACGTTTTTTCTGTTTTATTTTCCCCTTCTGTCTTTTTCACTTTCTGAATCTTTTCTCGCCTGAGACACAAAAATTGGATGAAGAATTTTGGCCTGCTGTCTTTTCCTTTTACCTGGAAACTAATCAGCACCATTCTCTTCAAAGGCATGAAAGAATGAAAGAGCCGTAAGACTAGATGGAGTATAGGCAAGACAGAAAAAATAATTTGGAGTTCCAGATTCTGCTTCCTAGGATATAAACCCCTAGCCTACAGAGCTGCAGGGCCTTCAGTCTTTCACCTACCTTAAGATCTTGGCAGGAAAAAAAAAAAGAAATAAAAAAAAGACAGGCTCCTTTTTCTATGCTGACTGCAAAGAAGGTCAGGATCAACAAGGAAGGCAGAAAATACCTTTGTGCACATCATCTACATAATGGGATGCTTAGAGCATGGAATGAGTAGAGCTGCAGTCCCAAACTCCCATAATCTGAGGATGGCTCAGGTTGCCTATTCCCTCACTGAATATGTTAGCTGGTATTCTGTTAAATTAGAGAAACGGAAGATACCCCCCTTCCTGGCTCTCTTTTTATATATGAATAATTTGATAGGTGAGAAAGACTTTTTTCCTAAAAAGTTGCCATTCATCAAACACAGGAATACAAAGGTATGCTTAGGAGGTGCTGAAACATGTCTTCTTATTCTGTTACAGAAAAATAATGTATTATTTTGGAATAGTGAAGAAAACCTTTTTTAACATAAAAAAGAGTTCTATTCAGATTCTTAATAAAGTCAGTACAGATTTTTTTTTAAGTTTCTTAAAATGTCCCTTTTCTTGTAGTCTCAAGTTCTCAAATACTGACTAGAAAGGACATGTTTAGGTTGATACTACCACTGAAGTATCTCAAAACTTTCTGCAAGTATGATCAGACCTGGTGATAATTTTCATTGCTCTTTCTTATACTAGGGAAGATCTCACCTTATTCTCCTCATGAATAATTTGGAATTTGACTTTCTCATCACTTAATGTGACTGAATCCAGCAATGCTCGATACAAGGATTTTCCAGGACGTAGAAGTTTCTGACGCCTGACAAGACAGAGAATTGTTTTTAGTGTCCCTAATTGTTGCGGCTTCTATCACACATAGGGACGTAACATTGAGTTGGAAATGTTTACTAATGATTTGTCTTGAATTTTTTCAAACAATTATTATTAGTGCTTCAAGTAAAGGGGAAAAAGAGGGAATATAGTTCTAAGCAAACATACGTGTATTAGGAATGAGATGGAAAATAGAGGGGCGTGGTCAACCAACACTATCCCAAAAATCTTTTTTTTTTTTTTACTTTTAAATAACAGGATAAATTCAAGTGACCAACTAAAATCAAAGTTGCCCAGTTACATTCCACTTCTTTCCAGAACCCCATAAATTTCAGCTGAATAACCCATTTTTTATTTTCTGATACATACACCACTGCTTGGTTTCCAGCCCTCCAGTGAACAGCTTCTACATTCTGTAGCGATGAAGCAATACATGTTTGTAATTTGTAATTTCCTGGATACACAAATTGAGGAAATTGATTTTCAAGGGATACTCGTGAATCTACTGACCTAAGAAGGCTCTCTGCTTTGCAAGACCCACTGCTTGAGCTGCTAAAATGAAAGGAGGAACTGAACAAGGAGAGTGGCCAAAGTCTGGATGGGCTGCTACAGAGTTTTGATTGCAGTTTTTGGTCCTGATGATGTTTTTAGAACAGAGACACTGAAATAAAGGCTCTGTCAACTGTTTGGGGAATTCTCCTTGCTGAGCCCAGGTTTTATAAACTGTTTGAAGGTGGGTGTCATTGAGGTTACCTCAAAGGTGTGCTTCTTTATCAATAAACTGACTTGGTTTCCTTGCAAACAGACATTATGCAGATGTGAGCAATCATGCAAAGGATTTATTTTAAAAGTAGAACAAAAACATGATCTGAGGCTTGCCAGTATGCAGCAACTTCCTGTCGAGAAATTAGATGTCTTAAGTTAAAATGGTGACAGGCTAGAGAGGGCTGATGTGAAAAGATGTTTTGCTCCCATTGGTAAAATGTTGTCTGGGACTTCAGAACATAATTTCCTGCAGAACAGAATTGGGTATTTGAAACTATAACCCAGTATGTCAGAGGCTAATTGGTGTAACACTGGGCAGTCATTTGCTTTACCCAGGCGACATTAGACAGAATACAATGGAGGTGAGATTCCACATTTAAAGTGGCCGGTTAGTGGGATGCTCACTTTGAAAGGAACATCCTGAAAGTAGCACAGTTGTTGTGATTAAAATCAAAGTGAAACTACTTCCTGTAACTTTTAATAGTTTACAAAACCAAAAAGCCTACACTACATTTCTTCTCTTTACCTGTAAAAAGCAATCTGGTTGCATTCCTTAAAGTTGCTTTTGTCCACAGCTTCATCTTGAACACTAGAAAGAGCAGAAAACATTTACGTGTGTTCAGCAACCACCTGTTGACAGATCAGATGATGGGTGTCTCCCTCTAGAGTGGTGAGGATTAAGGAGAGTAGAGACAATCGTGACATAAATCTTGTTGGACTCTGAACTACTGTGTTTGTATACGGGAAGAATTTGTATGCATATAGTTCAAAACTAAAACACTTCATTTTAAACTGATAATTTTGACAGCCAGTTGGACCTGTGACTAACAGAGCTGAATTTCTGCATAAGTGAATTATTGGGGCTTTGCATTTTGAAGTAAGTTCTCTCTCTGCAGTCCTTAAGCATCATGTTCCAGTAATAAGAATCGACAGACAGGAAGAGCAGAAACATAGGAAACCTGTATTCCTCTTCTGCCTGCAGTGGGACGAATGAATAGGAGCCTTATGTTGGCTCTACCAACAGCTCTGCATTATTTCAGGACTCGAGAGAACTTGTAGATCTATTAGAAAAGTGTAAATTTTTGGCTTGCCTGAAAACAATGGACTGCCAATAGTGCCCGTCATCAGAATGTTTCTCCTAACATACCGAGTTCAGCCACGCATGGAATAGAATAAGGTTTTATTTAGTCCTGGCAAATGAAGAGCTGACGCTCACAGAACGCTACTTACACACACACCCCATTCACAAACGCAGAGGACAGCCGTGGGTGACAGTGACAGCTCACCGAGCACTAACAGCCCCGCGGGACCTCCCAGCAGCCCCCCACCCGTTCCGGCCACGTCCCCGGCCCTCTCCCGTCAGCGGAAGGCCCCGCGCAGCCGGGGGCGGCTCGGCCTATCCCCACCGGCGGCCGGCTCCGGGCCCTCCGTTGTGTGCAGCCGGCCCGGCACAACCGGGAGCGAGCAGCGGGCCGGCCCAGGAGCCATTAGCGGGCAGCGTTACCTGGCTTCCCCCGGCGCGGCCGCCTCCATCGCGGCTGCTGCAGCCGGCGGGGCGGCAGCGGAGGCCGGGCTTTCCCGGGGGAGCCCCGTGCCCTCCGAAACGGACAGGAGCGGAGGGGAAGCCGGGCAGCGGCTGCTCCGCCCCCCCGCGCCGCTCCCTCTCGCCCACGACGACGGCGTGGCCCCGCGGGGAGCGGAAGAGGCGCGGCCACGGCCTCCGGGCGGCGGGATGGCGGCGGCGGCGCCGCGGTGCGGGGAGCGGCGGCGGCCTGAGGCCGCCGTGCTGCGGCTGTTGGCGCTGCTGCTGCTGGCGGGCGCGGCGGGCGCCGGGCAGCTCTCCAAATGGCGGGTGCCGGTGCCCATGGTGAGTGCGCGGAGGGCGGCCGGGGCGCGGCCTGGCCTGGTCTGCCCTGCCCGTTGCCTTGCGGCTCCAGCCCAGGGCTGGTGTTGGGCCTTTTGCCTATCTTCGGCAGCAGCGGGAGAGGAGGCCGCGGCGGGAGGCCGAGGGGGAGCCCCCGCCGCCGGGCTGGGCCGGGGCTTGGCCCCGGGATATCGGGGCCCCGCGCCCCCGAGGGGCTGGGCTGAGGGGGTTGCCGCCGCCGGGGAGGCTTCCAGCGCCTCTCTGCTGCTGTGCCTGTTGGAAAGTGCGGGGAGACGCTCTCTTATCTCGTGTTTAACACGTGTTTATCGGGCTGTGGGAGGGAGTAGCGTGTTTTCTGTGAGACTCGTGAGCTTCGGTAAAGAGCTGAAAGGATGAACGCTTCGGTTGTTTCTAAGGTGCTTGCTTGGATAAAGTCTAGACCTTATCAACAAGGAAATGCAAATCGTTTTAATAAGTGGTGGTAAACTAATTCGGTTTTGCAGAACCAAAAAAAAAGTCTCTCAAGCTGTCTTTAAAAGTAGATCGAAGGGGTGATGAAGCATAACCGGAAAATCCAGTAAAGCTGGCTCCTAATTGGTATTCACTTTCATTTTTGCATTAAGTTAAAACTCTGAGTGGAAAATGACATTTAAATTGGGTTACATTAAGCCCACTAATGTCTTCTCCTCCTTTTGCTTTTCCAGGGGAAGAAGTTTTTTAACTTTGGGAAGATTCTCTTCAGCAACACCACCATTTTCCTGAGATGTAAGTGCTCCCAGGGGATTTACCTGCTCGTTCTGCTGTTAGACACAGTCCTTATTTTGCATTTTGGACTTAAAAGACTGTGAAGTTTTTAACAACACTTGTTGCAGTGACAGCTCATCTGCTAGCACTGGATGAAAGCCACGGGTCTGATATGGTTGGGTTCAATAACAGCCTTGGAGCTTCCCAGCTGTGGTATCTTTTGGCTGCAGCAGAAGTGGATTGTTGTGTTTGGTCTGTGTGTGGAAAGGGTGAGATGGGCAATGGGAGTACCATTTCGTTTCAGGTTGAGGGTAATGAGGGGTGGGATGTGCTGAGCCCTGCGGTAAGGCGTACTACATTGTCCCAGTGGGAAGTCTTGGCCCTGATTGGGTGACTGAAGCCAGTGCTTTTGAGGCCCTGTTCCTTTGTTTAGGTGGGCACCTCTGGCAGTTGTAACGAAGTGACATTGGATGTTATGAGAGGTCTCCTGACAGCTGTTTCTCTTCCTGATCACAGCATGTGTGAGTGAGCTACAGAGAAAATATCTTTGCAGCCCTCATGTTTTTTGGTTCTCTTGCTGTTTTCTGATGTGACCAGGGCTATGGGCTATGTAGGTCAGTGCCCTAAGGAGTGTCTGTAAAATAGCCTGTGATCTGTAAACTTGAAGACAGCGCTGAGATGGCAACTAGATGACATAGGTGACTTGTGTAAGTGACTGATTTAGAAAGGCTAGAATCTTTACCAAGTGCTGTGAGCAGTTTTAAGGGGTTGTTTGCACTGGTTGTTACCATTGATGAGAGGGACAAGCTCTTGCTCTCCTGATGCGAATTGGGTGGTTATGCAGATACAGTGTCTGTGAATGGCCTTTGTGTTAAATGAGGAAATAAGCCACTCTAAAAACAATTAGTGGGATCTGTGCTTTTGTCACTTTAATACGTAGCTACTGTGGTGATTAATTTTCTCAGTTATCTAGAAGGCAAGGTGGTAGGATTAACTGATGCTTCATGATAAAATTGTGTATTTTATGTTCTGTTCTGTTTACTATGCTTACTATATGGATTTTCAGGTTTAATTTTGGATGCCTGCCCATCCTGGGGCTGTTTCAAAGGAAGCTTGTTAAAGTGTCTCTATTAATCTCATAGGAATCTGAAATAGGAGGCTAGCATTAAGGTGGTTAATTGTGAAGGTTTAGGGTTTTCCCACTTTCCAAGTATAGCTCAAATGCTGAGTTTCACAGCTTGCATCAAGGCAGCTGCAAATCTGATGCTTGGGGAAGAAGGAAGTGGTTTTGAAAGGGCATCTGGAAGTTTGGTAGGATTTTTTCCAGCATATTCATACTAATACTGCATGTGAGACTTGGGTCCCTGCAGTAGTATGTGATAAGTCTAATCATGAGGAGAAGAGCTGAAATAACCAGGAGAAGGAAGGAATTAAGGCATGGAGAAGATAGACTGTGTTTGTTACAAGAGAGGTATGTGGCAGATCTGGCAGTAAGAATTACATCTTCTGGCTCCTGACGTTGACTTCAACTACACAGTGCTTGTCAGCCTTTGAACAGGGACTGAGCTTCAAAATTCCCCAGGGAAGATCTCTATTTTACATACCAGTGTGATTAAAAAAAATTACATGAATTTAGAATAGCAACTGTATTTCCTCCTGCTCTTTTTCTTTTCCATTCTTGATTTTTATGGTGTATATTGTGTGTTGGTATCTAATGCTCGTTTTTTGCTTTTGATTGGGAAAACTGCCGCTGTTAAGTATTGTCAGTAATGAATTTATTTTTATCTGCTACTTTTCTTGAGTGCTGTTCTTGACGATATCTGGTTTCCTGTCTAGGATCATGGTGGTAATCCCGCTCTCATCTATAAATAAGGACTGCGTTTGAGCTGAATATTGCTAGCTTTGCTTGAAGGCAAAGGAACTTTGATTTCCTTGTTACTGAATTCAGTAAATGCCATGGGTGCCTTCTCTGTGTTTCTTACAGTGCTTTCTTCTCAACAGTTCTGTGGTGATTGCCTAGATTGGTGCATTATACTGTTTGTGGCCTGATCTGCCTTTAGTTGTTGCTGCTTGCTGAATATAGGGCTTCAGTAATCCTATCTATTTCTAATAGGTAAAAAAGTGAATAAAAATATTTTTTTAAATAACACTTTCTTTGTTGCACTGTTCTGGGTTATTCCTCACTTGATCAATTTTATCAGAACAGCTTTTGTCACCAAAGAATTTGCTATCAACCCACGTTATTGTAGTGTTTATGTTGCCTCTTAGTTTCATTGTTTTGCCATATGCAGTATCTAGGGCTATGTGGAGAACATATGTCTTATTTGCATGTACACCAGAAATTGTCATAAGGAAACTGTTAGATTTTTCAGTGATTGCATTCTTTAAAAAAAAAAAAATCCTTGGTGTTGGGGGCCCAGTTGTTTGTACCTCTATATGTAGAGCCACAGTTCCTTAGGTTTAGAAGTTGTATGGTTTAAAGTCAGTTCCTGCACCTTGGCAGGGTCTTCGAACTAATTGGATATTTTTTGTCTTTGGTCAATAGGGAAACATTCATTAAAAGTCCTCCACATGTAATAAGCTTGTGGGGGTGTAGTCTGAGATAAGCCTTCACTGTGAAGTTGTGGGGACTTATTAGCACTAGAAGCATACTGTCAACTCATTGATTTTGTTTTGCCATCTGTTGACTGGCAAAACCGAAATATAATCATTAAATGGCTCTTCCAAGACTGAATAATCACTGCTCATTTTGTTTACATGTGAAGTTTACCTTCTCGATGTCAAATTTTCTTCATCAGGCTTTAGTTTAGGTATGAGATCTGAAACAAATATCATGACAAAATCTTTCATAAATAGATAAAATCTTGTGTTTCATCTTCCGTGCCTATTCTTCTAATATCAAAATTGCAAAAGTTGTGTTACTGTGGTTTTAGGTAGCGTTGCAGATTTGACAGTGAGCTAATTTATGGATGGATTGTTTGTCTTTTGGGAGCGGGAGGTGGATGTTGACTTGTGAAACTTCACCTTTCCTTCTACTGTCTTGGTGGTGGTATCAGTTTGTTTAAGTATTATTCAAATATTGGTGTATTTCAATTCTGTGCAAATCACCTTTAGTATTAACTTGTTCTTAGCTTTAGATACCTGCCATGTCCTCCAAATGTCTTAGAAAGGGAAATAATGTTGTGTATTGTGATCACTGGGAGTCCCTGTCATCTTGTTTGGTGTTTGCAGTTGCTGGCATATCCCTGGTCGTCTCAAGAAAAAAATAATTCCAAATGATCTTCAGGTCATTAATGGAGTTAATGTGATGTTGCAGTCAAATTCTGTTTTCCATGTTTTTTTTTTTTTTTTTTTTAACTGAACACCAGTGGATTATTTGAGGATAATGTTTTTCTATTGTTTTACTTCTTGCATTTAAACTTAACTACAGTAGTTTGGCACAGAATGGAAGGAGAAGGATGACATGGAAAGGTTGTCTTACATATTTTTATCTTTTTAGTTGAAGGGGATGAGAAGGCTTGTGATCCCTCCCAAGGTTACAACGTTACTTGGTACTTAAGATATTCTGATTGCTACAATGAAGTCTTCAACTTTGGGGTAAGAATTGTGTGGAAAAACATGGGCTATGATTTTTAGGGATAAGCAGTTCTGGGGATGAGAGTATTGGATATTTCTTGCTTGTGTCATCTTTCTTTGGTGGGCCTAAAAGAGATGCTCTTCCATTGAAAGATAAGTTTCTGTGTCAGTGGGAAGCTGATGGGAGAAGAATTGATCTACAGCTGTCTCGAATTACTGACTTTTTTGAGTATTGAGTAAGGTAGAAGCATTTGTCAGAATTATTCTAAGACCATAATTTGAAATAAGTACATCAACTGTAAACTGAAGTGGGTGAGTTTTTCTGGTAGATGAGAACATCAATTACAGCAAATAGGAAAAATAATAAGATGCTTTAGTCTTAATTCAGTTCTTTCTTGCATGCATATTATAAGTGTTATTGACTTATACCAAATGTGTCTTTCAATGTTTATAATCTCTCAAATGTGGTAGAACACAACTATACTGTTTGTAATACATTTTTCTTGTTTACTTGAAATATTAACTGTGACAGTGGTTAACTACTAGCCTGGCACAGTACTGAGACCTTTAATAGAATGGTTTGGAATTTGCTTGTGTAGACTTGAGTTTGCAATGGTTGCTGCACCTCACATATAGGAATACTGAGATATTAATACCCAACTGATAATAAATATATTTAAATCTCATCTCTGTATATATATACATGAATATATGTATAAACAACAAAAAAAATGGAGGAATAATAGTCATGTGTGGATTTGATGGCTTTTATCCTAGTAAATTCTGTTCAAGAGTATATGCAGAGGGAAGATTTGGCACTTCCCAAGTCTTGCAGCTGCCTACTCAGATGAAACATTTGATATAATGGATGCCAATGTAAATTTTATTCTGTGTTTGGCAGGAAGAACAGGCAGAGTACTATTTTGGGACTACATCTGAAGAACATCCGGGTTGGTCAGGATACTATGCCACAGCTTCTCTACTCTTTCCAAATTGCTCTGAGCTCTTCAGGCCCCAGGTATGGGTAAAAATCTTATTCCACTCAGTTCTCTTGTACAATAATACAGAGAAGATGATAGTTCCTGTGAAGTGAATTAGTAGCTTATGTGAGGACCTCCTGAGGTTGGGAGGTACTTACTTTTTGCCTGTTCCTCTTTTGTCAGAGAAAAATCCCTGCACTTTTAACCCTAGTGCTTCTTTCCATTTGTGGTTCTGTGTTCCATGTTCCTGTTTCACTTAACGCTAAGAATTGCCTTACAGAAGTCTACTGTTAGAAGAGAAGTGTGTGCCTCTGGCTACAGAGTGAATCTCCTACTGAAGTTAGGTCATTAAAGGACTGGGATTTCTGGTCAGATAATGATAATTTATAATAATAGAAATAAGCGTGTTTCAAAATAGGTTACTTAACACTGATAATAGGTTAAAAATGAAAAATAGGTAGTGCAAAAAGTAGTTGAAAAATCAAATGGAAGAAATGAGAAAGTAAGTGTGACGTAACATAGTGAAGTAATGTGCAAAGACCCCATGGAAGCTATGTATCAACAGGGGAAGCCATGCAGTCATACTAATGACATTGTCAATGTAATGCTCTTGTCTTTTATGGTCTACTTAAGGATTCAAGGTAAAGGGGACAGAATTGTGCCTTTATCGAAGTACTCCTGCTTTAGATAAAGGGGTGTGGATAATGAGTACTGGGAATTGTCCAAGTATTGAGTCTAGCATTTTTCTTAAAGAAAAATCTGTACCTAAACATGACTTGAAAATGGTTTTAATGATGTCTCTTGCAAGCCTCTAACTCATTTTATGTGTGAAGATGACTTGAAAGATGTTTTCTTTTTTAAATCTGTATGCTGCTTGCTTTTTGTTTTTAGTAATATGAGAAATGTCAGTTTGGTTTTTCTGTGGTTTTATAGAAAAGCTCTCAAGGGCTTATCTGTGTAATGTAAATTGAGGCATCTTCTTAATTGAATGTTCAAGTTGGTGAAGCTTTTTTTCTTTTTTTTAAGTCTTTAAGTGATTTTCCTCCAATTCCTTTTTGAAGCCTGCTGAAATTTTAAGAAAAGTTACTCTTCCCAGGTATTCATTTCTGAAGTTTGACATAAACATCTCCTTTTGGTTGTTCAGCTTTTTTTCTTGTGGTATAGCAATTTCATTAGATTTCAAGTCAGGAGATTTTAGTCATTAAATTTCAGGTTCAGGAGAGTTGGCAGAATCTGGATCACAGAATCACAGAATTTTCTAGGTTGGAAGAGGCCTCAAGATCATCGAGTCCAACCTCTGACCTAACACTAACAGTCCCCACTAAACCATAATCCCTAAGCTCTACATCTAAACGTCTTTTAAAGACCTCCAGGGATGGTGACTCCACCACTTCCCTGGGCAGCCCGTTCCAGTGTCTAACAACCCTTTCGGTAAAGAAGTTCTTCCTAACATCCAACCTAAACCTCCCCTGGCGCAACTTAAGCCCATTCCCCCTCGTCCTGTCACCAGGCATGTGGGAGAACAGACCAACCCCGACCTTGCTACAGCCTCCCTTGAGGTACCTGTAGAGAGCGATAAGGTCACCCCTGAGCCTCCTTTTCTCCAGGCTGAACAAGCCCAGCTCCCTCAGCTGCTCCTCATAAGACTTGTTCTCCAGGCCCCTCACCAGCTTCGTAGCCCTTCTGGACTCGCTCGAGCACCTCGATGTCCTTCTTGTAGCGAGGGGCCCAAAACTGAACACAGTACTCGAGGTGCGGCCTCACCAGAGCCGAGTACAGGGGGACGATCACCTCCCTAGCCCTGCTGGCCACACTGTTTCTTATACAGGCCAGGATGCTGTTGGCCTTCTTGGCCACCTGAGCACACTGCTGGCTCATATTCAGCCGACTATCAACCGTCACTCCCAGGTCCTTCTCTGCCTGGCAGCTCTCCAACCACTCATCTCCCAGCCTGTAGCTCTGCTTGGGCTTATTGCGCCCCAGGTGCAGGACCCGGCACTTGGCCTTGTTGAACTTCATGCAGTTGACCTCGGCCCATCGGTCCAGCCTATCCAGATCCTCCTGCAGAACCTTCCTACCCTAGAGCAGATCGACACACGCACCTAACTTGGTGTCATCTGCAAACTTACTGAGGGTGCACTCAATGCCCTCATCCAGATCATCAATGAAGAAGATATTGAAGAGGACCGGCCCCAGCACCGAGCCCTGGGGAACGCCACTAGTGACCGGCCTCCAACTGGATTTGACTCCATTTACCACGACTCTTTGGACCCGGCTATCCAGCCAGTTTCTAACCTAACGAAGCGTGCGCCAGTCCAAGCCAAGAGCAGCCAGTTTCTTGAGGAGAATGCTGTGGGAGACGGTGTCAAAAGCCTTGCTGAAGTCAAGGTAGACCACATCCACAGCCTTTCCCTCATCCACCCAGCGCGTCACTTTGTCACAGAAGGAGATCAGGTTTGTCAAGCAGGACCTGCCCTTCATAAACCCATGCTGACTGGGCCTGATCGCCTGCTTGCCCTGCAAGTGCTGCATGATGACTCTCGAGATAATCTGCTCCATGATCCCTAATAAGCACCCACTTGTCTAGGGACTTTTCCGTAAATGAGGCACAAATCTTCAGATTTTGTTTCTGTCTGTATAGATTTCATCTAGTGATGGAGATGGTCAACAGATTCTTATTTGGAAAGTGAGATTAATTTCACTGCTGTCATGTCTGTGAGTCTAGTTCTAAAAATAGAGACCTGTTGTCTGAGGGGGAAAAAAGCAACCAATATTTATCTAAGTAGTCAGGATTCCTTCCCCAAATGAATAGTTTGATTTAAAGAAATGAAAGCTCTCCAATACTGCTCTTCTGATAATCCTTCCTTAAACTCAAGTTTATTGCTCTGGTAAAGTAATGCCATACTAAACTATAATGCCTATAAATTATGTACTTTTTTTTTAATCTTTCAGATTTTCTATAAAGAATTTGTTCATCCAGAGCCTCTCTCACCTGAGAAACAAGAGGTATTTTTTTTCTTTCTAATGAATGAGTGTAGGAGTGAACGAAAGAATTTTGACCTACTGATACATCCGTTTTCTGTTTTTTCTCTAAGGGTGTAAAAGATAAGAAGGAGAATGCAGGAAATCACACAATGGTGGCAGATAAAACTGTATGTATATTGAATTTAAATGTAACGTGGAATCCAGCAGTCTTTTTTTTTATTTCTCATTCTAAAAAAACTACTAGTGTTTACAGGGATAGTGGAGTTGTTTGTGTTTGGTGTGGTGTTTTTTTTTTGTTTATTTGTGTGTGTGTGAAATAACACAAACAATTCAAACTGATGGTATAAATCAAACAATAAAATTCTTACCAAAAAAAGGTAATTTAAAGTATGCAAAATATATTAGCTTTAAGATAAGTAATCAGTGATATGATCTAAGTGGTCAGTAATGGTCACTAATATTTAGGGGTTACATTTGTTTTCATCTTGGACTAGTCAATCTTTTAAAATATTGTACCTAGCAAGTTGAATGATTTCTTCTGAGGTTTCTAATCTGTTAGCATTTATGTTATGTGTTCTGTTCGAGCCTTAGCCAGGAACAATTATGAGTTTCACACTCCATTTCCTGGATGCCAACAAAGAAAATGTGCTTAACTCCATTTGTACTAACGGGGCCATTTACCTTAAAGTTAAAATGTAAACGTGCATGAGTGTAGTAATAAGGAATCAATGCAGCAAGAGATGGATCTATCCTAAAGGCAAAAGTAGTGTACAAAAACATGTTTACGTCAAAGCTTAATATGTTTTTAACTAAGCATTTAAACTTCAGTCAATATTAGCATAAACTTTTTTGATGCATAAAATGCTGTTTGCTTTAGGTCTTGTACGCAGGAAGATTTGTAGTAGAAATGCATGGTGTTAATACTGACATTCTCTTGGAGAGGCCATTATAAAAAGTCTTGTGCTAATTCTACAGTGGTCGTGTAAGCAGTATATGTCTAGCTAGTCTTAGTTTTAACATTAACTTCTGATATTATTGCAGTTTTTGAGATGGCTGGAACTTCCTCAGTTGTGGAACTAATCCTTTTGGGTACTGGAGCTGAAAAGAAATCTCTGAATTTGTATTTGTTTTATGGTGCAAATATTTTGTCTGGGCAAGCTTTCTCATTCTTAGTTTACTAGCAGGATTTTAGTCTTCCAGGTATGAGAGCTGTTGCAGATGCCGTAGTAGTTTCCACAGGAAATGACTAATGTGGATTTTTTTTTTAAGTCAACTACCTCTTTTATCTTACACTAGAAAATTTAGTCTTCAGCAGAACACCAAGTTGTGTGTAGTTGTCCTGTTGCCAAACACTTGTTTTCATGAGGCAAGTAATAATCTCTGACAGTCCTAATATCCGTAGGCTGAAAACAAGGACTCAGACGCTTTGCTGAATTATTTGACCTTTTTACAGTACCTTTGAAGTGACTCTTGCAATAAGGCAGTATTCAATTGGTAAATAAGCCCCGATCACCTCTTGCCTTTTAATGATTTTTCTGGATTAAAATCTAGATTATCTTTTAAAATATTATGTCAGACTGATTTTTTTACAGTGTTACGTCTCACAAGTGCATTCAGAAATTGCATATAAATTATTTATTAAGAAGTTTTAGGCCTGGGAAGAGATGAATTTAATATTTTTATATGGAAAATATCACTCACTTATGGAGAGCATGCTTTTGTCCTTTTTGTTTGTTCCTTTTTTGCTGTGCTATTTACATGTAGGAATTTTATTTTCAGGCAATGAATGCTGTTATTAAAACTTGGCGAGATGGGCCATATATATTTATTGTACAAATTGGAGTTATATCTACAAAAGATTCTACTACTAAAGTTAAAAGAACAGAGAAAACAACACCTTCTTCAAATGTCAAAGAGAAGCTCTTCACAAGTAAGATAAATATTTTATACAGTAAGTTAAAAATAGAAATTGCAGTTTTTGATGTATACCATTCTGCCTGTATTCTAAGGTACTTCTTATATACTATTCAGTTCTTTTTCATAAGACGCTTTTACTTTACATAGGTGTAAATAGTACCTACCACAACTCTTCTCATCTTAAGAAAATAGGTGATTGCTAGTGTTTTGAAGATCCTAAGGCTGTTAGTCTGTCAGTGTAATGATGGACATAAGGAAGAATCCCGAGTAATTCAATTTTGAGCTTTGGTATTTAAAAAATGTCCAGACCAACACAGTGACTTTAAAGAGCTTAAATAGTTTAGAATATATAATTTCAAAGTGACTATAATGATCTTTATTATAGTATATTTAACTGTATTGATAATGTATCCAAATTTTAGACAAGTTTTAAAATTCCTATAAGAAATTGGAACGTGTGTGTTTTCTAACTTCACTGTTATGCAGGAATCTCCAGCACAAAGTACTTTCACTTTAAGTGCTACCATAAGTTATTTGGTAATGGTGCATATTAAATGGCCTTAATATAATCTAATTAACTGAATGTGTTATGAATTTTGCACTTTAATCAAAGAAAGTTAAGTTAATTTTAAAAGCTTGCTCCATGTGAAGATTTGGAATTTCTTTATGCTTGAGTAAAAATCATTTAAGTACTTTATCCTGACTTCCTGTTTTTGCTTCTTGTTTGAATTGGTTATTATATTGTCTTTTGACAGTGACAGTAGAACTGAAGGGGCCATATGAGTATCTATCACTTGCAGACTATCCTCTGATGATTGTGAGTAAACCAGCTTTTCTTTGACCTATAAAGCTGTCAGTGGATGTAAATCTCAAATACTCTCCTTCCATACTTCAGGATACAAAGCCTTTAGCTTAGAAGAACTAATTTTAGCAGAGGGTTTTTTATATTGCATATAAGATGTAGAAAACAGATGCAAATTGAAGATATTTTACTTGATGCCTATTAATTCATTCCAGAAGGTAGCAGTACCATTAACTCTAAACTGAGAAGCTTTACTGATGTTTGTTTTTCTCCGTAGCTCATATCTTAGAAAAGTTGCTCTTTTGTGTCTTTGCTTACAGCTACCCTTTCCTTTGTCATTGCTTTATTCTTTTGTAGCCTCTTCTCCCTCCTCCACCAGCTGTCTTCCATACAAAGAGAAAGTCCTCAATACTGCCTGACAATGAAAGCATAATTGAACTACAAAGAGCTAATTCTCCTTCAGAGGGATTGTTGACTTGATCACTAATTGCTTCTTTTGAGGAGGCTAAGAAAATGAAAGAACTTATCTAGTGTAGACAGACTTTAGCTGGGGATCAGTAGAAAGTAAGAACTGTAGGATGACTATAATGTCAAAAGTAGCCTTTAAAGAGGAGAGCCTCATTGCATTTTTGAACCAGATGTTTTACTCGCTGCAGAACTGAAAGCTTCAGCAGTACTATTGCCAAATAATTCACTGGTATGAATATTCTCATGTGTCAAGTCTAGAAAAAGGTTTCTGTCTACATATTTCTGTAACAGAGTGTCTGAATGTGAACTGACATGTCTAGATCCTTAACATGTGGACTACGTGGATCACTCTGGCATGAAAATGTGTTAAGGATTAGTAAGCTGTTCTCCAAAGGGAGATGGTTTCAGAGGATCTTACAGCCAACTTTAGTGCTGGCTTGATTTAAGACAACCAACCAACAAAACAAACAAATAAAACAGACTACGCTCTACAAGAGGACAGTCCTTGATTATCACTGTCCTATACTTGGGCTAAGTAGTTCCAGGTATTCATTTCATATCTTTCTCTCTTTATCCCTCTTCTTTTTCAATTTTATTGTGCTTTCTGAAAACTTAACTTGCCCTGGTATGCTGCTGTGATTTACAAAATTCAGCACTGAGTAGCATTGTCAAGCTAATTGTTCAGCATAGGAGATATAAGATGAAAATTCATCTGAAGCAGATAATGCTAGACTGGAAAAATCACAAGATGGTAATGTTTAAATGGATTTGGGGGCTTTCCTTTTTCAATTTCAGATTTTTGACTGACCAAGCTTGGTCAAAAACTGAGTTGGCTAAAAATTAGCTTTTGAGAGCTGTAAAATTATTTGCACAGAGGAATTACAGCCATCAGTTGCTTATCTCTGTTCTGTGGAATGGTGTGTAAAGGGGACTTGTAAGTTCATTTGCAGAGTATTGTAAGTGTACAAGGAAGTTAGTAATATAAAGAATAATGTATGAGAAGGGGCAGGGTTTTTGGTACTTGATTTCTTGACAAAACTCTTATCTGAGTTTTTTTTTTTTTAAGCTAGTAGCATGTGATATTATCTTTAAACATTGCCTGTGAATAGATTGGCAGATGGCTTTTCAAGAGAAATTGTTCAGAAATTCAGTTTCTCTGAATCTTTGTTGTCAGTAAGAAACTAGATTGTCACTGTAATAGAATCTGGAGAAGACAAATGAAGCAGTGTGTTTCAAACCTTTAAAAGTTGATATTCCTGGGGAGAAATATTTATCTTATATCTGTGTTTCTCTTTTTTGGTCTAAGAGTCCTATTTTTTTTGCTTCTCTTTGTGCAATAGTTTTTCATGGTGATGTGTATTGTGTATGTATTCTTCGGGGTTCTGTGGCTTGCATGGTCAGCGTGTTACTGGCGGGATCTCCTGAGGATCCAGTTCTGGATTGGTGCGGTTATCTTCCTGGGCATGCTTGAGAAAGCAGTCTTCTATGCAGAGTTCCAGAATATCCGCTACACGGGGGAATCCGGTAGGTAATAATTGCAGCTTGCAATTTCATTGGTGAGCATAGCACTAAAGCCTTATGCTAACATACACTGAATTGGGGTGACAAATGCATTGCAAGTATGTGATTACTTGAGGATTGCTTCAAAATAAAGGACAGGGAACAGTTTCTTCACTTTTTTTTTTTTTTTAATATACAATGCTTTTTATGATCTCTTGACAACCGGTGCTCTTCTAAAATTAAAATGCTTTGACTGTCTCTGACTTCTGAATGTAGTATCTCAGGAATATAGAATGCTAGATTCTTGAAAGTAGTCACTGTAATGCTTGAGGTTTAAAACAGGACTTCCTAAGTGTAGTTTTTAATTCATTTTTTTTCATCTTAAGCAAATCATTCTCAAAAAAAAAAAGGAAGAAAAAAACTTTTGATATACTATTTTTGAATTTTTAGCATGGATGCATGCAAATGAAGTTAAGTAAAACTTCATTATGACTTTGAACAGTCACACCCACAGTGCAGAAGGTTTTCATGGTGTGCTTGCTTGGAAGATCATCCGGACTGATTTTGTGGATAGACATTTTACGGATCACTTGCTCTTTGCTTTCTTTAGACTTGATTTTTAACTAGTGTGCTGTAGGATTTTTTCTGTGTGTGTGTTTCTTCCTTTTTAACAATAAGAGACCTGTGTTTTCTGAAAGCTTGCTCTGGCTGTGGGAAATAAAATGACTTCAAATTTAAATTTTAACAGCCTACTTCCTGAAAACTATCATGCTGCTCTCATGCTACAATCGTATGTAGTATTCAATAAAACATAAGTTATATTTTTAATAACCTAGCTTCCTTCTCTTTGTTTTTGGTAGTACAAGGAGCATTGATACTGGCAGAACTGCTTTCTGCTGTGAAACGTTCACTGGCTCGAACTCTGGTCATTATAGTCAGCCTGGGATATGGAATAGTCAAGTGAGTAATTCTGTTACAGATGGGGAGTGTGGTTGTATTGTATTGTCTTTTGAGTGCTGTTCTTTAATGACTTACGGTAGCATTCATCTCCCTGTACTTAGTTAAATGTTAGGTGCTTTAGTGAAGTGCTGTAGAGCTCTAGACTTCTTGACCAACACAGACATACAGTTTGATGTAGTGATTGCTCTTCCTTGCATCCTCTTGCCTTCACCACGGTTGAGTAGGTTTGTCTCACTACTGAGATATTTCACTGACTGGAGTGGGAGCTTTTTATGCCCCTTTTGGGCAAGGAATAGCTTCTAGAAATAGGGGAGGTCATGAATTGGTAATAAGGATCCGCTGTAGGAGAGTTCTGCTGACAAGATTAGCTGCTCATCTGTCTGCTATCATCTTGTATTAAGTGGTAAAATAACATCTCATGCAGCATTGGGAACTTCCAGCAAGTGGATGTTGGGAGAACTGGGGAAGAAGATATGTCCTGGGGCTTCTTGAAATGGTAATAAAAAGCCAAATAGGGTAACTATTGCTGATCTCTTCTGTAGCCATGTCATAAGCTTATAGCACCATAGTAAAATTATTTCACTGATCTAGTAGTGCCTTGTTACAAGGAGCCTTTTTTCATGTGCCTCTTTACTTATGCTAGGCTCAAGCTGATGTGACTTCACTCTTCTTCCACACTTAATCTAAACTTCTCTTTGTTTTCCTACAGGCCTCGCCTTGGCGTTACTCTTCATAAAGTAGTTATGGCTGGAGCCCTTTATCTGTTATTTTCTGGCATGGAAGGTGTTCTTAGAGTCACAGGGGTCAGTAACTGCTGCTTTATTTTTTTCATATGCTACAGATGCTACTGTCTCCACTTATATACCCAAGGAAGAGTCCCAGGGCTATGCTGAAACAAGGGAACAGAGTGAAGTGGCTAAACTCAGACTGTAGATGGGGATTAGTGGGATGACCAATTTTAAGATTCTTTTCTATGCATCAGCATACAATTTTGTGAACTTTGAAATAATTTTCATAACTTTGTGATTAGCCAGGTTTCATTCAGTTTACATAGGGATCTTGGGGTATAGAGTTAGTTCCGGACCTAAATGTACAGCTTAACTTACTCGACCATGAGTTTTTTATATTAAAACAAACAAACACACACAACCCAAAATAAACCACACAATGAAAGAACTCCAACAACCAAACAAAAAACCTTCCATTTTTGAGGCTGGACCTGGGGAAGTGCATGTGAGTGGTTCTGATACATGTTTGAATCTGTAAGTGCATCTCGATGTGAATTTCTGTTGTTTGTTTTTTTTTGATATCTTGGGACAAGGTATTTAACATGTCACATATTTGGTACTTTTTCAGTTTTTCTATGACACTGTGGCTCTGATAGCAAACTTGGCCCTGTCCTTGATTGATGCCTGTATTGTTTTGTGGATATCCTTTCATAAACTCCAGATTGTTAAAACCTCACAGAATTATTTATGTCTAACACTTTAAAAGCAGTGAAAAGTGGTTTGATTTTGTCATTTGGAACTTCATTAGTTTTTGATGGATACACAAAGGCAATTTCTGCCACTTTGAGTAAAACCCATGGATACTGGTGGAGCATGTAGTTCTTTTATGGATGGTGTAGAAGAGTTCATTACTACATTTCTAACAAGCTGATTTTCTGTAATGGAAGTGGCCAGACTGTATCACAACAATCATCTCTTTTTAGCAGTGCTAAATTAACTTAATCTGGAAACTAGTTCTTGCCTTGCTGGTGGAGAATTGGGAACTGACTGTGCTATAGTCTGCTTTTGTTCTTTTTAAACCCCTCTGTGCATCGGGTTGAACACTTGTTTCAAACCCTCTATTTCTGTAGTGAAACTTGGGAGCGTTGTGGTGCAGTATTTGTGGTTTCTTATAAAATAGCCTGACACTCCTCCTCATTTCTTCTATGCCTTGTTTCCTTTTCAGTTTGTTCTTACTGGCTCTTTCTTTGTCTCCAGGCCCAGAATGATCTTGCCTCCTTGGCTTTTATTCCCCTGGCTTTCCTAGATACTGCCCTGTGCTGGTGGATATCCTTCACTATTTTACTTGGTGGGGTGTGTTTGCTTTCAAATTTATTTTTTGTGGAGTTGTTTTGGCTGAACTTTTTTTTTTTTCCTTTTTAAATGAGCTTCAAGCACATGTTCCTTCTAGTAAAGTTAATAGAAACTCTGTAAGTGCGTGTTCAGGTAAGCCTTTGCCAGTGCAGAGGAAACCAAGAGCTGTTCTAACACATCTACTGGCTACCTAAAGATAAACCAGTTAAGTCAGTTATCAGTCTCTGTTTACTAAAGAATCAAATTAATTTGTTCTAATGTGACACTTTAACAATACAACAGTAATAACCTTGGGAGAAGGCTGCTTGTTTTTGACAAAAGGCTTCTTAGCAACACCTAACCTGAAATTCTTGTAATTTTCAGGTACATTTTCAACGTAAATCTTGAAGAAGTTAAGTGACAACATGGGGTAGTTAACTTTTCATTGTCTTGATGTATTGCATCCAAGCATCCATAATACTGTAACTTGAGCAACTGCTATGAAAATGCTGACCTCAAAGCAACGCATAGCAAAACCTCCTCATAAAGTGTTTTTAGCTAAAGTCAATTGCAAAACTATTAAAAAAATTAATAGCGTGCTGCCCAGTTACAACAGCCCCACGTTTCTCTTAACACCGTGCCTTCCCCTAAGAAGTTGTTTTGTTGCCTTGATTTTTTTTTTTTCATTTATCAGAAGTACATCTGACGGCTCTTGTAGAGGAATGGACTGTAGTCCAAAGTAACTGTTTGGATAATACATTAGTGTGACAAAAGTTTTAGGTTTAAATAACTGAATTGCACGAAAGGGATAGATCCAGCTGCTTGGCATCACTGCCACAGGATGACCTTCTATTCTACTATGAGTCTGGTCTATATTTTAGATGGCTGTGTAAATGGGTGGGTGGGGCTGCTCTTCCTAAGACCAATGTTCTCCTAAATCTGTGGCCAGCTTGTTCCCTCAGAGGTTTTTCTTGACTTTCAATACATATTCATCAGCTTGACTCAAACAATGAAACTGCTAAAACTTCGAAGAAATGTTGTGAAACTCTCTTTGTATCGGCATTTCACCAACACACTCATCCTGGCAGTAGCAGGTAAGCAGAAAATTATAAGAGTCATGTAAGAGTGCTTGCTATTTCCATATATAGCCTGATTTACTCACTAAAGCAGTTTTTTGAGTTTAGTGACTGTTCTGTAAATGCAATGAAAATGTTAGAAATAACAATTGAGCCATTTCTCATTGTGGGTCTCTGTCAAGCATTACATTGATACTTCAGAGGTAGTTATTAGTCAGGAAATTGATTAGATTGGTACTTCTGTGGAGCTCTTGTAATGGAGTGCTTTTGTTCCTCTTAATCTTTTGGACCTAGCAGTTTTATCCTGTGTTGCTAACATCCCAGTCATAGTTTGTACCAAAATCACAGGATCGCTGTGTAGTATGGAATTTTAAGGTGTCTGCTGGCTGTGCTTTACTGAGATCATTTTTGGTGGTTCTTCCTCCTTAGGTGAAGACCAGGGTGACTTTCAGAAAAACTATGTTCTTCATATTGTAATATAATGTCCTACCTGTTTTCTGAAAGAATAATAGAGATTCAGAGTCTCCTACAGGAGTGATAAACTGAACTCCAAGAATAAATCTCAGTGCTGCTTTGCTTCTCTCATCTATTTGGTAATGCCATCTATATGATGAGCAGAAAGCTTCTAACCGCTGTATTATCTTTTTTTCTTTTTTTTAACTTTAAACAAAAAAGCAGCAGCATCCATTTAATTGAAAGCTCTGATTAAATTCCTTGCAGCATTTGGTTCTTAGTCGTCATAGAATTCTCTAATGTTGGGAAGTCTCGCCTTCTAAAACTGTGGTGAGAGCTTTGTTTGTGCACTGAGACTCTTATGTGTCAAGATCTGAATGCTTAGACGTTCAGATAGATCAAATGTTCAGTTACTTCAAGGTAGCTTTTGTTTGTCAACCAATAATGAAACCATGGTTTGAAAAGTAGATGAAAGGAATATAAGAACAATAAATAGAGGTGAGGATTTTGGTTAAAATACTTCCCGCTTGACTTACGCCTTGTGTCTCTGGTTTGTCAAACCAGTAAAAAAAATTACTCCGGGCTGTGCCTAAACATCTTGATATGGTCAGTGCAATAAGGCCATCTCATGTTTTCCAAAACTAATGAATTAGTTTCCAAGAATTTTACTATTTAAGCCTTCACCCTTTAGGAAACACAATCCTGTTAGTAGTATACAAACACTAACATACTTTGTAGTAGTACTAAGTAGCTTGTTTGTTTTTAATCTTGCAGCATCCATTGTATTTATCATCTGGACCACCATGAAGTTCAGGCTGGTGGACTGTCAGTCGGTGAGCCTATACTGAATACTTCATGTGGTTGGTGCTTCTTGATAAGTTTAAATTTGGCCGTGTAAGAGGTGATATTGGTGATTCTGGAACAGATTTTTCTGTGGATTGCATCTAGAGTAGTATACCGTATGGTAAAATTCACAGTTAAAGGAAGCGAGCCTCTTTGTCGGATGTCTGTAATTCATCCTTGGAAAGAGCTTAGGATGTGGAATCTTTTCTCAACTTCTGTTTGTGTTGCTGTTTGCCTTGACAGGACTGGCAGGAGCTGTGGGTGGATGATGCCATCTGGCGCTTACTGTTTTCAATGATCCTTTTTGTCATCATGATTCTGTGGAGACCATCTGCTAACAACCAAAGGTTCAGCTTTTCTAAACTCTTCCAAAAAATGTTTTTTTGCGGGAATCCTTCTTTATCCAAAGAAGTCCTCAGGGATGACTTCAGTTGCAGTACACTGGTCCATAGCATCCTAACATAGGATACTAAGCAGTATACGTAGGGCCTGAGAAAAGTAGGTGGAAGAAGTCACAGAAGTCACAGTCACATAGTTAAAATACCATCTATACTTGGTGATGACATTAGTTGAAAAGAAGTTGCTTGAACTCCTATGTAGTTGAGCATAGGTCTTCAAAACAATGTGCTATACAGAATAATTAAGTGATGTGAATGTCAGGGTAATGACCCTCTTAGGCGGTGAAATATGTTCTTCTAAGATAGCTTTCCTTCCCTCCTAAAGGTTTGCTTTCTCACCACTGTCTGAAGAAGAAGATGATGATGAGCAGAAAGAGCCAATGTTGAAGGAAAGCTTTGGTGAGAGCAAAATTTCTTTCCACCTGTTGGAGACATATGGGGAGGTGTTTTTTATTTCAACAGAGTTCATTACTGCTGTAAAAGTGGAGTTCATGTTTGCCTGTTGCAATTGATAAATGCAGTTTCAGAGGAATATTGGCTTTATGTTTAGCATTTACATTACATGTTTAATCCTGGGGTTTTCAGATGACACTGAAGATGCTGCTGTTACAGTTGTTTTACTATATCCACTTCTTAAAAAAAAAAAAAAAAAAAAGCCATATGTTTGGATCCAGTTACAATTACAGAGGTCTCAAGTACTTTTGCTAGACAGTGGGCTCGTGCAGTTCCTCTTCTTAAAATTTAGTTTAAAGAATCTTGTATCACATGTTCTCTGGATTCTGCAGAAATGTCCAGTGTCCAGATGGGCCTTGAAGCAGTCCTGCTTTATAACACAAGGTGGCACCTTTCTGTCCATTTATCCCCTCCTACTATAATAACCATCTCTGCCTCCGATCTCCCTACTACATCTGTTGTCCTTGAAACAAAACCATTTTGTAAAAAGGGTAGGGTAATATATACTCACTGCTGCTGTCTGTCCTGAAATTAGTTCCGCTGGGATATATCAGTGCTGTTTGATTTACTTAGGAGTTGAGATAGTGTGTTATCTCCTAGATGTTTGTCAAATCAGCTGTATGGGCTGTCTGCCAGGCTGGGAGATGTGTGTTGCTTCTCAGCTCTTAAACAAGGGTGGTCAGCACTCAAGAGATAAAAACAAATTTGGGGAATTGCATATATCACAGAAGGATTGAGGTTGGAAAGGACTTCTGGAGACAGTCACTTGGAGCAGCATGCCCAGGACCATCTATGTCCGGATGGCTTTTGAAGTATTTCTGAGGAGGGAGATGACACAGCCTCTCTGAGCAGCCGTGTCTTTGAGCTTTATGCTTTTTATGTCTAGTTTAGAGAAAAGGAGTAGAAATTGATATTTTCTAGGTAAAATTACAAAATTCAGGGCGAATAAGTATTGTACCTCTCATAAAGAATCACAAGCCTTTCAAATGGGAAAAAGTATTGTCATAATGAGTAACTTATTTTTCTTAATCTTGGGATTAGATGAGCACTCAACACTTTCACTTACAGTCTCTGAGCAATTAGAGTTTAGTTACCACAATCTTCTTTTCCTCCTTTTGTCTACAGAAGGAATGAAAATGAGAAGTACAAAGCAAGAACCAAATGGGAATGTGAAAGCAAACAAAGCTGTAAGTATGTCCTCCCCACCCAGAGGAACATAGCCCTTTTGGCTGCCCCCAGTAGTAGCTCACATTTTGCAAAGTTTTCAGCCTATAAATGAGTTTCCAGGTTTGCTCTAGAATGGGAGTGAGTCGAAGTATTATGTGTGTGTTTACTTGCTTTTCAGAAGTTCTGTAAAGGCTTCTCATGTAACTTCCTATTAATGCCAATGGAGACTTTAGAATGCAGTGTGTTCTTCAGGAATGCTTGCACAATGCAATATAGATAAAACTTGGAAATACTGTATTCTAATAATGAAAAATGTGTCTTAACAAGTTTGTCAGGCTTAGAGGGAGGCTGAACCGTATTTTAAATAAACTGTCTTCTAATTTTGAGATTTTTTGACCAGTTATTCAAATGGGGTGGTAGGGGTATTATTGTAAATAGGTGTCATGAGGGCCTGCTTTTCGTAGTAGCTATTAGAGAATTACAGAATTGATAATCTAAATTGTTAAGAAGTTAGTGTTTTTTTCCCTTGGAATACTTCTGTAACTCAGAAATCAATTTGAAGGTTCTTCCTCAAGTAGGCTGAGAAAAAAAAAAAAGGCTTGTATCTGACAGCATTTTGGGAAAACTGACTTTTGTTTTCCATTTAATTTCTGTACTTGTAGCAGGAGGATGACCTGAAGTGGGTAGAGGAGAATGTTCCTTCTTCGGTGACTGATGTGTGAGTATTTTTGTATAAAAGTGGGTTCCTCAGACATAGGGCATTCTAATATATTTGTGTTCCTATAACTTGCATGCTGCACTTACATGAACAGATACTGAGTTCAGCCTGGATTTGGCATTGTGACTGTTAGCATGCTTCCACCTGGCTTTATGCAGTCTCTCAGACTTAAGGTTCCTGCCACTTGAACACATGCTGACTTAAGGAAAACTCTCTCTGACTGTGGAGCCATAGACTGATCTGTTTGCGCTTCAATAAAGATAAAGAAAATAAATCTTGAAAACAAAGGACAAACGAACCCTCTCTTTCTGTTCAGTGCTCTAAAAAATTATTCAGGTATCTTGCTGGATGTAAACCACAGAATTTCATTTAGCTCTGTACTTGATTTGGTATGTCTGAGTCATTCTTACGCTTTTGGCAAGATAGTCAGCTGTATATGCAGTCCATATCTGTTCCGCTTGTAATATTTTTTATATCTTAAAGTCAGTGTCTAAATTCTTCATAGCAAATCAGAAGTTGACAGATGCTTCATGTTCACAAATCTGAACAGTGAATTTTGGCAAAGACTCTAGATTCAAGTAGAATTCTCCTGCTTGAAGTCAATTAAAGAGAAAAAATCAAGCTTCAAGTGGAGGGAAGTGCAGTTTCTCAATTAAATGTGTTTTCCCTGGTCTAGCACTTTTTTAAGAATGGTAGGATTCCTTAAGGACAAGACTGGTTTAAGTTAGGAAGGCTCACTGTTCTTGAAAGTATGTTGATCAGGGTTGTGAAGAGATAAGATCCCAGTACATAGGTGGGATCGTTGTAGCTGAATTTCATTGTAGCTGAAAAGGCTATGGTACCAGTGTAACTTGTGTGGTTTGTAGGATTTTTTCTAACAACAGGGTCTCATATTGTAAATGTTTTCTATTTGGTGTAACATTTTTTCTATATTGCAAAATGCTCCTTTTGTAGCTGGAGCCAGACTGGTAAGATACTGTGTGCGCAACTTATTTCATGGCAACATGGAAATTGTTCAGAAGGTAATGAGAAATTCATAAGCTGTGATGAAATAATGTTTAAGCTGTGAAGGTCATTGATAAGATACTGCTTGGGCTCTTCCTCTTTTTGTGTGTCTTTCTCTAATTTCTGTGTGTTTAATTGAAAGGTCTATCTTTGTTACTGCTCTCCTTTGCCCTAAAAAGCTTAAGGTAGAAGATAAGGCTGAGAACAGTTGTCAATGTATGTTCTCAGTCGGTGCTTTAGCCATCTTAACAATTTTTGTTTCCCTTGCAGTGCGCTTCCAGCTCTTCTGGATTCAGATGAGGTCAGTAAACAAATCTTCAGTACAAAACAGTCTTCTGACATACCAAAGGAGTCATGAGTCAGCTGTTCAGGACTTGGCTTATTAGAACTGGCATCTGATCTTGCCAGTGCAGCAGTAAAATACAAGGGGAGGGATAGTGGGCACAACTATGTTACAACTTCTAAGAATGCAAGTAAGTCTTAAAGATTTGCTGCTTGCAGTACTCACAATTTCAGGGATCATTGTACCTATGTTGAAGAGCACAGTTCAGCAGAAAGAAACCATTTTTTTTTCTGGATTACAAGCCCTTCCTGCTGAAGACTGTACCTATACACATTTTTTTTCATACTGGGTTAGTTCTGGTTTTCCCACTCTTAGTTCCTCCTCCTTTCTTTGTTATGTTGAATTCTTATGGAGACATACAATGCTGTGGAAAAGCAAGTGAGCTATATGGCTTGGAGAAAATTTTTGATTAACATTGTGGGTAATGAATACCATTGAACTTCTTATTGTAAAGATATTCTTGGCATACTGTTAAATACTGTAACAGTTTCAGTCAATTTAAAGAGCAGTATAATACATGGAGAAGAAATGAAATGTTTGAAAGGGGAGTCTGTATTAAGCGTTTGTGGAGCAGAAGCAAAGAGCACAAGCCATCAGCTAGTTAGGAAGAGTTATTTTCACAATAGTGGAAATTGTCAATGTGGGCGTGTGAATAATAAATGTGTGAATGATGTGACCTATACCTTATCCTATGGATGAAGAGCTTGTGGGTAGAAGAGTGTAACTTTTCACTCTAAAAGAAGAGGTATATCTGCGTGCTGCAAGTTGGACTTGTAAAGTGCACGAGTGTGCATTTGTTGTGAACGTGCATAGCATACCTCCTTATTTCTGAGTAATATATTTCTATTGGTGGAAATGACAGAATTGGGATTTTTTTATTTTGCAGGAAAGAATGATTACACACTTTGAAAGGTCCAAAATGGAATGAAGGATAAGGCTTTTGTTGCTGGAAGTGGAGACGCCTCTTTTAAAGTTGCTTGGTGGAGCAAGTGCATCCTGCTGATTTGTTTCTTGATCACAGCCTTGGAAGTTTGATGCTTTATTGTCACGAGGACGTCTTGCTGTGGAAGAAGTTCACAAGGACATTGATAAACCATTTGGAAATTTTGAAATTACAAAGTTGCTGCAAGTTTGGATTTTTAAGCAATTTAAATGTGTACTATTCCAGCACCTTCTGTAACTTTTCAAATATTTAATCTGTGAAACTAAAATTCCTAATGTCTGCTTGAGGAGTTTATATTTCAGTGTTGAAGTTGACACTTGCAGGTGAATTGCCTTTACCTTTTTTGGTGGAGGGTGGGAACAGATAGAAATAAGTACTGAAGAAACGACCTATTTTCTGGTAGGTAAGGGCTTAGGCTGTTCTATGTTGCATGTCCAACATGAACGAGAGGTTTTAGAAAGAAGCTCCTGTTAACTAAGAAAATTAAGATGTCAGAAAAGAGATATTTGGAAAAGTTACAGGGATAGGAGTTTTTAACAAAATCAAGTGCAATTTTATTCATAACACTGTGTAAGAGATTTTCTATTTTAAAATGCCATTGACCTATAGGTAACAGTTGTGTAGAGCTAACACTCGCTGTTGTGGCACATCTCATTGCCGGCAATGTGGTGGATGCCTGGAAAAAATATTTGCCCCTACCTTCCATGTGTTGCATGGTTTAATTAAAGAAAAAAAAAACACAAAAAAACAACATAAAGACAAACCAAACCCACTCCTGCAATGCTCCACAAGTGCTTGACTATTCATGTTAAGCAGATACTAACTAGACATTTCAGCAAAACTCTTCCTCCCTGCACATGTAACATCTCATACCACCCGGTCAGCACTCTTTTATGAGAAGATGGTGTTGCTTTCCAGAGTGTGCAAGCACTGCTGCACCACTTAGCTTACTTGGAAGAGGCTTTGATGGGACTACACAATGCTGGGATACTTTACTTTCTAATGTCTGTTTAGAATTGCCTCTATTGGAAATGATTTGATGATGGGCCTTCCTGTCCCAGTTGGTCCCTTTGGCCAAGAGGTACTCCGATAAGATCATTGTGTTTAAGTTAATGCTGTAGATTTTTATTCTATACAATTGCTTTTTTCTCCGTTTCAAATGAAAAAGAGCTTTTGGACAGTTTTCTGTTTTTCTGTGTTTGGCTGCGGAGGCTTCGCTTGCAAAAACTTTTACTTGGAATCCCAATGTAGACTGTATGGCAAAAGCTCTAATTTGGGTTCATAATCTTTACATCTGACAATTACCAAGTACATGTCAGTAGAGCTAGACTTTCAGGGAGCTGCTAGACAAACTGTGGGTACTACTGTGGGTACTGCTGGAAAGGCTTAGAGAGTCAGCTTTTCTTGTTCTTCGCTCACAGCTATGTCAGCAGACGTGAATGTGTACCTGTACTTGATTTCACTGTAAAGAGGGGTGGCTTAGCTCTAGTTCATCTTCATCAGCAACTTCTGCTGGAACATGGCACTTTACAGTAGAGTAGTTGGAGTGCAAGTTCACAGTGTCTTCTGTCAGCTGTGCTGTGGAGGCAGCCAACTCTCAGCAGATAGGCAGAGAAAAAAATGAGCCTATTGCAGCTGCCTCTGCAAGGTTTGTTGGAGTACTTCCCTGAGCATCTGCCTGTGGCCTAAAGGGGATGGATCTTTAATGAGAAAACACATCAACTTTTAATTTGCTATGCAGAATTGATAAAGATGAAACCAGATGGCCTCCATGCCCTTTGGGGAGAAGAAATTTTGTGAAATAAAGCAACATGGAACTGTGTAATGTTTTTTTTCCTCTAAGTCCTATTGTTTTGGGGTGTTTATTTTTGAGACAAGGCAAAATGTTCTCTATTGGAAGCACAAAAGAAGTTTGTATATACTATTTAATAAAAGCTAGGCAAAGAGTAGAAAGGCTTACATCGTTTCCTTCAATCCTTCAACTTTCTTACTCCTGAGAGAACAACTAGTATTAACTCCTTCACAAAACTCCCTCACTTCTTAACTCTTCCTGGGATTATATTTATAATGCAGTTTTTTCTAATACCTCTTTTTTTCCCCATTAAGCTTGTAAACTGAAAAGCTAACATAGGGTACGTCATACATTTCTGAACAAAACAAAGATTTAAACAGTTTCCCTGCTTCTAGTCCAAGTTTAATAATTTCAAGATCAAAATAAATACAGTAGTGGTGTGGTACTTTGAGCCTACAACTACATTCGACTTGACCCATCCTCTTTGCCTTCTTCCCTACTATCTCTATTGTATCTTCCACCAGTAGTAGAAGTTGTTCTGAATTCCATAGGTGGTTTACTGCATTAGGTATTCTGATTATAGCTTCTTGCTCCCTTAGATAGTTGTTACATTTTTTTTTTTTCCACTTATTTGTCAGGGTTTCTGCAGCCTTGGTAAATAACCACCTGTTCCCTCATGTGCAACAGATTTATGCTGTGACTTACTTGCAGTCATACGGAAAACTTATTGGAAACCAGTTCCCAAAGTATGAACACATGAAACTGCAAATTCTGCAGGGTTGTTAACTTTTAATTTAACTTTTAATTGTACAGAGTTGAGTAAAATCTATATACATTCTTTCAAAGCAGATATTGTAACTTTAAAGCAATCTGTACATACTGCTCTAAAGACCTTATGAACAATGAGCAGGAAGGAGAAGATGTGAACCTAGATGTGAAATATCTGCAGATGTTTTTAATGATTAGAACAGTATACAGTAACAATATGTGCAGTCAGCACCCAAATTTCTTAAAAATCTTCAATAAGTTGTTCCTAATTGTGAGTGCACACTGCCAGCAATTCAAATGCAGGGAGATTTTTTTTTTTTTAATCTTTGTTCTACATGTGGATTTTGTTTGTGAGGACTAGTGATATTACTGATACAACTGTTGTAGCATGTATGTGCCATATGGAATACTAAATGTAGTAGTAGTGAGGAAAATGATGATGTTGGCCAGCTTTTTATTACGGTGATAAGATGTTCCTGCTAGAAACTCTAAAGGAGAGACCAAGCAGTAAGAGATCCCATGATGTGGCACAGAAATGCAACAGGCTTGACAGGCACACAGTGAGTCAAGATCATAGGACCCAGGGTAGGACAGAGTATGTTTGTGTTACATAACAGGCAGGGGGGTGGGTGTTTGGATTTTTTTTTTTTATAATTCTGATCACTGTATGGCATTTTATGTCATGTTCTAATGAAAAAATATATATTAAAAGACTGAAGAGGCCAGTACCTCATGCATAATTTGTGCTATGGTAGAAATGGATTACAGCTATTCTCATGCAAAGGAACTTACTACCTGGTGATACTGAATCTTCCATTTCTTTTCACTAAATGGTGCTATGCTCCTCTCCCTTTTGTAGGAGTCTTAGGCAGGGAGACCAGGCACGTGCCTGAGCCATACTTCCTTTTGGAGGCTGCAGTTCTGTTATCTGTGAAGAAGATGCGACTTAGCATGGTTTCACGCTTTAGGCTTCATCCCTGAGCAGGGAAGCTGGATGTAAGAGTACCTCACTTGCTCTTCCATTCCTATACTTGCATCTCCCAGCACAAATCGTCTTTACTCCCTGTTTTCTCAAACAGCAGTCTGTCACTGAAGATGCTTGGAGAACTCAGTGCTTTTTTGTTCGGTTTCGATAGTTTAGCTTCTTGGTTAGTGGTCATGAGTGTTGTACCGGAATAAATGCAGCTGCACCTCTTCTGGAAGTGACAAGGCAAAGATTTCCTTGTGAAGGCTGAACTTTGCTGTCTAATTTAATTTATCTGAAATGGCGTTTCAGTCTTTTAACAATAATAAAACATCATTTTGCACATGCCGTCGTGTTAGGAAAAATTTAGGACCTCCAAAAATAGAGTTACTTGCAGGAGAGATTTTG
>NC_048897.1:21138708-21275595 GCF_011077185.1 Oxyura jamaicensis
CGGGGCCGGGCCGGGGCGGGCCGCGGCGGGCGGGCGGAGCCCCGGCGCGGAAGCGGCGGCGGCGGCGGAGGCTGCTGGGAAGGGCGGGGAGCTGCGGGCCGCCGACAGTGGCGGCGGCGGCGGAGCTTCCCCCGGGGCCGCCTCGGAGAAGGGGGATCCCCGCACAGCCCTCTCCAGCACCCGGTCGGCGGGCGCTGCGGCAGCCGGGCCCAGCGGAGCCGCCGCCGCCATGCACGACGCCTTCGAGCATGTGCCGATCCTGGAGAAGCTGCCGCTGCAGATCGACTGCCTGGCGGCCTGGGGTGAGCCTCCCCCGGCTTCCCGGGCCGAAACCCCGCCGACCCTCCTTCCTTGGGGCCGCGGCGGTGGGGCGGCTGCCGCCGGCAGGTCCGGGGTGCGGGGAGCGCGGCCGCTTCGGCACTGAAGAAAACCCATAGTCTATATTTCGCCTGGTTTTTATCTCCTAAATGCGTTGAAAGCTTGATTTTAGAGCCCGTTTGTGGGTGTTAGTGTTCTGTAAACGGAGAGATTGTGGTGTGGGGCCTGCCGGGTGAGGTATTTGTTAGTCAGGTGATGGCACCGACCGGTCTGCTCGCAGTGCTGAGGCTTCTCCAAGCGCTTGAGCAGTTCCCGGCAGATGTGCCACAGTGGGACAAAACTGGAGATAAAAACCCCCACGCCTTGTGGAATCGTCACCCTTTCATCTGCCTGAAGAACAACATTGACACGTTAATAAAGCTGCCACGTTTGAGCATGAATAGTTTGGAGTTATGTAGTAGAGAAGTGAAGTTCATTTATTTTTGTGTTGAGGTTTTAACCTCTGTCTCTTTGAAAGCACTTACTTTGCCGAAGCAGAAAGGAACCAAAACCCACAGGCCCGCCCCGTGACAGCATGGTTGCATAAAAAGGTTTCATTTTGGCTTTAAAACCCTTCCCTCAACTAATGGAAGGGAGGGCTTGCAGGAAACAAAACTTAATTAAAATACAACTATCTTTGGTAGTGAGGAGGTACTAGCTGTAGAAAGAAATATTTGTATATACTTTTTTCACGTATGATCTTAAGCAAGGAGGAATTTTTTCAGTCAGATTTTGAGACCTGGTAAAGATATGATGACTTTTGCATGCTGTAAATGCTGTAAATTCAATGTCTGAAACTTCGCCACAGAGTTTGTATTAAATGGGTTCGGTTCTCTTTTGTAAGTCTTAACGTGACTGTTGGTTGTCCAAGCAATTCAAATGCAATTTAAGCAAAGCCACCACAGCTGCTTCAGGCATAGCTGACTATTTCAGAAAGTTTTCATAAAAAACTTCATTCTTTAAAAAAAAAAAAGAAAGAAAAGAGAGACAGAAATCCTTGTTTGTCTTCCTGACAGTTTTTCTCTGTTATGTAGCAGTGTTCCACTCTGAGACTATGTCTGAAGAACAGATTATTTCCTCTCTTGATTGTACAAAAGATGCAATTACTTTTAACTTCACAGTCATATGAATAAGCAGGATGTGATGTCTTGGCTGCAGCCTCTGTTTGTCTGTTTGATTTTTGTCCATCATCTCCTGAGAATGCAAGCTGCTATCTAGCACTTGCACCAGTGAAATGGTGGGAGACTTGTGTGTAGTCACCACGTGAAGTTCTCTTTGGCTTTTGAATCACGTTTCCAGGTGCTCTGATAAACACTGCTTAGCCAAGAAGGTCTGCTGGTACTGATTAGACTCTTTTCTTCCTACTCTTTTTAGAGGAATGGCTCCTTGTTGGTACCAAACAAGGGCACCTTCTTCTTTACAGGATCAAGAAAGACACGGGTAAGTTGATTTTAAGTATGTCATGAAAAGTTTATTTTATTTTTATTTCATGCACTTCAGATGTTCCTGTAACATTACCACAAATCTGTTCAATTGCTGATTTTTCCTACTTAGAGTTTAAAGAATATTTGTGGGGGATCTTTGTTAGAAGTGTACATACCATTTATAAGGTCTTTGGGAAGGATAGCTGGTAGTATTATCCTGTTGCCTGCGTTAAAGTACACTTTGTATAAGGTCTCCAGACCTTCTCTTTGCAGGAAGTTAGTGTAGTTTCTGTGAATACAGTACTCATTGTGCATAAACATGCAGAAAAGCAGACAGTGCGCTAGTTGTCAGAAGTCTGATGCTTGTTATGTGTTAATAAAAGACTGGATTAGTAAACAAATGAAAGAGCAGCTTTATTCAGTGGGCCCATCAGCATCATGGGATGGGAGAGGAGGAGCCCTCCTAACTATTTCTGTCGTGTATTTACGTGTCTTAGACAGTTATAAGTGTTCATAGTCTATTCAGGAGATGGCACAAAGAGCACTATTCTATTTGAAATTTAATTAAAATTGATTTTCACTGGATGGATTTGTATTTTGCTATATCTGCTATTATGTAGAAACTCGTGTTATTGAACACAGTAATGTAGTCTAGTGTGAGACAGCAGGGGAAGAAAACAAACATCTCTGTCCAAGTTCATCATTTCTTGGAAAGATACTCATTTGTAGCTACTTGGATTCTTGAGACTGAATTCAGATAGTTTTTTCTGAAACTTGTAGGCCATCAATTCCAATCAGAACGTGCTAGTCTTGAGTTGCTAGTGCCTTATCTCACGTGGTAAATTTCTCCCCCTTTTTTGCATCAGTGCCAGGAGAGGTTTTGTCATCAGAAAGTGTCTGTAAGTCTTTATCCATAAAACTCCTTTTAAACCCTTGTGGTGTCATGTTTATTCCTTGTCTACTTTGCAGTTACGTTGTTTCCTAGCAGTTTAAGTTTCTGATACTTGATTGGTGTGGATACATTCTTTATGGGTATCTTTGTATCTATGGGTTTCAAAACAAATAATAAATTTTGTAATCTAAAATCCCAGCAAGGCAAAACCATAATTGTTGAGGTTCTCAGACAAGCGCAGGTAGCATAATTTAAATTTTCACCTGATTGTGTAGAAGACTTTCTGATGCATTTAGCTGTCAAGTTAAAGATAGCCCAGATATTTTGAAGAATAATTCTTCAAGTGGCCAAATTTACTTTCATAGTTCTTTGTGATCTATTCAGTGTAAGATTTTATTCAGTCATAAATTTAAGGGCAACTTCAGTTTACATACTGTCTTAAATCTTTTTGGTAGGTTGCAATAGATTTGAAGTGACACTAGAGAAATCCAACAAGAACTTCTCAAAAAAGATTCAGCAGGTAGGAAATACCATTTTCTTGGAAAAGTTTTCCAGTGTTTTCAGCCAAGAAATAAAATCTCAAATGTGTGACTTGAATCTGTGCTTTTGCCCACTGTTTTCCCATAATAGCAATAAGCTTGATTTGTTTGTTAGAGCAGAGATGTTGGGATGTAGGGGTTTATTTCTGGCTTTTATGGAAATGCTGTTGTTTGCAGTAAATTTTCATCTACTCTGAGAATATTTATAAAATTTATGATAATATGCCAACAGACTGCAATACTTAAGTATGCAAATTAAGTATTTGACCCTTGAATGAAATATGGCAATGTGAATATAATTCCTGTTACTTGGAATTTAGAACTGAAGTATCTGATTATCTACTGCCAGTCTTACCGATACTTGATTATTTTTTTTTTTTTGGAAGAACTTGGCTCATTGATGATATAGATACTCAGGAAAGGATTTATATCAAAAAAGATTATGCAGCCTCTTGCAGCAATGCTTGTGCACGTGTTCAGAGGTACGCCTGTAATAGTAACGTACCCTGCACTACAATGTTTTCTATTAGTTGGAAACTATGTGCTACTTGAAAAATCGGGTGTAAGTGAAAGGGGTTGCAGTAATCTAGGAGGAAGGTTGTGCATAGATAGCTGCCTTGCTGTTTTTATTATTTTGAGAGTACGCAAGATGTGTCTTCTTAATCTATAATCAGGCTTCTTTCAGAGGTTTAATTTATGAATGGAACCACTAATTAGAATTTTTCTTTCAGATTCATGTTGTTTCTCAGTTTAAAATTCTGGTCAGTCTGTTAGGTAAGTAAAGAAAAGGTTGTAATATTTAGTGAGCTTTTGTTGGTGCAACGTATGGCCAAATAATTGCACTCCTTCCGCACATGCATAGTACTCCAGTTGTTGGAAAGTCATTGTCTGGTATTCAGGCTTCTTCACCTTGCAGAGGAAGCATTATGCAGCTTAGAATGAGAAGCAGCTTTGTTTATTGCAAGCCAACTTGGAGAACAAAGTATTAACAAGTTTTGTGATTAAAAATGAAATAAATATACACTAAATTGTGTGTGTATATAAATTTATATGTATTGGCATATATATACACATAGATGTGATAGGTGCTAAAACTTGTGTTGTCCAAACTTGTTTCTGTATGAAAATTACCTGAGGTGTATTGCGCCAAATTCAGTTTACTTGCAGATAGTGATCTTTTACCCTCCTTTGGAAGATCTAAATTTGCTTGTCTTTGGCTTCTGTTTAGCCTTATGATCTTCCTATATCTTTTTTTGCTTATGTTGCTACTCCCTTCTTTATGGTCTCCAAGTCCCGGCTCTTCCGACTCCAGCATGCGTAGATTTCTGCTGCCTGCGTCCTCGTGCGTACAAAAACTTGACCACAGCATCCTCCATTTGCAACTACTCACTTCCTACTAATTTCAGGAGCCAGTTTAAAATGGTCCTTGTTCATACAATCTCCCATCATGAACTTGCTCTAGTCTGGCCTGTTGGCTGACTTCCATTCTCGCTTCCTCTGCTTGCTTAGCACCTGTTCTCAGTTTCTTCGTGTAATTTTAGCAGAGTTGGTGTTAGTCTTCTCTCCTGCATGTATTGGCTTGTCTTTCTGTGCCTTAGCACTTTTCAGGTTTGTGGAAAACGTTCCTTTTCCTTTCTTGGAGCTCCTAATCTCTCTCACAAATTCTTTTTTATATAAACATAAACTGTGATAATTGGTTTGAATTAGCAGTGAGCTCAATGTGTGTTAAATATTGAAAAATAATTAGAGTTTTGTTTAAAACAGAAAATAACATTTATGTCCACGACCTGTTGACATTTCAACAAATCACTACAGTTTCCAAGGCAAAAGGGGCATCTCTCTTCACTTGTGATCTGCAGGTAAGAGGGTGAACACAGTGGCACAGATGTCCTTACCACTTTGTAATAAGGACACCTTGTTATGTTGCTGTATAGATTTCATTCATTAATTTTGTGTAACTTACAAGCTTCTTGGTGCTTCTTAAAGTATGTTTGTAACAGTTGTTGAAGCTTTCCTTAAGGCAACGAATGGAGGCCCCATAATCTTCCTCCTGTGTTCTGTTAGATATCTTCCTGTGTCTGTTGTGTGTGTAGCTTTGAACCTCCAAACAGAAAACTTGAAGGCATTTTTATCCTGTGGTAACTTTGAAGGTGCCCCCCCCCCCCTTTTTTTTTTGAATGGTCCTCTTGAATATAAAAGCCATTCCCATCCCTTAAATTGTTGGTGAACTAGCTCATAGTGGCTCCCTACACCAAGGATCTCCATCACTGTATTTATTACATTTGTTTGTTAAGCTGCATTGGCCCAAGGACTCCCAGGGCAGTTACAGTAGATTCAAGCCATAAAATGGTCTGATGAGGTATAGCTATTCTGCGTCAATATGTTATTTTTAATTGAGTGACTTATTTTTATTTGACTGACTTTCTCAGCCTACTTGTATTACTCAGAAATCTTGTTTATAATCAGAAGATGTGGGTTAGTGCTCTTCATCAGTACTTTTATCTCTTTGCACCATGGGAAACTTAGTATTAAGTATTTTCTAGTAAGTACTTAGAGCTTCCTAGGTGTTAAAACTACTGATGTCTTTTGAAGCACGTTTAAATCTGGTCATTCCAAAGTGCCTTACTACTTGTGTGTATAGGCACTTAACTTTGCTAGTGTTTCTTGTCAGGAAACCTCCATCAGGGTGGAATATAAAAGATAGCTATTAATGTTTTTATCAGTGTAACACATTCTTTGCATTGTTCCATTTCCTCCCCTTTCCTATACTGTGCAGAGTTCAAGCTGCTTATCCTGGTCTTCAGGGCTGGGCTGATAGCTCACGATGTATCTTCTGTTTGCATGTGTCTGTCTTCAGTGCTCTTTTTATTTTTTTATTCTCGTATTTCATTGGTGTCACAATTCCTGCCATCTAACCAAAGTTCATTCTCAGATACCCTGCTTGCCTTCTCTCTGTGTTTCCATGTTTAGGGAATCCCCTTCTGGTGTGGATGAACAAAACCACTTGTCAGCTGACAGCCTTGCTGCAGGCTGAGGATTCATTGCAGTTTGTTATCATCTTTGCCTTCTAGTATTAATGAGTTTAGGGCTGTATTTTCACAGCATTCAGATTCAGGGGAAGAGGTGCTAAGAATGTGCGTGGCAGTGAGGAAGAAGCTACAACTTTATTTTTGGAAGGACAGAGAGTTCCATGAACTACAGGTGAGTTGGACTGTTTCTGTAGTCTAGCATGCTTCAGCAGGGCCTCTACTACTTTTTGTGGAATCCCTATTAGAGGCACTACTGACTTTTAGAGCATTGAGTCCTGTTGTTAGTTTTGAAGTGATTTAACAAAACAGCAACATGTAAAAGTACAAATACAGGATTTAAGCCACAGTTGATGGCATTAATGCAATTTCATGAATTAATTCAAAGGCTGTATTCTATAGTGTGCTTGTAAGTTAGTGAAATGCATTAGCAAGCAGCCTTTATAAATATGTAGCTGTCAATACCACTATGGATATGGGCCCTAACACAGACGGTAGTTGCTGACAACAAGTGCAGAGAACTGCACTTCCGAATACCACAGTGATAGATAATTCTTTAAATATTTATATTGCTTATTCAGCTATACTGCTTTTCTAGCATTTACATAGCTGACTCTCAGCATGCCTTTTTTTCTGTGTGTGAATTTGGCCTGTTGAATACTATTATTCCTTGACCAGCAGAAGTCAGGTGTATATGTGCTGGGGAACACGATGTCAACAACAGCGCTGTCTGTTACACTCTGTCATTTGACTTTTCTCTTGTAACTACCATTTTGAATTGTTTTCCCCAGGGGGACTTCAGTGTACCTGATGTACCCAAGTCTATGGCATGGTGTGAAAACTCTATCTGCGTAGGTTTCAAGAGGGACTATTATCTGATACGGGTAAGAATGGGTTTTAGAATATGATATTGGAGGAGATTGGAATAGCAGTAAGCACTATGTAGGATGCTCCTATGCTCAAGAATTTAGCTGGTAGACTATATGAAAAAAAGTATTTTGGTGTTTTTGTTTTATGTGGTTTTGGAAAAGTAAATTTAAGTATGTCCTCTTTAAACTGAAGTTTTGTCAGGAAGTGATCTTTACTTTGTCACTGTTGGATTAAGTGTTTGAAGCTCTTGCAGAAAAAAGACAACAGAAAAGATGTTTTGGTTGGGCAGCAGTCTTTGTAAGCATTCTATCTAGCGTTTTAAGGAAGGACTGAACCTCTATAATGACAGAAAGACACATAATTTCTTGTCTGGGACAAAGAGCAACTTACCTTTTTTTTTTATTCTCTTGCCAAACTGTGGCAGCTTCTGTTTGAAAGTCTTGAAATTTACTTTTGTTAATTTAGTGTCATAGTCTCCTCTTATGCTTCATATGATAGCTATAGTCAATTCATTTTTTTCCTTTAAAATTGGCTTCTGCTTATACTACAGGAAAATGGGATGAGGATGAGGTGTACCATATGTACAGTGGCTACTCTATTTTTTAGTTGATAGGAAAACAGTGTGGTAATTCTACAGTCATTTTAAGCTGATATTGCTGATGGAAGTTGTGGTGCCTTTCTGTATCCCTCTTGTAGATTTCTATTCCCGCTGTTTTAGCAGTACAAGTGTTTGTGCAGCTGCTGAAGGAACCAGAGTAGAGAACTGCTGTCCAAGTGTCCACTTGGGGTTGGATCTGGTACTTGTCTAGCCCATCACTGAATAGCTTCATTTCACCAAATACGCATTACAAATACTTGCATTAAAATGCATTAAAATGACTTGTAATGCAAGGGAAGCAACAGGAACATGTAGCTGGAGTTGAGGGAGTAAGATTGTCCATTTTGGCAACAGTGAGTTGTTAGATCAACTCATGAAACATCCCTTTGATTTTTTCTTTGTTTCTTTTGGTTTTCAGTGTGTATGTGTGGGTGGTTGAGTTCAGTTCCCTGGACAGTGTATGGCCACAGGAATGAGAAGCTAGGGCAGGGAAAAAGGCTGGAGAGTTTGCTTTACTTTTAGTTTGTTTCTTATGTGGCAGTGTTTACTCATCCTAGAAATCAAACAACGTTAAAGTTTTGGCCCAAATTAAATCTTGCAGTTACACCAAGAGGTGTTTGGACCTCTTAGTGATGTTTAGTGATGTTTATCTGCCTTTATCTGTTTATGATGTTTATCTGTCTTTATAATCTCTGTGCTCAGCTACTGCCATAGTAATAGGGATATGTCACCACAGACACAAGAGCATTAGTTCTTTATTTCTAAATGATGTATAAGCAAGAGAAATGTTGATATGCAGAAAATACTGTTGCTAGCATTTAAAATTGCAATTGTCCTGTTAGTGTTTAATCTGGGTTCTGAATCTTTCTACTAGGTAGGTTTTTTTTTTGTTTGTTTGTTTTTTTACTTTCAGATACTTGCTGTTCTGCATGTTTGAAATAAAGTTATTTTTAACAACATATTTTCTGTTTTCTTTATTATCCTAGGTGGATGGTAAAGGATCCATCAAAGAACTGTTTCCAACAGGGAAGCAGTTGGAACCACTGGTTGCTCCTGTAGCAGATGGAAAAGTTGCAGTTGGCCAAGATGATTTAACTGTTGTGCTCAATGAAGAAGGGATCTGTACCCAGAAATGTGCCTTGAATTGGACAGATATTCCTATAGCCATGGGTGAGAATTAGCAGTAAATCTTTTTTTTGTCTCTTTACTGCTTTGGAAGTGATAAAATTGTTGCATTCCTGGTGTTTAGAAACTAGCTGGGTTTGTAGTGTGACAACTGGTTTCTAAAGTATTGCAAATTGTACTTTCCAGCTGTGGAGAGTTCCATTTGTTTATTTTTGTTTCTTCTCCTTTGCTTCTAGTCTGCTTGCCTGATTCCTTCTTGAAAAACAGGGATTATTGCCTATTCCTTTATGGGGATGAGATTTGAAATGGAAGGCAGTGTGTTTAAAGCATTGTAGTTTTTGTGGTTACGTGAGTGCCACAGAAATCCTGTATCTTGAAATATGAAAAAAAAAAGCCTTGTTAGCAACTTGCTGTCAGCCTTGGGCATTGACTTCTGTTGTTAATAAGCAAAAAAGGCATGCATTTCAAGGAGAGGAAAAAAAAAAAGGAAGCCTTGCTTTGTTTCAAGAGGGAGCAATTAACTTATATTTTCACTTGTTTTGCAAATAGAGCACCAGCCTCCCTACATCATTGCTGTTCTGCCAAGGTATGTGGAGATCCGCACATTTGAACCCCGACTGCTGGTACAGAGTATTGAGCTACAGAGACCACGCTTCATCACCTCTGGAGGGTACTAAATAGAACATGATTGCTTTTGTTGAGCTGTCTGTATGTGTGGTAGCATGCTGAAAAACTGGGAGAGGAGCTCTTCTGACTCCCCTGGCTTGAGTAGCAGCATTGAAGCAATCTGTTGTTGTTTATGAACAGAAATATGGGTGCTGTACTTTATGGAGCTTATGGTAGAGCTGGGCATCTTTGTGAATATCTGTTTACTGGAGATATTTCTGCTCCATTCTGCTTTGCAATATTGCTTAAGTTGCCTTTGTATCTGATTGATATGTGCGTGTATTAACCAGGATTGTTTGTATGAGTATTGCTCATTTCTCAGTGCTGGAACTTGGTAACTGACCTTTTAACTTCTTTGCAGGACAAATATTATATACGTGGCAAGTAATCACTTTGTTTGGCGGCTCATCCCAGTATCCATAGCCACGCAGATCCAGCAACTTCTTCAGGATAAACAATTTGAGTTGGCTTTGCAGTTGGCAGTAAGTATTCAAAATTCTTTGGGTTTGAAGTGAAATGACTGGGAATTATTGTAATAGTTATGTGTTACTACTGAAACAGTAATTTCTTAGAGATGCCGAAGTGGTATGTTTAATTACATTGCTCTTACAGTTGTAGGTTTTTCTGGTTTCCAAAAACTTCCCTAGAGCTACACTAAAATGAATTAATTGTAAATTCAAATTGTAAATGAATTTTGTATTGCTAACTGGAAAAAAAATTGAAAAGGCAAATGAATGATAACATACTTGCTGTGATATAGCAAGTATTTAGATAACCAGAAGTAGCTTTCAAACCTTTCAGGTTATCTCTGTGACACAATTAATGTAGAACATGAGAATCAATATCAGAGGTGTTCACTTTGGAAGATTATCCTTCTCTGAATATGGCAGGCTTCCGGATTTCATAATCTCTCCAAAAGATAATACTTCTGTTATTTTTCTAGAGCTTTTCTTATCATTTGTGGTGCCCAAAAGTTTTTAATGTTTATCAATTTGTGTGTAGGAAATGAAAGATGATTCAGATAGTGAGAAGCGACAACAAATACACCACATCAAGAACCTCTTTGCCTTCAACCTCTTCTGTCAGAAGCGCTTTGATGAATCCATGCAAGTTTTTGCCAAACTTGGTACAGGTAAATGCTTGATTTGGCCTTAAGATTACTTGGGTTAGGAGAGATGAAATAAAGCTCAAAGGTCATTGTGTGTTTGGGTTCTGTTTTAAAATAGTTTTGTCTTGTGCAGACCAGTATCCTTGTGAATGAGAAGCAGCCTATGCAGCTGCTTTGCCTTTTATACTGGTTATAGTATTTGACTTAAAGTAACTGAAGTTAATTAATTAAAACATGAATTTGCCCTTTGTGCAGGGTGTAGTTTGGTAACCTTTTCTGCAGTGTATGTAGTATGTACAGACCCTTAAAGCTTAGGGTTTCAACAGCTGTCAAAAGTCTTCTTGGAATGGAAAATGAGGAACTTCTGTAGATCTGCTATACCTTGTTCTCTGACCATGCCCTCAGCCCTGTTTCCTGTTTAATAGACTAAGCTACTAAAGCCAGGGAACTTTTCTGTGATTTTGGAAGTCCAAATAGTCTCTGTTATTCCTCTGGTTTGTCCTAAATGGAAGACCATCTGAAGACTGGACTGTACCATAGAATAGTGCTTGAGACTGATATACTTTGTTGACAGCACATCCCTTGTGCATTTAAATCTAGAACTTTTACGTTCCTTGGTGATACTTAACATCATACTTAGTTTTGAAAACTACAATGGAAGAGAAGGACTTAGAACTTGAAATACTTGGAGCATAAATTAGAGGACAGTAACTCTGAATTTGTTTAAACTCCATGAAAATGGATGCTCATTAGTGCAAACAGTGCCATTCAGTTCATGTTTCAAAAGCCCAGTAAATCTTTTCTTAAAACATTGCTTGTTCATAGAAATCCTGTCCTACTGTCAGACTTCTTAGCGCTGGGATTTTGCAAGAGCAGTAAAAGGATTATAATGGATTGTCTTCAGTGTGTGCCAAGAGCACAGGTTGAAACTTGTTCTGCTTGGACTTTAAAACAGTCTTTCTCTTGTTGCTTTTGCCTTTTTAGCTTCTTTTTTGTAAGCGAGTTGTATTACCTGAAACCTTGTGGACGTGCAAGTTGACAACAACTCTGTTGGAAAGCTAACTGTACTCAAAGGCCAAGTTATGTTTAAGAGTTGGCAAAAATAGTATGTTATGAATGATTACTAATTCTAGTTATTTTTTGCTTAGATCCCACTCATGTGATGGGTCTGTATCCTGACCTCCTGCCCACAGATTACAGAAAACAGCTACAGTATCCCAACCCCCTGCCAGGGCTCTCAGGGGCAGAGCTGGAGAAGGCACATTTAGCTCTGATAGACTACCTGACTCAAGTGAGTGCTCCTATATCTGTTCTTAGAGCAGGGTTATTCAGCTGTAGTGTATTTGCTTGGGTAGCTTTGTGCAGGAAGCAGTATGCCTACTCCAGCTCTGTCAGGCTAGCCTTAATAGGCTGTCTTAATGGCTGGAAATTCTATGGCAGCAGCTCCTGAAAAAGTGGGGAAATCGGAAGATGAGAGGCATTACACAGATGTGTGAGAGACATGTGACTTTTGTGAGGTCTGGGTAAAACTTACTCATGGACTAGATCCAAATGTGAGTCTAGTATTTTATTTTCAGTAGCCTTTCAAAAAGGACTTAGGCATCTTTTTTTTAATGACTGTTTTATGGAGGGCACTCTGTCGAGAAGATGGGTCAAAAGCATGAATTAAAAAGTGGAACAGGAGGTAGTGGGTACAATAGCTTCCTGTCATGTTCTTGCAACTGGACTCTGAATTGTTCTGTTGCCATTCTTACGAGACAAAGGAAGCTTGTGTTTTAAGGAACATATTTTTTGCATACAGTGATTCAAATTGTAGATTGCCCTCCAAATGTTTTAAATGTCTACTGATTTCTCTAAAATGTCTCTGTTCAGGTTAACTGTTTCCTTCTGATGATTTTCTTGAGACTTCAGACATCTTACAAAAGTATAAATTTGCAAAACAAATGTACACACCTAAATCATGTGGGAAACGTGTAGAATAGTTAGAAATAACAAAAATTCTTTAGGAACCAATTGATAAAATAAGTTATTAAATTTATATAATTTATTTTTACTTGGTGGGATATATTTGTTGGCATGGAATGGAGAAATTCATGGCCTTTCCATGTTAAAATTCCATTTTACGTCCTCCAGAAAAGAAGTCAACTGGTAAAGAAGCTAAATGATTCTGACCATCAGTCCAGTACTTCGCCCCTCATGGAAGGAACACCCACAATCAAATCCAAAAAGAAGCTGCTACAAATCATTGATACCACACTATTGAAGTGTTACCTCCATGTGAGTTTTTGCATGGCTTAAAGGTCGTTCCTATAAAATGCATTGGTATTTTAAAATGAAAAATTTGAGGAGGAGGATAAGGAGGTGCTTTCAAAATTCTCACACAACTGTCTCGCTTTGGTCTAAAAATGATCTGGGAGTCTTTGGTCTTAGCTAGTTTCCTCATTGGTCAGGAGGCAGTTTCATGAAACAAAGCAGCTGCATCTGTTTTGGGTGGCTGCCTCTGTCAAAAGAACATTGCCTTGTCGATGTGTTTTGAAGTTTTGACAAATGCTTATTGTGTGGTCTTTACTGTTAAATGCAGAAGGGTGTGATTTTTGTGAACAATGTTTTCCAAAGTAAACTTCTATTCTAGAAAGGGAATATAGCTCTGATGTATTGTTCTTTCTTCTATTCCGACAAATTATGGAATGGAAATCTTTAAGGAAGATGAGGCCTGACCTAAGATGTTAAGCTGTCACATCTTGTGCTATTTCTGTGTTTCAACTCACTTTGTGTACCATGCATGGGTTTAGGAGGAGCATGTTAGAAGTATGTCTGAATGCTTCCTTTTTGCTTGCAGACAAATGTAGCACTTGTGGCACCATTGCTACGTCTGGAGAACAATCACTGCCATATTGAGGAGAGTGAGCATGTACTAAAGAAGGCACACAAATACAGTGAGCTGATAATACTGTATGAGAAGAAAGGTTTGCATGAAAAAGGTAGGTATGATGTTGGGTTGGGGAGAAGAGAGGAGGAGTAGGAGGATGTACTCCCTAGTCCTGAGTCTTTATTACCGGCCCACTGAAGATAATTTTCCTCAAGAGGACTTGTTTCTGGGTCTGTCTTGTGATGAAATCTGTCTTAGATCCCGTTAACTGTCTGACCTGCATGTTTACAACAGTTTTTTTGTGTTCCAGGGTAGCCTAATGTGAAACATATCTTTTTTTGTGGTTCAATTTGGAATGATACTCATGGTTGTAAAGGAATTAATCTTGTTTATCTGAAAGCATTACAGGTACTGGTGGATCAGTCAAAGAAAGCCAACTCACCTTTGAAGGGTCATGAGAGGACAGTGCAATATCTGCAGCATTTGGGTAAATGATGGAGAGCATTGTTTCTGTGAAGGTGTTAACAATTCACAGGCTTTGGTTATTTTACTATTCAGCAACTTTATAGATACTATCAAGCTAAAGGACACCCCTGTCATCTAGTCTGTTTTCTTACATAATGCAGACTTTAAGGATTAAGTTCAGGTGTGTCCTGTTTAAACTTGAGTGTCTTAAAGGAAAACATTCCTTATTTCTGATTTAAAACAAAAACAAAACAAAAATCATAGGTAGAGAATATGACATAGTATTTTGTCTTTTATTCCAGTGTTGATTTGCCATCACTGATGAAGTCTGACTTCTGGATTAGGTTTTTCAGCTGAAAGTCTAATTGCTAGCTGTGTTTTTTTTTTTTTTTCCTTAGATCATGAATCTTGTATGAAGTTTTTGTTTTCTGTACATAGAGCAATCTGTTATGACCTAACAGTTTGAGTTGCTGTTCACAGCATGATAGTAACAATTTGCTTGGCTGACTATGTTGTGAACTTCCAAGGCCTTTTTTGGATTTGCTTAGGATGAGAAAGGTCCCCTCCCATCCAATGATATTATTTATTTCTAATGTATCACAGTACTAGGAAAGCAGACACAACCATCCAGAGTGGTTTATGAGGGATTTATCTCCTAGTCTTAAATTTTTGGCAAAATTTGATATACATGTATTTTTATTACTATTACTTTCAAGAACTCTTGCTGACTCCTGTTAGTAACATGTTTTATCAAGGGTAAACATTATTTACCTTGACATTGAGACCTTTCCCATTTATGCCATGTCTCTTAAAATTACATTTCTTATTCACTGGTGTAATTTGCTAATGCCACTTGTCTCTTAGAGAATGAGGTGCATATGTGACATTCAGATTATAGCCTTACAAAACAAACTTATATTTTTTTAAAGAATTGTCATTTGGATAAATTCATCTTGATGGACCTATGTCATCTGTTCATTTACTACCTATTACGAAAGTATTTGACCCTTTGCTATAGAAGACATTAGACTGAAAGTTTGGAAACTGTCTGAAGAAAATTACACAAATTAAAAGTATAGTGTTTTTCTACCATAATAAAAACAAATTGCTGGTGTTCGTAAGGGAAAATGTTTGGGAAGAGATTCAGACAACAGAGCTAGGTTTTGGTCTGACTTATATAAATTCTGTGGTGCTTAGAATTTGACAGTGCCATTACTTGTTCCTGTTTGAATTCATGTTTGTGAAGTAATTAAATTGTCTTTAACCTGGAATGTGATTTGCTTAATTATAGAGAAGAAAACAAAAAAGTATTTTTCTGTAAATGAAGATTTGCTAGCTCTGAAAGCATCTGTTTGTGTTGTGAGTAGGTAGATCTTCAGGAATTTAACGCTGATCACTGCTAATTCTTGTGTTCTAGGCACAGAGAACTTGCACTTAGTATTTTCCTACTCAGTCTGGGTGCTCAGAGATTTTCCTGAAGATGGACTGAAGGTAAGTTTTGGCTTAAACAGGTACCTTGCCATTGAGATTCTTTGTACAGTGCATGATTTAAGAATCCATGTGTTAACGTTAAATCCAGCGTAGCGTATAAATGATATTGTCTGTGTTCAGTATTGGTAAGCTTATCTATCAGTAGATAGAGCAGGACGGCTTTTCAGTTTTTCTTCTTTCTTCCATTCTTTGAATACATTACCTTGTAATAAGTGGCTAAGAACCTTCACATTTGATATAACATTTAATGTTTTTGATATCAAGCTTTTTGTAAAACAGCCTAAATTAGTATTTAAATGTCAAATGTTAATTTGCCTTTCTAACTTTTCTTTGACTTCCTGTATTTAGGAGGTGCTGGGCACTGTAAAAGATAAGTGTTAGCTAGGGCAGAAGTGGGGATGTTTGTTAACCCTTGACACAGCTTCTAGGTGCCTAAATAAGCTGCTCATTTTTTTATATACTGCTTCTGCTTACTCTTTGGGCTTATGTGGTGGTATGCTGGGCTTCAGTACCTCAGAGAAAATACACTGCAACATTTAAGAAAATATATATATATGTTCTGTGAATAAATTTTTATTTTACAGATATTTACAGAAGACCTCCCTGAAGTGGAAGCTTTGCCACGAGATAAAGTGCTCAGTTTCTTGATAGAAAACTTCAAAAGTTTGGCTATTCCTTATTTGGTAAGAACTCAGTTAGTTTTACTGCATTACGTTCAGTATGTGTTGCATGTAAGTCTTTAGTTCCCCACGTGTTGGAGCATGATGCTGTCTTGGAGAATTCTAGCTTTGCCGTAAGTTGTACAGAGAAAAATAAGAGCAAGCAGAATATGACTTAAAATATGAAATCTTGAAGTCAAGCTTGGTAAAGGCAAGCTTGGAATTGTTGCTTGCTTTTAATAAATTACTTTCCAGAGGAAATATCTTTAACTGAACCTAAGCATGTATTTACAGGAACACATCATTCATGTCTGGGAAGAAATTGGTGCAGACTTTCACAACTGTCTGATCCAGCTGTACTGTGAGAAAGTGCAGGGCTTAATGAAAGAATATCTCAACTCTTTACCTGCAGGTATGTTTAGCCTTTTCTGGTTGGAAGACCAGGGGATGGGATAGTGCAGGGAAGCCTCCACATTGTCTTGCTCTAAGCCTGCGCTACTAATATCCAGGGGTAAATATGCTAAATGGTGTGAAGGAACTGGAACAATGGAAGTTGTGGGTTTATAAGGCAGTCTGGTTTCTTGCCTCCCTAGAAATCTTAAGGAACCTAGTTACACTTTGTTCATGGTTAAGTGAAATGTCAGCTACTGCTTGCTTTATTCTGCATGTTAAGGGCAGGGAGAGGGCGTTGAATAATCATCTATTGTCTAATCAGCCACTGGATATGTTTCAGGGAGCTGAAGTAGTTTCTCAGGTGTACTTGATTCTTAGCCCATATAACGTCCATCAGAATGGAGGTCCTCATAATTTTGTTTCTATCTTATTTTGTGTATTAGTGTAGTGAAATAGTTGTAATACAATATCTGATATTTCTTTATTTCATACAGATAAAACTCCAGTGCCTGCTGGGGAGGAAGGAGGAGACTTGGGGGATTACCGGAAAAAACTTCTTCTTTTTTTGGAGAAGTCTAGCTGTTACGAACCTAGTCGACTAATTAGTGACTTTCCCTTTGATGGTGAGTTCAGTTTCCATAGACAAACTAAATCATTTTTCTTGTATTTTACAGCAAAACTTCCTCATTTATTATAGAATTATGGTAACTGGAAACAGATCATGGCTAGGTCTGTTGTAAACCACTGGTGTGTATACTTGCTGTGGTTTTGCTGGCAGAATTGGGTTTCTGGTCTCTGCAGGTTTCCTTTAAGTGATGGCCAAAGACCTTGTGGCATCTCCTATCACTTGGATATTTAGCCTGAATTTTAGGTGAGCTTGAGTAGCTCAACAGATCTGAAGTTTATTGTATCCTAAGATTGCTTAAGAATTCATAAAATGTTACTGTTTCTAGAGTATAGTATACTTAGTTTCAGTGTAACTTGAGTCTATGCTTTGACTACACTTTATACTTCCTTCCGTTAATCTGGTCAGTAATGGAAGTAATGGACCTTTTGCTGTCATTTTTCTGTGTAGCTATTGACTAGACTTTCATGCTATCTCACTAGGTCTTCTAGAAGAACGTGCTCTGCTCTTGGGCCGTATGGGGAAGCATGAGCAAGCTCTGTTTATTTATGTTCATATTTTGAAGGACACCAGTATGGCTGAAAAGTAAGGATTTTTTAAAAAAATTTTCCCACTGTGCTGCAAATAGGTTGTATAGCAAAATGTTGCTGTATGTGGAGTGTGAGTGTTGTAAGCCATCAGGATCTTCTGTGTTTCCAAGTTTTCCTGAGTTTCTTCATCTTTAGGTATCTGTTGATTACAGGTAATGACATCATTGCCTTGAGGATTACCTTTCTGTCACTGTACTTTAGAGCAATATGACTGTCATTAATGAGTTGTTTTTGCCTTGTCAGATGCATCTTTCCACTGGACTTTAGTTTGTGAACTTGTGTATGTCACTTTGCTTTCCTTCTCTTGTGATTGAGATTGACTATTCCAGATGCGAAGTTAAGTACCTTCAGTTGGACACAGCCCTCCAGTGAAGGTGCATCTTTTTGCTGGATCCATTGTGCCAGGGAACCTTATAAGTGAATCTAAAGTATTTAACTGAAAATTAAACTAACCAGCACTGACAGATGTCTTTGAAAAGTGGGGGCTGTGCAGCATAGCTTCTTTTGAAGTTAGTTTCATGAAATGGCTGTTACAGGACATTCAACTGTGGTATGTAGTGGTACACTAATGAACACCTTTTCCTTGTGATTCAGATGCAATCACATTGTCTGTCCCTCTCTCCTTTTTTAATGTAATTAAATCTAGTTTCTGTATGAAAGCTTTGTAAGTTGATTGGAAGTGTGAAACTTGCACAAAACCTCTCTTTTCTTAGCATTGTCACATAAGGCAAACAGTGTTGCATGACCTGATCCAATTGATCAGAATTGGATGTATGATCACCTCATGTGGATGGCCTCAGCAATAAAGCATTTAAATATTAATTTTTCTGGAATCATCCTCTGGGTTCCAAAACTGTCCCTACATTTTATGTAATTCTTCTCTATTCTAGCTACTGCCATAAACATTATGACAGAAACAAAGATGGCAACAAAGATGTAAGTAGCTTTATATTTAGAGTATTCCATTTCCTGTAAGGATGTGTTAGACTGTTCATGCCATGTTAGGGAGTTTAAAGTTTTTGCTCTATATAGACTTCGGAGTTTTTTTTAAGGTGGTCAGGAAACTGTGTGTAAGCTTTTGGAAGTTAGGATTTACTAGCTTTCACTGATTTTTATTTTCTGTTGTGAATGTTACCATATCATTTGAATTGAGCATAAATTCTGTAGAAAATTTATTTTGGAATTCAGAGGAAAACCTACTGTGTTCCTATTCCAGTTACATTTACACACAAGTTAAAAATCAGTGACATTGCTTTCTAAAGATACATGTGTTAAATGAGGGAGGTGTGTTTAAAAACATACTACTTTTATAGAAAAACTTGAGCATAGAATGTAAGTCTTAAAAGGCTTTGAACATCTTTGGTACTTTTCTGAGTTTTTTTTTTTTTTTTTTTTTTTTAAGTTATAATATGATTAAAGCTGTTTAAATGACCATTTTAAAGTTTTGAATGGAGTAGGTACAACTTCCAGAGTACTGTCTCTGGGTTCTACTAGTCTTGTCAGTTGTGGATGAGTGCAATGGTTTCACAACCTTTCCTTTTGTGTGAAACAGGTCTATCTATCCCTTCTCCGGATGTATCTCTCCCCACCTAGTGTTCATTGCCTAGGGCCAATCAAGATGGAAGTGCTGGAGCCTCAAGCCAATCTGCAGGCTGCTCTGCAGGTGTTGGAGCTGCATCACAGCAAACTGGATACCACCAAGGTAACAAAGACTCAGTGTCTGTACTGTTGTTAGAAGATACTGGAGTAAGCATGTGAACAGACTAACGCTGTCAAAGCTAAGTGTGTCAACTTCTGTTCTATTTTGTTTTCTATTTCTTTAAAATTTTTCCTAACTAAGGTTATTTTGCTTTAGGCAATAAACCTTCTACCAGCAAATACACAGATTAGTGAGATTCGAATCTTCCTAGAGAAAGTCCTTGAAGAAAATGCCCAAAAGAAGCGATTCAATCAAGTACTCAAGAATCTTCTCCATGCTGAATTTCTGAGGGTAATTACCCACCATCCATCTTTTATTGGAATGATGTTTCAAAACTGATGTTCAGCATTTAAACTAACTATTCCTTATATGGGGTGTGTGTCCTCTAGATGGTGCTGTAGTTCACTTGAAATTAGTAGATGTGTACAAGATAGATTTAAAGTACCCTTTTCAGGGTATGTCAAATGCATTCATTTTAGTTTGGATGGGGCTTGTGCCTTGGTGAGTCTCTGGACTCACTGTGCTCTGATGTGCTTTGCAGGGTTATCTCAGAGCATGGACTGCATTCTTTCAAATAAACTGAACCAGATGGTGCACTTAGAGTTGCCTGAACATCCCTTGAATGGTTGGAATGCTTTAATCTACAGATCAGTCTATTTCAAAGTTAAATTCTGTAAAATGTATAATGTGGGTTTGGGTCTCTGCTCTACAGAACTGGGAAATGGGAGAAGTTGTACGGTAGTACAACCTGCTAATAAAGATACAGCCACTGAAAAGCAAATGTTTTGAGAGTTTTCAGTTTCATCAGGCTAGAAAGGAACTGTAGCATGGCATTGCTTTTTGATAAAGTTTTTTATTGTCCCATAGGTTCAGGAGGAGCGAATTTTGCATCAGCAAGTGAAGTGCATAATTACAGAGGAGAAGGTGTGCACTGTATGTAAAAAGAAGATAGGCAACAGGTAAGAGAGCATGTGTCTTAGAACTTGGGAAACAGAATTGAATATGAATCTGTATACTTAAAGTAAGAATGTTGCGAAATTCAATGTGCATATATGGAGAGAGAACAGCAGTATGAGGGAAAAAATTGAGGAGTGTTCAAGTTAAAAAAAATTATATCACTTCATGGCTGGGAAAATATCAAAGTTCAGTCAGTGAAGTTTATTGCAAGAGTTTTAATCCTGCTTTCAATAAAGCAGAGTAAAATGCCTTGAGAAATTCTTAAGACATCTTGCTTTGCAATTCTAGAAAGCAAAAAGTCACTTCTCCTACTGAATTTGGAAGGAATGTTCTGTAAGAACACTGTCTTCTACCTGCTTTTTAGCTAGAATTGAGGAGGATGTTGTAAAGAATCTCAAATGAAGATCTATGTGGAATTGCTCTTTATATGGCTTTGTGGTTCCCTAGATGGTTTACTTCTTGTAGTCTAATAATAATCTTAGGATATGTAAAAGTAGAACTAACTCACTTAATACCTCTATGCCAATAACTATCCTTCTGCTATACCCTACTCAATAATTATGGGTTGGTACAGAAAATAAATTTTATTTGCATTTTTTCTTTTTTTTTGTTTGAAACTCCATTGGAATGCCGCATGATCAGTTTATTCATTCTTGTTGATTTGAACCGTTTTGATTTATCAGTAGCATTCACAATGATAGGGAATGATCCTTTTTCCAAAACATGTTAATGAATGTAGGTCTGAATATACTTAATGTTGTGCATATTCAGGTTTGTCACTAGTGTGTAGCTTGTATGCAGTGTTGGTTTGTTTGTCAAGTTTTCTAATGCTGTAAATTTTAGTAAGGCTTTGAAGGGCATGTTTGGGAAAACTGTTTGTATTTACAGTTGATTTTTGTGTTCTGTTTCTTTACAGTGCATTTGCCCGATACCCTAATGCAATAGTTGTGCATTATTTCTGCTCCAAAGAAGTCAACACGTTGGACACCTGACCTTGTCATGTTCAATAAAACCAACTCTCATGAAATTCAGAAGTGACAGCTTAAGAAGTTGATACTTCTGAGATTTTTGAGGCTTGTTTCTAGGTTCTCTTACACTGGGTAGAAGTAATTTGTATCTATGGACTGACTGTACCTATCTGACTGTATTGATTTACTAGAAATTGACTTTAACGATGTCATTATAGTGCTGGCAACGACATTGGACCTCTCAGATGAAGAATAGAAACTGATCAGCCGTGAGCTTTGTAATGCACTCCAACCTTGTGAGTTACCAGACAGTTGTAGGGTGTTCACAAATCAAGCTTTACTATAAAGCTTACCTCCTTAGAGTAACAACATTGTGATTTGGTCTTGTATGTAAATAGTTCTTCAAAAAAATAAAATTCCTTTGAAGTCTTCGCAGCTGTATCAGCATTGCATGGAGATCACCAGGTGTTTAGCATAGAGAAGGCTTCTATGCCTATTTCTTGACCTAGACAATAATTCTATTTTTCATCCCAGTGATGGGAATACTTAAATGCTGGCCAAAGGAATGTTTTTATTGATGTTCAGTGTTATCACCTGACCTTCTGATAAACAGAATTTCTACAACGGGTTGTCAGGCAAATAGTAGATATCACTGGTGAGCTGCTTTTTTTTTTTTAAAAAAAAAAAAAAAAAAAAAACAAACAAACACAAACTTTAGTTTGAGAGCTGTAAATTTAATTAACTTCTGTGCTGTTTGCACTGCACTGCATGGTCACTCTTAGCATCTCTGGAAGCTCAGAGACTGTTCTAAGGTCACATCTGCACTCATACCAAAAAGCAAAGAACACCCTGTACAGCAACTTTTCAAGGGACTGAACTACAGTTGTTGCTTGAGCTTTTATACTACACTTGTCATTTGTGTATATAAAGTTCTTCAGTCCCTGGTTCACTTGCCAATGCTGAAGTAAAATCTAGACTATTTCAACATCTCTCTGTTTTAAATGCTTTAGAACAACTGTGTTTTGCGCAGGCTGGTACTGTTCTTAAGTTACACTTGGGCCAGAAGTCTTAACTACAAAAACTGGATTGTAACATGTTCCTTGTAGGCTGTAATATTTTTGTCTAACTTCTTTTTCCGAAATCTTTAATCGCTAGCAAGTTGGTACTAGGGATATTAAAATGTTCCGTGCAGAAATAACCTGAGCATCATTAATGAAAAGGCAGCAGTAGCAAATAACCCAACTGAGTGGATCGTTGACTCTAAACATTCTGGTCTAGCAATACTTATAAATATGTAATGGTTAAATAATATGGCGCATGACATATAACTGTCAGATACAACCTCTTAATGATCAAGTAATAAAACCTGTCTGCCTAAGGTGTAACTGGATCTCAGCTAACTTCATAGGTTTAGTTAAGCCATTGTTACACGGGTGTGTTCTTAGGAACACATCTGCTGTGGGCTGGCAAGAGTCCTAATTCACTTTCATTTATCACTGTTAATAGTTTCCCTTGATAACTGTTCTTCTCTTTTTCCACGTTTGTATTTATTGTTTATATGCTGTGCATTCCTTTGGATTTCTTGGTCCAGTGTTTTGCTACTTTTGTATTTGGATATCTTGGGCAGTATTGCTACTGATGTCTTTCTGTAGAAGCTGAGAAGAGGGGATGGGTGGTGTTGGTGTTTTTAACCTTGTATTTCTTCTATTTGAAGAAGAGAGCCTAAAAATACTTACATTCAATTTGCACATTCTGTATAGATCTTTATATACTAGTTCAGGTACAGAGGGAGGATGTTTTGGGAGAGTTGTGTTTACAGATCATTGAGAATGACAGAAGGGTATTTATCAAGGCCCTGTATTCCTTTTATATGGATATAACAATGTTGCTCTGATTTTTACCCATCTTAGGTTTAGTGCTGTTAGTATGACTTTTATTTACGTTAATTATCTGCTACCAGGAGAGCTGTATTCACATATGAGGAACTTCACTGTGCTCTTACTGTCACGGTTAAGGTTGTGCCTCTGTTCACCTCTCTTGCATACCTTTTACAGAGATGTGGTTTGTGCTGTAATGTTTTTGTTCGTTCTTGCAATGTGGTTTGGATTTACTTAACCATACAGCAGGTTTGTCTAAAGCAATAGATTGTAATAAATGTTGTGAACCAATGTGCTTCAGTCATTGTGAAGTTAAGCTTTCTGGGCTGCTCTAGATGATTTTTTATATGTTAGTTGTTGCTTTCTCCTGGAAGTCAGGCTTGACGGAGGGTCTTCCAGTATCACTCCTGCTTTAATAATGTGTAATCCAAATGAGGCCGTGTCATATGATAGCTGTTACCACTTCTCAACTTTGTTTTTTAGATCTACGAGTTTATAATATGCTTTTGAATGTTCTCAAAATCCTACTAAAAACACTTCTGTATTCTTTGAATAATATTTTTGAAAGTCTTACACCATTAAATACATACTTATTAGAGAATACTAAAATTACTGACATGTTTTTTTGAGTGGTGTTACGCTGTTTGAGGGTGAAGGTGATTGATCTCTGTGTGACCAAATCATGAAATGTTTAGGTTCACTGATTTGCGGTTGCTTGAACTGTAGATCGAAGACTGGCCTAGTGTTAGTATATAGATCTTCATTTTTCCCATCCTATAGGAAGGAGATATACAAGCTCTGAGGAAGAGTCTTTGTGACAGACAATTGAACATATGGGTATGCTGTTACTTCTGTAGAAAACCAACCCATGGGGAACAGAAAAATAAAAATTGATACTGTCCTTTGGAATTTTCATCTCTTCTGATTTTGCAGCTCTCCTTTCAGTGCTGTTAATGGGAGCAAAAGGGGTTGCTTGCATTATTTATCCACATTTTAAGTACTGTATAGTATGGATAGCAATGGTGTGAATTGTTCATGCTTGCTGACCGAAAAATAACTGAATGAAATGTAGATGGACATCTACCTTTACCACTGTGAGGATACTAATCCTAGCAGGAATTAAGTTACGAGGTGTGAGGCCGTCTTTCTCATGTCATGTTTGGATGACATTTTCTTTTCTTGTTTGCTTAGTTGGATAGGAAATGACAGAAGCGAGCAACTCTTCTGATATTAAGTTGGCTGTCAACAATATCTCTAGATAGATAGAGCTGTACACAAACATTGTTTGTGCATGATATGTGACTATGAAACTGTTCTTACGTATATGATTGAAAGAGCTTTCAGTCCTTCTTGAGAGAGAAATTAAAGAGAAATTCTATAAACATACAGTTCCTGTACTGAGATTTCATTGGAAGAGGGCAGAGAACTTCAGGAAAAGGCAGGTAAGACTGGTTTAAATGCATTGGACACTCACCAGATAAAACAGAGGTTTTAAATACTGCTTGTAATATTCTGTTTAGAATGTGTGACTTTTCCGTGTTAGCTTACTATGTGAGGCAGCCTCAGTTTTCCTGTAACTTACATTCATGAGCTATACTAGTTAAATCACGCTTATGGTTCTGTAATTTTTCTGTATTTTTAAATTTATTTTTATAAATATAACTTCACTTTAAGTGCAATGGTATGGAGAAATGCGAAGAAATTGCTTTTTCAGCTGTGTTTACCACACTATTTAATGTAATGTGAGAGTTTAAAGCAACTGCTGGCTGTTTTGCAATGTTACTGTATGCACTTTCTGTTTGTGCGTTGACTGTAAGCGTGTGAATTCACTGACTAGTACTGACTTGTTTGTCCTACAAATACCAGTGCCGATGCTTTATTAATTTTCTTAAATTCTAAGCTAGTGACTGACATTAATGACAGGAAATGATTAATTCATGGGTCCTTACTGAGAACGCATCATGTTATCATGTTTGTGCTGGTGACATGCTACATTACTGGCTTTCATATGTTTGCTACCACTTTCTAACTGTTGAAACAATTCAGTTTTTTGTTTGCATGATCTGCCTGAAACTTCTCTGAACACTTGCAGTCAATGAGAAATACAGCTTTTCCTTAGGCTTGCAAGGTGGGAATTTATTTCTATTTAAAAATATTATTTTATGGTGAAACAGTCAAAGTCCTAAATCAGGTCAAAGACAGTCTGGACTGGTAGTTGTGAGGTTGTGGCTTAATCACAGCAGTACTTCCTCCTACTCAAAGCTTCCCTGTCCAGTGCTGCTTTGCTGCTATCTTGCACCAGGATTTGAAAAACCTGCCAGTGAGGCTTTGAACTGGGTTGTTTGGCAAGTGCAGGCCACACCTCTGCTTCTCACAGTTGGAACGAAGCCTACTCATGTGCAAAACTTCAGACCAAGCCTGTAGTAAGCAGCTCTTCACAGCCAGGCATCTAGGGACTCTTCTGTGTTTTTTGTCAGGTTTTCTACTGAGACAACAGGCCATTTTTTTTCCATGTTCTGTGAGGTGCTGCGGGGCCCGGTTCCACACAGAGTGCTGCCTTTTCTGGCAGCTGTGCTTTTCCAAAGAAAGGAGAGAAAAGAGACTGGATTTTATCACTGGCGGGTAAGACCAATTGTGTTGTCTTTGAGACAGCATTCCTTAGCTGATCGGTTTGGCAATGACTTCCTGCTAGTGCACATATGTAAATACCAGTCCTGCACTTCTGCAGAGATTAACCAAAAAGTTTATCACTGAATGAAAATTTTGGATAATGAAAATGCTAATGTAGATTCCTTTTTTTAAAAAAATTTGAGTTCTGTGTGAAACAATGCAGGTAAGGTCTCTGTTTCCTTGGGTTCTGGGGAACACAATTAAGCTGATACTTTTTTGGGGGGAAACTCAGGATATCAGGCTTCTCAGTAGTAGAGATAGAACGGTGCTTACATGTTTTCTTGTAAAATATTCTTGATTGCCATTCCCTTCCTTTTTGCTGTCTACCTTATCCCATAGGGCTTTTTATAGTTAGTTTGTCTGCTTTAGAGCATTACCTAAACCACCCACTCATAATGCAGTACAGCCACATTTGATAAGCGGTTACAATGTGTTTGTCCTTCAGCTGCTTTATAATCAGTACATTGTACAACGTGGTATGCCCAATAACCTCAATTTTGAATTGTACTTCGCTGTTTGAGAAGGAGCCATTGTCTGGAAGATTTGATCTGCTATCTGATTACCTGCCTCCCTTACCATAAATCTGAAAGTTAAAATTGAGGTGACCATTAAATATCAGAGGATGGCTTGCTGGTCCACTGTTTGCTTTGTGATACAAATGATTGTTGCTGACTTGAGTGTTGTTTTTTTTTAATGTTCGCTACTTAGCAAGTCAGGGTAGGAGAGGCTAATATTAGCCTGCTGTGATTTTCATTAACCAGTAAATCAAAGGATGTAATGCTTTCACTCAAGCGCTCCTTACGTAAATCAGTACATTAAAAAAATAGACACTACTTAAAAAAGCAAGGTTGTGTTGACTCGTAGGGATACATTTTGTACTGACTTTTTAATAGCAAGTGATCAAGGGAAGGGAAGCATATCAGTCTTTTGGCTTTGTTGGTGAATTCAGAATGATCTAATCTATTTTAATAAATCTTCCAAAGTTCAGCGTGTTTCACAATTTTGAAGGCAGCGTAAGCTTAGAGTGAACCCAGTGTTTGCCACTGCTGCTGTGATACTGAGCTGTTTGCGCTACTCATTATCACCTGACTGGTTATAAAACTTGTCTTCCAGAAGACCGTAGTTCAGGGTCTAAGTCTCTTTTCCCAACTGTCGGTGAAAGTTTCTGGGCAGAGGGAAAATGCAAAGAATACCTGGGAAAGACAGGAATTTTCTTTGGGGTTTAATAGCAAACTTGGCAAGATACCATGGCTGAAATTAAGAGGAGGGGACTTGTAGGCAGTGTTTTCACTTGGGTGCAAGAACAAGATGGGGAGGACATTCTCCATTGATAAAGTTGATTTTTCTTACTGAGCTATTCCTTTGCCTGCTAGCAGTGAACACAAACTATGGTTTAGCAGCTGCATTTTTATTTACTTTTGTGAACATGTCTCTAATGAAACTGGCATGCTTATGGTGAATCCTCTGTGTCCACTGTGAGATGTGGAGAGGATTCCAGCACTTACATCCCCCTGTATAAAGGCAGGTATTCTGGGATATATGAGCGTGAAGACTTCTGGATCCTTTACCTGGGATAACCTGTTTTACAGTCCCTTGCTGCTACATCAGCACCTTCAGTTTAGATGAAAGGTACAGACAGTTGTTAGCAGGGCTGAGAGCGAGAATTCAGTCTTGTATCCTCACGTAAGGATTTCATTTTTATTTTTTTTTTTTCCCGATGGATTCTCCTGAGCTCTGAAAAAGGGGTGGTTCTGAAGAATCTTTAAACTACAAATTAGAAATTTGTTGCTTGCATCTGTCATCATGTACGTCATTGGTACATTGTCACATACGTTGGTGTAGACAGAACTGTAGTTATTTGTCATAAATTTCCCACACACGTTTCTTGCCTGCCTCTTCCCAGATGTGTTCAGATACAGCACATCTAATACTCAGGCTTCATTACTCTGTAAGCTCATCTTGTAGTATGTTACAACCTTGGCTAAAATATGATTACAAGAGGCAGAAGGTGAGATTCTGGCATGTTAACAACACAGCCTTGGGAGCACAGGAAAATCTCTCTTGCACGATATGCCCTTAAATTATGATCCAGGCATGGGAAATGTATCCTCAGCTATGTAATGACTGGCTTCAAATCAACGGGTGCTGGAGACCTTTGGAAGGAACTTTGTTGACAGATGGTGTGCAGTAAAAGAGCAATGTGCTTATCTTTATGGTATTCTATGCTTCCATCGCTGTTAGTGGCTGAACTCAAGGTGATAGCTATATTAGTGAAGATTGCTTTGGCAGCAGTGACAGTATGGTCATGTAGCTTCACTTTTCAACAACCTGAAGAGTTGCAGCACCTTCAGGAAGTTGGTGAGAATAAACTATGCAATCTTGAATTTATTTCTGTAGTTCATTCCACAGTTTGAGGAGGTAGAAAGAAGGGCAGACTTTGCCTGAGAAACTGTGCTGTGATTGGAAAAAAAATAAATAAATACAGGTGGTTAGGAAATGTTTAAGAACAAGGAAAAAGCATCTGAAGAGCAGAGCTCAGGATGAAATTAGAAGTGAAGGCATGTCTTACTACGAGAAACAAATGGGGGAAGGAACATCTTGAATGTGTTGATGCTGCAAATAAAAACTCTTTAGTAATAGCATATCTGGAGTTTATTTACTCAAAATTTTTTTGGCAGTTGAGTACGAGGTATCTTAGGCTATGCACGTAACTTTTAGCTTGGGGTGCTCATGAAGGATGGCACTCAGTACAAAGATGTTCAGTGTACTAGTTATGTCCTGGTTTTTAGTCTGTTGTTCAAACCCTGTTTTTTGAAAGCTACCAAATAACTTAAGGTGATAAGAAATGAGGAAAACTCCACAAGTATGTGACTGCATAGTAGAATTCCATTTATTAGATAGGGAATGTTCAAGAACAGTTTGACAGTTAAGGGTTCATTGTTTATTCTTATTTTTTGAGATCCTAATTAGTGATATGAAGGGCCAGCATTTTGATATAACATTTGGCACTCTACAGCACTTTGTTGCAAGCAAAGATCCTGTTGAATTCAGTTGTCAAAGAATGCTAAGCATATCTGAAATTGAACTGTGGTCTCAAGTCCATCATGTAGAAAATGATGAATATACAGCTAATGACCACTTGCAGAAAGCATTTTGAAATGGGGCTTAATAGAAAGGTTTATAGCTGGCCGTTATTTTGCCCTGGTTTGTCTTATAACTAAGGAATAGGAGGCAGAATCCCATTCTGTTCACAAGCCTTGCACTATTGCCTTTGTCCAGTCTGCACCAAATCCTTTCAAATGACTTTCTCTTGTCATCCCCTGCCACTCACCCTTGTCTCCTTCGCGATTCTCTAGGATTTAGTCAGGTTTATATTCCCCCTCATACCTGGGCAGTTCAGTACTATCTTCCAAAAATAGCCTTGTGGAAGTTTTCATGAACAAGAATTGCTTTTTGATCTATACTGATCAAGTAGCATGGTCTGTTTATAGTACTGATATGAATAACAGCCCAGAATGAATAGGAATTTTGGGTTTTTCTTTTGTTGCTTAAATTGCCATGAAGTATGTTTCTATAAGAAAGTGTCTCTTTTTCCCCTCATTGTAAACAGCATGTGCTTTCTACATCTTCAGACATTAAGCTAATTAATTCAGCTATTATGGTTCTTGCCACATCTGCTATTACTCAAGCATGGATGTGCCCTTAGCAAGTGCTCTGAAGAAGCTAGGCAAGTCATAATTGAAATTATTTGAGGAGCTTCAGTTTCTTTTATCCTTCATCAGGAATGAGCTAATGAAGCAATTAAAAATGATCTATAATTACAGGAAACCCTAAATCAGGGACTTACTTTCTGAAGTTTGTGAGGAGTTACCCTAAGAATCTTTCATTGTCATGCTGAAAGGGAATTGAGTTTGCTTCCAGCCTCCTTTAGACTTCCTCCAGGAAACTAAAAATACTGTGCTTATTCCCAAACTGAGTCATTAATAGCTTATTTTGGTCTGGCTGGTGTGGTTCTTCTCTCTGGATTGATACTCGTGTGGTTACAGAACAGGTATTGCAGTTGAGTTGCATGCTGAGCCTTGTTCCTGTCTTTTCAGTGGGAGAAGCACCCTTACTACAACCTAACCGTAAAAGTCCTCCGAGCCAGAAACATCAAGGGTACAGACCTGTGTAAGTATTTAGTAAACGTATTATGAAAACAGATACTTTATTCCGAGGTCATCTGTAACACAGGTTGTATTGTTATGTGAACTTCTTACCTACATGTAGTGTATTGCTTTTATGTCTGCACAATGGTTTTTCTTGTAAGGCATATATATATATATATATGTATATATATGTACGTTTTAAAGGTGTAATGTGTGGCCAAGCTACAGATTAACCCTACTACTTTGCAGAACAAGATAAGGTGAGTCCTAGTACCATTTTATTTCCTTGCTCCTGTTCATGATGACCTACTGTGGCCTGTCTGATAGTCCTCTGTCTGAATTCAGCACTCAGGTTATGGGAAAGTTCACCCTTGCAGTTGCTGAACAGTCTTCCTGCACCTGGAAGCACCAATTTTCACTTAAATTATAGCTTCCATATCTTTTTCTCAGGTAGTTGCAGCATCGTTTTATTTCATGTTTCTGCTTATTTTGTTTACATTGCTGAAATTTTTTAAGGGGTAGGTGGTTGACTGATTCCCAGACAACCTTTTTTTTTTTTTTTTTTTTTTTTTTTAACCTATTTCTGTTTGGAGATAGCATGGTATATATTCCCTTCCTCTTATGCATCTGTGTTGAGTGAAGCTCTCAGGGCTGTGTGGGGTAATTAGATCTTTGAAGGAATTGAGTCTTGAATAATTTTTAGAGTTAATACAGTAAGGTGGTCTGCTTCACTTAAGTTTATTTGTGACATACACTATCAGACCACTGTAATGCTAAATGATTGTCCAGGAAATGGGAAAACTGCTGAAATGTTGAGGGCTTGAAATATATATACTGTGACAAGAGAGTTACGGCCTTTCTGTTCAACTCTAGTTCCATACTTGCAATATTAAAGAGGCCTTAATTGGAAGAAGAAAGACACTTAAGACAGAATCAGTTATTTTCAGGGAATGGAAATAGAGAAGATTCATTTCCTGGCCAAACAAGATGAGATTATGGTAAAGTATTGTCTACTTTGACTTCAGTAAGGCTTTTGACACTGTGTCCTGTAAGATCCTCATAGAAAAGCTGATGACATACGGGCTGGATGAGCAGTGAAGTGGATTCAAAACTGGCTGAATGGCACAACTAAGAGGATGGTGATCAGTGATTCTTACACTAGTAGGTAGTGGCGTACTGCAGCATAGATACTGTGTCTTCATTAATGATCTGGATGATGGGACAGTGTTCCCTCAGCCAGGTTGCTGATGATAGAAAACTGGGAGGAGTGTCTGATGATGCCAGAGGGTCACGCTACTGTTCAGGGTCTTTGACTGACTGGAGAAATGGGCTGATAGGAACCTCATGCTACTCAACAAGGTGAAGTGACAAATCCTGAACCTGCAGAGGATCAGCCTCAGTCACCTGTATGTACTGGGGGCTGATTGGCTGGAAAGCAGCTTGGCAGTAAAGGACCTGGGGGGGTCCTGGTGAATACCAAGTTGAACAGGAGTCAGCACTGTGCCCTTGCTGCTCAGAAGGCTCATGGTATCCAGGGCTGCATTAAGAGGACTGGTGCCAGCAGGTCAAGGGACATGATCCTTCCACTGTACTCATCACTGGTGGGGCCACTCCTGGAGTGCTGTGTCCAGTGCTGGGATGTCTGCTGTGAAAGAGATGGAGCAACTGAAGAAAGTCTAGTGAAGGGCCACTAAGCCTACTAACGGATTGGAGCATCTATCCTGTGAGTGAAGGCTGAGAGAGCTGGGACTACTTAACCTAGAGAAGAGAAGACTTGCAAATTTTGTTGTGTACAAATATCTGAAAGTAGAGTGTTAAGAAAATGGAGCAAGGGTCTTTCAGTGGTGCTCAGTGACAAGACGAGGCAGTGAGAACAAAGTGTTCCATCTGAACACGATGAGAATTAGATTTATTTTTCTGAAGGTGACTGAAGCAGGTTGCCCAGAGAGGCATTGAAGTCTCTATCCTTGGGGATATCAAAAACTTGACTGGAGTCTGTCCTAGGCAACCTTCTCTAGATGACCCTGTTTGAGCAGGGGAATAGACGAGATGACCTCTAGAGGTTCCTCCCAAGCTCAAACGTTCTGTGATTCTGTGAAATGATGTATTATGAGAGAGGCTAGACCAACAATGTAGTCTGGCAGCAGTTGTGTGTAGCTCAGAAAATGAAATAGTAGTACAGGAGACTAGTTAGTTCCTTTTCTATTATAGCTGTGTTGTTCCTTGATACAGTACTGCTACTTGATTCTTCGTGTGGAAAGCAAAACCTTAGAAATGAATTTATATTACTTGGGGTAAGCTCGGGGAAAATTAACGTAAGGAAGTTCACAATAGTTCATGTTGAATTAACAGGATTCTGACAGCAAGGAAATGATTTTACCTTGGCCTTGGTATCAGTAGTCCTGTTCTGAAATATCTTCCTCATTTTGAATAGTAGTCCCTTTCATGAAGGGTTTTATGGTTTGGATGAACCAGAAAGAAGAAACATTGACACCTAATGTTCAACTTGCTGCTGTTTAAGGATGTGTACTTCATTAAAGACATTTGCTCTACAGATTTGCTCTTAATTTTGCACATTGTTTTTTACGATGCAATGCAATTTAGTAAGTGAGGAGCTCATGGGAAAGAATGTGTTTGGTTAAAGTAGTTCTGATGTCTCTGCACTCTCTGCTGTAGTGTCAAAAGCAGACTGCTATGTGGAACTGAAACTGCCCACTGCATCTCCCATGGTCTACCGAACTCAGGTTGTTGACAACTGTGATAACCCAGAGTGGAATGAAACCTTCCAGTATCGAATCCATAGTGCTGTCAAGGTAAGGAACACCCTTTGTGGAGCTGGTTGGACTGTCTGCATTTGTGTGTTGGCTTGCTTTGACACTTCATTCAAAACCAGGGGATCTTCAAAAGCAGTGGCATGTGTAAGATGGTGGTCTTTTCAGTGGTACCAAAAGCTGTAACACGTCTAGTGATAACCACAGCTGTTTACAACTGCACCATCTTCTGCAAATTACAGCTAGAATTTACCGTAAATGTCTTTGTGATGCAACTCGAGAAAGGTAAGTTAGGCACTATCAGATAAATGAATTTTTTGATAATGGACGTTACTATTTGATGACTGCTTCTACTTGCACGTTGTAGCTGTTGCTTTCTTCTAACTCTGCTTGTCTTACACTGCATATTGTCTAGGATTCCAAACATCTAAGGGAAGGTAATGGGAACTAAATTACAAATCACTCTGTCGCTTAGCCAGCTGACAATCTGTCCCTTCAGCCATGTCTAGCCATTAGTTCCAATGATCAAGAAAAGCTAAATTCAAACTCTTAATAGAAACAGTATGTTAGATCCTCCTAGAAGGACCTAATGAAACAAGATACAAAATTTTTATACTATCAGCGTTCATTCTCAAAGTAATCTAATGGCAGAGGGAAGGAGAAATTATTTCTGAAAGATTATTTTTATCATGGAACCGTTGTTTTGCATAACATCCTAGGCTTTGGAATAAGGTTCATTAACAAGATATCCCTCACTTGGAGTGCCTTTCTGTAGTGGTTGGTGATGAAGGTGGAATGCTAATGGACTTAGAGATTGTAAGAAAATTGCAAACTGAACTTGTGAGTGTGTGAGCTTTTTCTTCCCCTGCAGACTTGTGAAGCTGGAGTCTGGCTGCTGCTGTGAGGCTAAACCAGCACAAATTTAAGTTCAGCCTTGTTCTGCTGAAAACTAGCTTTTTGTTGTTGCAATATGTAGTTTGTTGCTTCTGTTTCAGTTAGGTTGTGCTGAACTTAACTGTTCTGAGACAATGCTGAGCAAGAAGGGATAGGTCCCTGCAATATCCTGGACTGAGTCATGCTGAAAGAGTGGATATTGCTGTTTGTTCTTCAGGCAAATCTGTGGCAACTTGGTGGAGAGAACGCCCCACACACTCTGCTGTGACCTCTCTAGCTGGGAAGTTCAGAAAAAGCTTTAGCTAAGCACTGTCAAATAGAAGCTTTGTGCTTAACTATGCGTAAGTCCTGCTGAATATAGTGAATTTCATTCAGGGATGGGAAAGGGCAGGGGTACTGCTTAATGCATAAAATACCTGTTGTTCACAGCTATTGAGGTTCATGGAAGTGCTTCTGTCTTCACCTGAGACTGTTTGCTTGGTTTTAGAACATTCTGGAATTGACACTCTATGACAAGGATGTCCTACTCAGCGATGAGCTCACTTCTATTGTCTTCGATGTAGGAGGCATGAAGCCAGGTCAGCCCCTGCTGCGCACTTTCAAGTTGAACCCCGAGGTTAGTCCACAGCTCCTTCCCCAGAGCTCTGAATAGCTGCAGCTCATGTTACAGGAATCAAGCAGTACATGCTTGTTCCACGCATCTGAGAGTTGTAGAGGCCACAAGGGGAAAATGTAGCAACAGACAGCAGTGTATATGGGCGTACTGTTATCTGAGATGTTTCTAAAATAACAAGTGATTTTTGTGTGTGTGTGTGTGTGTTCCACAGTCTTTGGGATATCCAGCTAAACAGAACTTGGGGTGACTTCTGTCTTTCAGAAGATGTTGAAATGTTTTTGAAGGGTATTATTTTTAACAGGCAAGAGAGGTGTAAACTGGGCTTAAAATGAAAGGCATTTGTGGTCAGCTGTTTTGTGGGTTGCAGACTATCAATTTATTTTATCATCATCAGTTTACTATGAAGAAATTTACTGCTGCAAAGGTTACCTCTGTATTTAAAAGTCAAAAACTTAAGAACAGCTTATTTTTTGCTGAGCTATGTTCAGTTACATTTAACTTTTGCTTCATGAGGGTGACGTTGGTGCCTATGAGCTGCTGTCAGTCCCTACGCACCTATTTATGGCCTTGCAACAAGACAGCTTATTTTACGTAACTAAAGTCATGTCACCAATCTGATCTCTTTTGTAATTGCCTCAAACACATTGCTACAACAGGCCTGGAGTACAGATGAGCTAATGATGTGTTTTCTTGAGAAATCTGGCTTCAGTGCAGATGACATGGCCAGAAGCAGATTAACTGGTCTGCAGTTAGCAGGAAGGTTTTCATCAGTGTCACAGGTCCTCTAAATGATTTGTGATCACAGAAGGAGGCTTAGTAACTCCCATATTCCAACAACATTATCCTGACTGCTGAATGCTTAAAAAGTAGTCTTGATCTGTAAATACAGAACTGGAAGCTGTAACTTCAGGGAAAGAGAATCGCCCAAGCTGGCTTCTACTTAGTTATTTTAAAAGCTTCACTGGGTCAGTCATTGACTGTATGCTATGGCCAGGGGAAAGACGGTTGGGTCAAAGTCTATACATGACAAAATAAAGGTAGCAATGAGCTAGGAGTGTAGTCTGTAGAAATAATAAATGGGAGGAAACACCAAGTCTCCTGTAGAAGCTGTTTTCAGAGGCTGCATTGCAGTGGTGCTTGAACTGGAAGAGTTTTTTCAAAAGCAGGGTAATGAATCGGAGAGCCAAGTCTCACTTGTGTGCACTTGTCTCATCAAACATAGATGTGTCTGGTCATATAGAAAATGCCTGGGAGGACAGGAATGTTTAAAGAACAGCAACAAAAAAGGCTGCATTTTAAGCATTCTAAAACTTGGCTTGAGTTTTTGTAAAAGCGACAGAAGTAGCTACTATCATTTTTAACAGGAGAAAAACAATCTCATGGAAAAGATTGTCATAATCATACTCACGTTCAAGGGTCACCTCTGTCCAACTTTTATTTTTAAAGGCTAATGAAGAGCTGGATGTAGAGTTCTGCTTGGAGAAATGGTGAGTTTTCCCTGAAGAGCTAAATGAACTTGTGCTCTAAAGAGATGTTGTCTTAGTTGCTTTTTTCTGTGCAGTGACAGTCTTGTCCGAGAAAAGGATAATGCGTTATACTTTTCTGTGGTGCATAAGTTGGTCACTATGGCTGATTGCAAGTGTCGTTAAAGTACCAACCACCAAAATTTGGGGTGTACCGAAGAGGAGATAAAAGTTTGATTTTTATGGGAATGGCTACACTGCAAAGGAATTTACTTCAACATATTTTGCATAAGCTAAATTAGTTAAGAGTGGAAAGCTTTACACACTTAAAGTATACAGGTTATCTGTATGACAGTCTATCTAATCTCAGCTTTTCTTTAGGTCATCAAAATAATGACATGTTTATAGTGGTAGAGGGATTTTTCCTTCAGTAATTTTCTGTTATTCTGTCAAGGGAAATAGTGTCAGTCTAGTTTGCATAATCTGTTGCAATGAGGACCTTCCTCTCCTGCTTCTTATCCAGAGAGTGCGTTCGTAAAGTAGGATGACACAAAAAAACTAAAACTCATTTGTATTAAACCTCTTCCTTTCACAGCTCAGATACCCCTGCAGAGGTATTGACCAATGGAGTACTTGTGGTGAGTGCACTGAAGTCAGTTATATGTATTGGAATTTACACCTGAACGTAGCTGTTTAGTAGTTAGAGGATAAGAATTGTTTAAGATTCAACTCCTGGATCCAAATAACTCATATCCTCTCCAGCACTTGTCTCTGCTTTTGAATTTGCTGTTTTAAAAAATTAGCTCAGGTTTTTGAAATTTGATACCAACTCATGGGAAGGGTAATTTTTTTCTGGTATAACTGTTTAAAGTATGTAAACAAAAAAACTCTTAAGAAGGCTGGTGAGTCTTGAGGACTATCCTGAGTTTTTTCTAGATGCTGTTTGGGTGTAGTCTTCCTCCTTATCTTAACATCTATTATTTCTAGGATTTTCTCATTGCCATTAATAATTAGGTCATGATTCTGGAGTTATTTGTCTATTCTTTTGGGGTGATCTGGATTAAAAAAAAAAAGTACACTATACATTAAAAATATATATATATATATTTTCCTTTCAAAGGAAAGGGACTGAAATGCCAATTTTTAATAGGGGAAAGAAGGGAGGGAAGGAGTTCTCTCATTTTTGAAATGCAGAGTTTTTACATTTTTCAGGAAAAAAAATGATGGCTTGTAATAGCTCATTTCTGCAGACTATTTCACAGTATAGAGCCCCTTGTGTTCCTATTTCCCACAGCAAATCAGTCTTATGTTTAAGCAGTAGATGTGTTTACTATGTTTGACAGCAGTTATGGCTAATTAAATTTTGATATCCCCTGTCCTAGAAGGGAAGGTGAAGATTGATTGGTGTGAGACACTGTTTCATGGGGACGTGGATAATCAAAGACAAAAAGTCAGGGTAGAATTTATGAAGTGTTTTCTAGGATCTGAACAGATTCTGTATATGTACTCACATGTCCATTTAAAAATAAATAAAAAAGGATAAAAGCATAATCAGAAGAAAGAAAGAGGAGGAAAAGAAGTAAATATGAGGTACAGGTTGAAAAAAAATCTGGAATAGGAGAAATGTTTTTCATTTTGAAACAAGAGCAAATAATCTCTTCTTGCTAAAACAAAATTTGCTCTTTATGGATTATATTGATCATTCAAATAATGTTCTGTGTGTGTGTTTGTTTTTTAGATTGTAGTTGTAATCCCGATCCCTACTATACTAGGTAGATTAAGCTTCAACAAAAAAATGAACTTAAACTTCATATCTAGAGCTATTTTCTTCTTTTAATAGGTTCATCCTTGCTTGTCTCTCCAAGGCACTGTCAACAGAGAAGAAAAAACAAAAGAGAAACAGCAAGGTACATCTGCCTGTGGAGTCTAAGGAAGATCTACCTCTCAGCATGTTTATTCCCTGGGAGAGAGGGGAGACTCCTTACTGTCTGTCAAGTGTTTTCTTATTTGTTGACTACAAAATTGACTTTGTTAGTTAATTTAGTATTAAAAATAAAAGCAAAATAATACTAGATCACTTCCATTGGGTGCCCCATGGAAGAGACTTGAGAGTCTTTACTTGTGTTTTAATTTGCTCAGCTACATTTAACAAAAGGATTTGATTTTCAGCAAATGGATTCTGCAGTCTAAACTTCTTATTTTAATACACAGGTAGCTGTGAGGTCAAGCTGTCTGTTCCAGGGGCGTATCAGAAGCAGCTGTGTATTCCTTGGAGGCCAGATAATAAGAAGGATTATGGAACCTCCTTTGTTTTTCACGTGGATAAAGAAATGCATCCAGAACTGCAAGTGGAGCTGGAGCAAACCGTATCTATCCTACAGGTAAGCAGCTATCCTGGCTGCCACAAAGGTTATAAACACTTGAATAAATCCACCCAGAAAACACTGTCTTTGGTCTATAAAAAGCCTTTAAATATAAACTGAATGGCTTTAATTTGATCATAAGAAGGCAGCCAACGTCTTCAGATGTCCAGGGATATCAGTTTTGGATAAATTGTTCAGGTATGCATGGATCTCAAAAGCTTGCACTGAAAGCAAGTTTCTTGTTGGTACTTGTGATGCTGAAAGGGTCATCCATTATTAAGGTTAATTATCACTTCCAGATATATCTTCCAGATATAAGAATCAGAGTTAACTCTATAATGTTGTACCAGGTCAAATCAGAATTTTCTAAGCTAGAATTCGGTCTTCAACTGATGTATTTCCTGGTTCTGCATTAGGAATCGATGGGCAGGCTTAGGTTGATCTTTATCATCACTTATTATGGATTCATTTTTCTCAATTTCAAATCCTGCTTTGAAGACTATTCTGATGTGTATCACTACAACTATTTAAGGGGAAAATCCTATATTTGGAGATAAAAGTTTTTGTGTGTGGCAGACAGCTATATTAGAAAAATATAATAAAACAAAAACAGCTGTTTCAGTGACAGAAATAATCCAAGCAAAGATGTGCCGAGTAGAGAGCAGGATAGGAGTCCAAGGTCTCAGAAAGCCTTAGACTGCTTTGGAAAAATGTTAGTTGTAATGATTTCCAGGATTGTTTGCTTTTTTTTTTTATGACAGTCATATCATTAATGTTTTTTTCTGAAGCACTCAAACAACACTTTATTTTTTATTAGGATGGGATGAACCCTGATATTGAAAAGCATACTACAGTTCTGGGACGGGGGACTGTACCAGTTAATTCCCTTCCTGTTGGACAAAAAGTTGATAGAGTTGTTTCTCTGGGAGAGGTAATGTCAACTATTGTACCTATTTTAACATACTTTGAATATCCCCCACTGGTTTTAGGCATTTGGGAAGTTAAACTGCACGTGATTCCTAGGAGTGCCGTTTTCTTGTAGATCTAGAATGAAATATCAAGATTATTCAGTGCAGCTTTCCTAAAAATGTTTTCATGGCTGGCAATGGTGAAGGAAAAAAAATATCTGAGGAGGAAAGAAGCAAGAAGCTTGCAGAAGAAATAAATGTTTTGTCTGCTCTCTGAGTATGTTTAGTAACTGTAAATAAACTATTTCAGACTACTAAAAATGTTTGAAATATATTTAAGAGAGAGGTGTTCCACAGAGGTAGTTTTGTGAATGAGCGCTATTCTACTTAGTATCTGGTAACCATGTTGATGTAATAATCTGTAGTTAGTAGTGCCAGCTATGCAGTTGCTATCAATTGCAAGATTTGTTCTGTTTTCACAGGGACAAAGTTTGGATGTAAGTTTGAAAGCTGAAGAGAGGTGAGTGGGAACTTCAAAGACCTCTAAAATGAGGAAAGACCTTAACTCTCATAGGGAGCTGAGTGATTATCCCTGCTGCTCTGGGAAAGTCTGCTGTCTCAATCAATCTCTTGGGCCAGATTAAAGAGAGAACCTTCTTGATTATTTTTCTTTTCACATGTGCTTATTCTCTTTGAAGACACTGTCTCTTGGACTGATGCCAGTCCTGTTGAAATGTGAACATTTTCTGTTTTCCTAACACTTAAACATATGAAGTGTGGGAAGCTGATGGTGTAAATATTAAGTAGTTTTGATAGATGCAGATAGTTCCCAGAATATGCACAGTGCTGTACTGACAAATAGGGAAGGACAGCTTGGTGTGTGAAGAGCTTGAATGGGGGAATGGTGCAAGAAAGGAGTGCTAAGTAATAACACAAAATTGAGAAATTGTCGTATAAATTAGTAGGGTAACTGGGTGTATAGTCATTAACTGAAGATACTGCTCCCCTTTCAAAAACCCGCATAGCAAGTTTGTTTTCCTGTTATACCCTCCTGACACTTAAGTCCAGAATCTTCTGTTTTAAAATCACTCTCCCCTCATTTTCCATCCATGTCAATGCAGTGTTCTCAATTGCTCCTCATACAATTTTCTCTCAACCACTGAGAATCTTTTCTTCCTGTCTGTGAATTTCCTGAAGCTTAACCTGAATTATTGCCTGACGCAAATTTTGTATTTAGACATAGAGAGAAAAACTACAGGGAGATGTTTCATTTTTAATTCCAAATGCTTTTATTACAAAATAGCTAGTAAATAGACATACAGTCCAGACAGCAGTCTGAGTGGTAGCCATCTAACAGTTTGATCCAGTGATTCATGTCAGCACCTAAAATGTGTTTACAGAAAATGCTTTTCCCAGGAAATTACAAATCCTGCAGAACTTAGTGGTTTTTGTATATGCTTTGATTTCTATTTCAGCACTTGGGATCTAGATATACGTCTGGGTTTTGACCTCTGTAAAGAGGAGAGAGAATTTGTGGACAAAAGGAAGAAAACAGTTTCTGAGGCACTGAAGAAGACTCTTAATTTAAAGGAATCCCCTCGGAAAGATGAGGTATTGAGCACAGAGAGAAATTCATGAATCCTTCATGCTTGGTTGATAATTAGTTAAGTATTGTAGTATTCTTTCCCTGTAACCAACAGGATGGTTCACATTTACCATGAGAGATCCCTGCAGCATTTCATTACTGAAGTCTCACATCTTGTATTTCTAAAATCCTGAGGGATGTGTGTGTTTTGCTATATATTTCCTATATATTGGACTTTGAGCTCTGAATTGTGATGATGGGAGAGACAATTTTAGAATGGTTTAGTTGAAGCTCAGCATAGAGAACCAGCTTCTAAATTGCTGATTTGGAGACAGTTATTTCTAGATATCCTGATACATTCTCCTGTGATCTTCAGGTACTGTTAGGAGAATCACTGCTCCCCCCCCCCCCCTTTTTTTTTTGCCTATTCTCATGTGTATGTTGTATGGCCTGCAAGTAAATGTGTGTTAATATACATAACAGTTTCAGTAAGTCACTGTCACTAAGATAACTGTTCAGTAAGTCACTGTCACTAAGATAACTTACTATTTTTATAGTAAGCCATGTATTTCAACTACAAAACAGTGAAAAGAGTGCTGATGGAAATGAAACCTAAAATTAAAGTGTAAATGGAACGGGTATTTTATTTCCTATGTAAGAATGAGACTTGAACAGGATTACTTCTGTGTGACTGATTTACTGGCAATTCAGAAGTCTGTGATTTTCACTCCTGAGTTTGCTGGCCGCAGGTTCCGGTTGTAGCAGTACTGGGGTCTGGAGGTGGGATGAGAGCACTGACTTCATTCTACGGCAGCCTAGCTGGGCTTCAGCAGCTGGGCCTTCTGGATGCTGCAATGTATCTGAGCGGGATTTCTGGCTCTACTTGGTAAGTCATGTGCAGAGTTGACTCCAGAAACTTATAGTTGAATATGTTAGTATTGATGCAAAAAATAAGGCCAGAACTGTATTTGTGCCATCTGTAGACAGACAATGAAGTTAAATATTTCATCAGATCTCACTTGAGAGTTCTGATGGGGATCCTAAAGAGTCAAAGATTCATTATCACTTGTAACCCATACAGCTATTGGCTAAATTTATAGATCTGCTGCTTTTGCAAACGTGTCAACTACTAGTAGAACTTATTACACGAATAAAGCTACTGTGTATTCCCTCAGAACCCTGACTTCAAAAACTTTCCCCATGTGCTTACTGTTGCCAAGAAGATAACCAAGGTGGTGCAACACTGGAAATATATCTATGCAGACCACTAAGTCACTACCTTCTGAAATGGCATCTGCAGCTGAGTGGGGGAATAGCACTGGATTTGGTAGTCTGGAGCGATGTGCTGAAGTGTCAGACATGGCTAGAATGTTTCAGTAGCTCAGTTTTTGGAGTGTGTGTTGAAATCCATCTTTCCTATAAGTACGCATTGTTTTTGTGAAATGATTTAACTGAGTTTTGAATCTTGACATCATAACCCTCCTTTCCATAGCTTTGTGCATTAACTTCTATTTGTATAGCATTCTTAACTAACCTTTTGATTCAAAGTCAGACTTTCAAATAAATATAGTCATCTTCTAGCCAAGCATCCAAACTAATGTCTCATTTTAAGCAGACCTGTGTTCTGATGAAGGCTATGGCCTTTATTACTGTGCAATAGCACCCTTGCTGTCTGCTGGTCACTCAAAGTCATTATGGCCTGAAGTTAACTCATATTTATAAGTTAGCATGTGAGCTAATATATGATTTTTATAACATCCGTGAAAGATAAGTTAGGAATCAGGGTGAAGCTGTCATGCAGGTCTTAGGGTTCTCAGCATGTTTCAGAGCACAGAGATCCATTATTACTGGCTCTTTACAATGTCTTATTTTTAGCTAGACTTCTCAAGCCATGAAGTAAATATTACAGGAGTAATAATGTCTAGCTCTAATTCATTGTTAATACAAAGGCCACTTTTACTGATGACATTAATGGAATCATTTTCAGGTGTTTATCAACATTGTATCAAGATCCTCACTGGTCACAGAAAGATCTTCAAGATGCAATCAGTAGAGCTCAGGGTACTGTGTCCAGCAGCAAAGGAGGGGCATTTTCCCCAGAACGACTGAAATACTATTTCCAGGAGTTGAATTCAATGGAAAGTAGTGGACGGAAAGTTTCCTTCACAGATTTGTGGGGCCTTATTGTGGAGTATTTCCTACAACAGAAGGTAAAAGAGTTCATGTTTGTCTTCCAGCTGGGACCTCAACACACCCATATATTGAATGTCAAGAAATTAATTAGCCTCTACCTTCATAGGCTGTTTGGGAATAGGCGGTGTTGTGGAATAAACATAGAGGGTTCTTGTTTCTTTCTGCCTCAGATAGATATCCCAGCACCCCTCTTTACTAAAGAATTTTGAAATTTTATATATTAGTGCTATCGAAAAACAGAGTGTTTATTTGGAATAACTTGTTAAATAATAGTTTTTGTATTGGACAGGTTAAGCCCGAAAAAATGTTGATATTGGTTTTGCAAAACTGTATTACTGTGCAATATTTGTTATGCTAATTGAAATCAGAGGGGTAAGTAGCTTGTTAATACCACCTGATATGCTCATTATACAACTGCAGAAATATCCCAACAAAACTTAACTATATGCATGGACTGAGGGAGGAAAGGGACTTTGAATTAGTATTATTGTTAGTCAGATGGTAAGAAACAACTTCAAATTATGTATGGGGACAGAATTTATCTGAGTATGTTTCTCCTTCTTTGTTTGTAACCAGGAAGATCCATCAAAGCTGTCTGATCAGCAAGAAGCAGTGAAATGGGCCCAGAACCCTTATCCTATCTATGCAGCTGTCAATGTGAGACCCAATATTAGTAGTGGTGACTTTGCAGGTATGAACACGGCAGGTTTCTTTTGGTTTGCTCAAGTCTGTAAATTCCTTTCATCTACACAGTTCCAATTGTCTTTTGTTGAAACTCACTACTCAGGTAATGAACAGCTGACAACAGATTGCTGGGCTTAAGAGGTGATAGGGTAATGAATAACAGTGTGTTGTCATCCCAATTACAAATGTTTTCATTACGGCTATGAAGGAAGAGCATTAACTCATCTGGCTATTCTGCATGTTTTACAAGATAATGTCTGAAATATTCAGGAGCTGAGAGGGAAGATTTGTGTAATACGTAAGTCTTTGTCTGCATTGGAGAACCAAAGTACTTGGTAATCAAGAGACCTACTTAAAATAGCTGGGAATTTTCTTTTATAATCTCAGATATCTGATTTATGGAAGATTCAGGTAAAATAATGGATTGGAAAACTTGCAACATGTGTCATGAAAATAGTATTTAACAACCTGGGTTCTTGTTGGTTGTACAGTCGCAGAAAAAAAGGCCAGTCCTGTTCCATGTCACTTACAACTTTAAATATGAGGCAGCAAGCAATCACAGAGTGAAACAGGGACACAAACTGTTGTGTCCATCTGTGTACCACTGTTTTTTTTTTTTCCTTTTTGTTTCTCTTCTTTTGTTCAGGAAGAGTGTGTGTGGGTGTGGGTGTATGTAAGGAAGATGAATTTCAAGGCAGAACTTGAAGGACAATGAATTTCATTTGCAAATATTTGTGGAAATCTTTCAAGCATGAAGGGACATTTCAATAAGCAGACAATGAATTCTAACACTGTGGGTCAAGTGAGATGTGAAGTCAGTATTGTAATATTTGCTGATAGTAAACAGGATGAGGAAAATATGGGAAAACTGAAGTAGCTTCCTTTTGGCATGGTGAAAAAAGTTTAAAGTAGAGGTGAAATGGGCAGGATATTTTTGCAGTAACAGTCAAAATGGAGCAAAAAAAAAAAGTTGTTTTTTCTCCAAAAAGCCAGGAAGAAAAATGATGATATTGAGTCAGTGAAAGCCTGTACAGCAGTTGATATTAATGATGTGTATGTAAGATGGAGGCTCCATGAGAAGAATGGCAGGGAAGTCCACAGTTACAGTGAAAGAAGCGGAGGGAGACTCCCTTATGTCCCACTTGTGTAAACAGAAACCAAATGCATATTTTTTACCTGCGCTTACTTTGAGGTGAGTAAATCCTCACTAATCGGTTGTCTTGTTCTTAGAATGGTGTGAGTTTACTCCCTATGAAGTTGGGTTTCGCAAATATGGAGCTTTTGTCAGAACAGAGGACTTTGACAGTGAGTTCTTCATGGGAAGGCTCATCCAGAAACGTCCAGAGCCTAGAATTTGTTTTCTACAAGGTATGAACTTACAGTAATAAATAGAAGGGGGAGATGGAAACCCACATTGCTTTTAGGACTTATCAATTTAAACCTATGCTTTTTTGTCCCCTTCTAAAGAGTTTGAAGAGGGTAAAAAATGTCAAATCTTTCTCTAAAGGTTTAGGTGCAGTTTTACAGTATTATAGCCTGATACTCCTTAGTCTGCAGGCTCTCTTTAAAGACTAGATCCTAATGGTGTTACAAAAGCCCAGTGAACGTATCTAGATTAATTCAGAAAATGAGGGCTTATATTTTTGATATTACTGTTTGCGAAGAATTCAACATTCAGCCCAACTGTGTAGCATCACATTGCTTTTAGATATAGTTGTACTTGTAGGAGGTGATGCTGTCTTTTATAGCATGCTGCTTCATTCCATTAACATCTTCTCTTCCGAATTTCTGATTTTTTTTTTTTAATGGTGTTATCTGCTTGCCAGAAAATTATTTACCTTCTGTCAGTTTTATCTTCTGTATTAGTAAAAGGTCTCTTAAGATCCCTCAGATATAATACCTTTCGGAACCTGAACAGAGAAAGAAGTATTTGGAGTGTCAGTTTAATGTTCAGTGTTAAACTGAGAGCAGACAGGTTGCAGAACAGGATGTGTATTTTAAATAGAGAACCTTTCCCTCAATTAAAATGAAATTATTGTAGGAATAAATTACTGTACATCAAACTTACTGTACAATTACTGTAGATCAAAATCCAGGGAAGGTCAGGGAAGACAGTTGCTTCCTCAAAGTTAAAGTGAATTATCCCGTGCTGCAAAATATTTTTGCTTGGGATAGTGTTGTTCTTTTCCAAGGTTTATTGGTACTTACTGCCTTGTTTATTGGTACTTGCAAGTGTTGTGGTTGTGGTATTAGACATTTATCTCTCTGCCTTCCTAAAACTAGTGCTTTGGTGTGCCCAAGTAACAAATTCAACCATGATGTACCCCTCATGAGTTTCATGAGTGCATCAAGGAGGTGAGGCAAAATTGGGTTAGGTGCTAGAAATGATGCTGTTAGTGACTGTGGTTCTCTAGGTCTCAGTTTTAGGTGGTTTCTCCAATTTGTCTTAGTTGTTTATATCTGCTTATATATTATGTTATTTATATCTATTTTGTATCTTATATTTAAGTCTTAATTGTTTATATCATATGATCATAAAGAGTCCTAATGGCCTTTGCACTTAAGAGCTGCGTCCTATTTGGAGCATTATCCTTGAAGGTGTATGCAGGCAGTGACAATCTACATACAAAGATACTATTGTATTAGAAACAGAGTCAGGAATGTGAAGACTGTAAATTGCTTATATCATATTTTTGTCAGAGTAAAAGAACTAAAGCTAATGTACTGGAAGTATTTTCTTTCCATGATTTGGAACACAATGGTAGGTACTTAAAGCTGGAATTCTTCAGTTGGGTCAGAAGATCTTTAGGCCCTGCAAGAGCTCGTAAAGCTTTCTTAAAGAATAATAAAATCATAGAACAGTTTGGGTTGGAAGGGACCTTAAAGATCATCCAGTTCCAGCCCCTCTGCAACTGTGCTTGCTGCGCAGCTGCTGCTTCAGACAGACATTTCTATATAGCTGTAATACAGAACTTCTTTCCCAATCACTATTGCTTGGAGTCTGCTCTGGATACCTTGCTAATCTTCTGTCTCAGTAGGTTTGTCTGCAAAGCTAGGCACTAAGTCTCTTCTAATTCCCTATATCTCTCTACCCAGTCCACTCTCGATCATACCTGCCAAAAACTACTGCTTTAGGTCTTCCCATTCTCTTGCCATCTTTCTTTTTCTCATAGAAAAGCTTCCCTCTCACAGAAGTTTCTTCATTAGATTATTGCATCAGAATTTGTCATGATTCACTCAAAGGTTTAAACTCAAACAACAAATATTAGAATAGTAGGGGCTGAGTGGCAACCTTCTTCATGATGGCAGCTGAGTCATAGCATAGGCCTTTTGGTTATACCAGAAAAAGCCTTTCTAGCATTAAATTATTCCTTACTTCTACTGCAGGAATGTGGGGAAGTGCCTTTGCTGCAAGCTTGGATGATATCTGCTTGAAAGTAGTTGGAACGGGGTTGGGCTTTCTAGAGCCTTTCAAAGATGTTATCAAAGTTATAGGTAAGAACATTTAAAAATTTAAAGAATGTAGTGTGTGTAGTTTTCAAAGCTAGCATAAGGAATGGGTTTGGACAGATTGTTCTTATGCTGTGTATTACTCTATTGCATACATATCGCTATTGCATACATAGTGAATAGAGTATTATTTTGTTTGTTTGTTCTTTAATCTGACCATGACTATAATTTTGGCTAGTTCTGAGAGCTATCTTAAACACCTCTTGCAGTTCAGGGGTCCGTATCAGAAGAAGAGAAGGGCAGAAACCTAACAGCTATGCAGGGGGTGAAGAGTGTTTTCAGTTCCCTTCTTGGCCTAATTTTTTTTAAATGTTGAATAATCTGGTTGAATGTTTGTATTCTCCATTTGTATGATGCCTCTATAGTAGTGAAAAGGAAGTGTATTAAAGGCTGAGAGTTGCTTAGGTGCATGTTTATAACCTCATAGGGAACAGAGGCAGAAGAGATCTTTTTCCTCTCTGCAGACCTATTTTTCACACTTTTGCTGCTGTAACTGTAAATACTGTTGTCGTCTTAGAAGAGGTTGTCACTTGCTATCAGGGGTTTCTTTGTGTGCATTTGAAATGAAAAGGGACAATGATTTGAATAATCCCTTCTAAATAGGGCAGGTAAATATCCAACCATAGAAATGGCAGCTTATTTAAATCTCAATACAATGTTTTTTAATTAGAGGACAAAATCAGTGTTCAGACAACTGATTAAACGTTGTAGAAAAAAGTCTGAAATTGTGAAGCTGGATGAGCATTGTCTATTTATTCTGCACCCTTTTGTGGTTTCTGTAGATGACTGTCGAAGATCTCATTTCCGAGATCCAACACGACTGAAGACTCGCTTGGTTATACCTGGGGGACCCTTGTTGCAAATTTTCCAGGATTTCTTCAAGTCCCGGGTCACGTGTGGAGAGACCTTCAACTTCATGCAGGGATTGTATCTTCATAAAGATTATGTTAAAGTCAAGAAATTTGTGGTTTGGAAAGGTGAATGAGCCTGTATGTATCTGGGATAGAGGACAGTGTGTTAATGTTCTGTAATGGGCAATGTCCAGACTAATTGTTTTCCATTGAAGTGAGGGAATTTACCTCTTCTTAAGCCATAGCAAAAAGTTGATCCACTATTTGTCTTCCCTCATATGAGGCAAGTTCCTTATCAAATATTATAGGCCATTCTCAGTTCAATATGTGTGTTGGAATGTCTTTTTTTTTTTTCTTATAACCCCAGCATAAACTTTTTGTTGCTTGTACCCAGAGGTGTGTAATGAAGCATTATAGTTACTTGGAATGTCTTCCAGGCACTCATCTGGATGCGTTTCCTAACCAGCTGACCCCCATGGAAGAGAGCTTGTATTTAGTGGATGGTGGCTTTTCTATCAACTCTCCCTTTCCATTGGTACTTCAGCCAGAGAGAGATGTGGATGTTATTTTGTCGTTCAATTTTTCCTGGGAAGCTCCGTTTGAGGTGTGAGACATAGCTGAGCATTATTACATGAGGATAAAAGCACAATGATATCTATGATGGCAGCAGATCAGATGAGGAGATAAGTGATAACTAATAAGATTTGATTCAAAAGCCTAAGTATGTCATATTACCTAAAATAAGAATGTTTGCTTAGTTCATAAGATCTTTGTTACATAATTGTATACTTCTAATGAAAAAGTGGCTATTGGTGACTTTCTTCCTGCAAGCAAGTTATGCCCGGTATATGCTAGTGTTTATTTTTAAGTGCAGAAAAGTCAAGGTATAGATATAGAGTAATAAAACATAAAAAGGGTTTTAGATGCAAACTGTTGATGTTTAGTAGCAGTTCTTAGTTCAGTTCTTAGTTCTACTCTTCTTTCTTCTGTATCACTAGCCAGATAAATTGCTTCATCCAGTCTGGAAGATTAATTTTTGTTTGTTTGTTTGGATTTTTTTTTTTGATAGAATCTCTCTTTTGAGGATTGTAGTCAGGCAATCTTAAAGGTATGGCTGGTATTCTATCAAAATGACTTTTGTTCTTTCACAACAGGTTTTAGAGTTGGCTCAGAAATACTGTGAGGAGCGGGAGATTCCTTTTCCAAAAATTAAATTGAGTGATGAAGATGAAAAGAAGCCAAAAGAGTGCTATGTGTTTGTGGATAACAATAATCCAAAGGCTCCCATTGTGCTCCATTTCCCATTAGTGAATGACACCTTCCGGAAATACAAAGCTCCAGGTAAGGGTTCAGTGTTCCTACTTTCACTCTCCTTAGTATTTAACTATAAATTATTAAACTGTTACATTCATTTAAGGCAGGATCAACTTCCACCAGTTTTTTGGACAGGAGAGTTGGAGGCTGGCAATTGGAAAACAAAAAACAGCAACAAAAAGCAATCAATAAAACCACCTAAAGGGCATAAAGAATCAAAATGACTAATGCTTTTGCTTCTTTCTGATCAGACTGTCTTGATGTCAGATATTGTTACTTCTAATTATCCGAAATACAGGAAAGCACTATAAATCAGATTAAATAATAAGTTTGTTTATTGGATATGAATGAGCCAATAAGTAGCAAAGTGTTGTGGACCAGTCTGTACGTCAGATCATATAACAGTGCTAAGCGTCCTGTGCCTTTGCAGTGTAAAGGTCAAATGATTAAGGAAAACAATCCCTGTTTCAGTTAATGTGATTAATGTGGACCATAAAGTCTATCACTGTTTGTCAAGCAAGAGTGCTGGGATGAAGCATAGAGCTATACTTTTAGGTAGAGACAGACAAAACTCCATGCAGTATTTCTACCTTACTGGGAGAGAGCAGCATCCTGAGAAAACTTTGGAATACATAGAGAAGAATATGCAGGACTGACCAGACAAGAAAAACATAAATTACCCTGTTAATGCTTTCTGTATTAATACTGTGACAGTTACCAGGCTCTCACTGCATTACCTCACAAAGATGAGGAGATTGAAATTGGTGGGCCTGACTATGGTTCAAGACTGTTCTTTCTGTAGTACCAAGAAGCAAAAGTGTTTTTAGCAAATGACTTTAACATTGAGCTTTCAATATTAGTGTTTAGATTTAAATGTTAGGGTGCTAAAAACCACTAGTTACCATATTTTAAACAATTATACTAGCCTCTTGAGGTTAGTTGAACTCAGGGTGTTAGTATCTTTTAGTATCTAGTTAATAGCACTTCCAGGAAGAATTGAGCTTTATATTACCTATCGGAAGCATGGCTATTATGGACGTGTTAAATAATTTATCATAATGAAAATGTGTTTTAATCCTGTGTTTTGGAGTCTGGTGGAAGTAGAAGAGGTAATAACACTTTGTCTTCAGCTTCCAAGCACTTTGTGTCCTGAAGGAGCTGAAATGCCTGAGGAAGAGCTGTGGGGAAAGATTTGAGGTTCAACAGAGTTATTTATCTGTGATAACCTCCTTGCAGTATCCAACTAAAATGAGTCTTCCACTTCTGAGACATTTTAAGAAATATATATATTTTTTTCTTCCTGCAGGCATTAAACGCAAGTCAGAAGATGAGAAATCCTTTGGTGACTTTGTCATTGAGACAAAAGATTCTCCTTATCGTACACTAAATTTCACCCTTGAGCCATATGATTTCCGCAGGTTAGTGGAAGTGAATCGCTACAATGTTCTGAACAACAAGGACACTCTCTTAAAAACCCTGAACTTGGCTCTGCAAAGGAGAAAGGGGAAGAATGTCATCAATATATCCAATACATGAGTAGCTTCCATAAGTGAGGATAAAGGCAGGCTGCAGTGTACCAAAGCCATGTGGTTCAAGCCTGAAAGCTGAAAACTGATAGCTGGAAACTGTCTCCTTGGGAAGGGAGTAACACGTGTGACATTGAAAATCCATTCAAGATATCAGATGATCTTAGAAAAACCCAAGAGACAGTAACATCGGTGTTGTACTGTTATGTCAAATAGAAAAAAGAGGGTTGTGTGTGAATGTGGAAGAGGAGGAAATTATTTAGCCCAGTATCTCATCTAATGGCAGCTGATGACTAGAGAGATCTATGCAAAGAGTGCAAGCATCTGGAGATAACCTTACAACCTCCATTGACCTGTGGATAAAGGATCTCCTGTCAAAGATGTTGGTTTCTTCCATATCTTTAACATTCTTGCTTTTTGAACCTCCATGAGGTTTTACCATTTACCTCATCTGGCATAGAATTCAATGGATTGTAACCACGCACTGGGAGAGAAAATGTCCTTTTGCTTTCAACTTGCTACTGGCTGTTGCCCATATATTTGCAAGACTGAACAGTTATTAACTGCTTACCATTTTTGCTATTCATGTTTTTTAAGATATCTGGTATTTCCTTCTTACCTGTCTCAAGAATTAGTAATGGCCTTCAGTGTCCCAAAAGTTCAATGCAGAGTAACTTAGTTTGGTAACCATTATTTTTTTGAGGAAATAGTAGTGTTTTTTTTTTTTTTTTTAATATATTTAAGAATTGAAGACACATCATGTGATTGTGCTGCTTCTTCCTATAGTTTGATCATCACAAGCTGATGAAATTTAAAAATAAATCAGTAAATGTTACAAGTTTGGTCTTTGTCTTTCTGTGCAAGAGGAAAGAAGACTCCTTGGAGGAATCTGAAATAGATCTTTTTTTTTTTTTTTAACCTTGGACTTGCGATTCAGACAAAGCTTTGTTCAAGGAATTAATTTGTGTGTTTCCACATTAAAGGATCATTGATGTTCAAGGTAGGAGGACCTTATAAATGTTAATAAATAATGTCAAGTGCTGCTATGCTGTGGTTTGGAATTTACCTCATTTTGCAGAAAGCTTGGAGGAAAGGACTGAATGTTGCAGTTGGAACATTCTAACACAAAAACAACGTGAAGAATTGTTTACTTTTGTGGCTTTTATATTGAACTGGATGTACTGATTCTGTATTTGAAAGTTGGAGAGAGAAACATTTTCTGAAATGATATATAGTTTTATGAACAGATAAGGTTCTTGATTTCTTTTTTGGAATGTGTTCCTCTTCTAATAAATTTTAATTCTATTAAAGTTTTTCACAATTTTTCTTATTAACACTCATTATTATTCTAATAGTTCTTATTCTAATAAGAGCTAACCGGAATGTCAACACTGTACTGTACAGAGTCACTTATTACTTCATTTATAACTGATGAGGTGGGAAAGTAACTTAAGGTCATTTCAGGCTGGTGCTGCACAGCAGTAGAAAGTCATCTCTTTATTATGAAGCTCCTCTTTGAGGAACCATGACTCAAATGTGTAGCTCTTTTTTTTTTTTTTTTTTTTTTAAAGGGTTGGTATTTTTATATGCATTCCAGACAGTGACTTTGGGTGGTTAAACTTCCTTGATATCTGGAAGGACATAACCTTTATTAACCTTCCTTAAGCTGAAATATGAGAAACAGCAATTTAATGTTACCCTTTTTTATTTATGATTGGTGCTAAAAAGCTACCTGCTGTGTAGGAATCTGACATCTTTCATACACGTTTAGTGATGCTTTGTTTATTTTCCTTCCCATGCAGGATTTTGAAGTATTATTGTCTCAGCTGCCTTTCACCCTGCTGCCATTGCCTTTTGAATTTATAGTGAGATGGGAGTTTCCTTTGATCCTTTTGAGTTGTTTTTTCTTCTGATGTGAAACTGAAGTGAACTGTGTGGTTTGATTACTTGTTTCTTGCTTTTGACGTTCTCTCCCAGTAGATGATTCCACGGTGTGGGTATTTAGATAGCAGTGTATAGATGTGAAAAGGGAATGTTTTGCAAAACTTGGTCTAATCAAATTTGCTGGACATATACAGAGGAGTCTTTTAGGGCACAGTTTCTTGGGAGTTTTGTCTATAGTAGCAGTGCTTTTCTGTTGGAACAAGAAAATGGGGCCTTAATAGTTCAATTTAATTTGTTAAACAGGCATGTAAGTAGCCACCTCTTTTGAAACTCCATGTTATGGTAGGAGAGTTGTGACCAGACTAGTCTGTGCGCACACAGCCCTTCATATGTTCTTCAGTCTTGTTAAAAGTGCCTCTTGCCCTGTAGAAGTAATGTGCCTTCTGTTCTGGTGTTTAAATTCAAGCCCAATACTAAGGAGAGATCAGCCTTGCATCCCAAATCGGAGGAACATTCAGGAGAAACAGAAAGCAGGTAACGTTTTTGTTGCTCAGTCCTACTGTTAGAGCTCTCTTACAAAGGAGTGCTTACGGGGAAAGGAGCCATAGGTTTGTGTTTTGTCTGAAGAACTCCTGTGGGTGCCTAAGTGTTTGTTCTTATCGTTCATTTGCAAGAGCAGGTACACACGCAGGCTGAGTGTTAGTCCAGAAACAAGAGGTATACGAAACTAGCCTGCAGGCTATCTTGTCTTTCTCATATACTAGTTTTATTCCAAGGAGACTTCATTGTGTTGAGACAGGGTGCATTTAGCTGATCATATACACTTCCCGATTGATAACCCAAACTAGCCACACTGTTTCTTCCCCCATGTATCAAACACTTGCTTATTTGCCAAAATTAACTGCTTAAAAGTTTATCATATTGGTCTTCAAAACGGGATTTCTCACCATGTGTAGTGTTTTGCTTGCTGTCCTATAACTGCAAGGCATGAACAACTTCAGAACACAATGGAGTTTTACTTGCTAAATTTTTTCCTCTTGCCTGGATGTAGAATATGAGTGGTGTCCTTGATCTAGTCTCTGCTCTGCTGTAATTGCACTTTTTGATTTTTGACAGACAAAATTTATTATGAGGTTCTAGGAATTGTTTTTTGGTCCTACTTTGTGGTCATTTAGAGAAAGGGAAGTTCCTGTAACACCATGTAATTATTTTGTAATTGTCTATACATGGTGGATTTCATAACCTATGCATCCCTTTCAGTCATCTGTTGGTATAAAGTGGTGTCCACTGAAACACTTGTTATGAATTTAGTCTTTCCTGAAAAGCAAATCATAGTAAAATGTCTGTACTTCACAATTAAGTGAATATATGAACATAGATGCACACTAGAAGATTGCTGGGTAATTGAGGGGAAAACAAACAAACAAATATTTTATCAACTCAGTGTTATTGGTGAAGGGAACTTGGATGACTTAAGCAACCTTGTCTTTAAATGAATCCTGTGAAATAATTAAAAATATTTCATATTCTACTGTAGGGAAAAAAGTATGCAGAGGACTGGAATTGCTCTTACCAACTGTTAACCCAAGAGTGCTACCTGGGCTCTCATTTTGATTTTTCTTATCCTTCATCTTCTCTCTCTACAGTACAAAAACTGTATTTTGTATGTAGCATTTAGTAGGGCTGTATACAACAGAGGCTGGTTCTGCAGCAATACTAATACTGAATAGTATTTAAAAAAATAATTTATTTATTTTAATTCATATGGTAAGACCATTGTAGAGGTTGGTGTAGCTGTTTTTTTGCTTAAAGACAAAAGGTTTCTGTGAGCAGGACAAAGTCAGTTGTGGGAGCTGCAAGTAGAGATGAGATTTATATTATCATACAGTTTTCAAAGGAGTACCAGCTGTGCTCTGGGAATTGACTGAAGACACTAAAGGAAGTGGAGAATCTGGGTCCTAAGTAACTATTTTATTTTACTTTTTTTTTTTTTTTTACAGCACTGTTATATTTACAGCAGGGAAACGTGGGCTATTCCAGTTCTTCATTAACGTTCAGAGTGGATGGTCTGTGTACAACTGATAAGCTTTTAAATGAACATAGAACAACACACCTAAGTAATTTAACGTACTTGCAAGAAGTAACAGCTTGCAAAACATGGCAGGAAGTTAGTACTTAAAGAAGGGTGGAGTACTGAACTACTGCTTATTCTGTAGGAAACCATATGTTAGGATTTGCAGGAAAAGAAGGCTTGGCAGCCACTTCTAGGGTAATGAGTTTTCAAAAGGTGGGGAAAAAATGAAAGGAGTGATCCAATTTGAAATACCCCATGTTAGCATATATAGCTCATGGAATTTGTTTGGACAGTCCTTATATGTCCTAATAATAAAATGTCCTGCCTTACCTCTTTGTGGGCTCTGTTATGACAGTATCCAATCACAATACAATCAGAAATGTATTTTTCCTCTTAATACTACCGCTTGCTGATGAGATATTCTAATCCATGCTTTACAAGTGAGGAAAGGTCCCAAAGAGCACAGCTGCACTGCACTCCCCATAGTCCCATGCCCCAGCAAATCATGTGCCGGGTGGTACGGCAGGGCCCATGGCTGCATGTTTGTGCCGGGGTAGTGCTGCCCGGGGCTAGGTAGCCATGAGCATGCACAACTGAAAGCACAGAGGAAAAGAGACTACTGAAACAACGGCAGAGGGATATGGAGTTCTAAGTTCAGAATGATTAGGCAGCTGATACACAAGAGGAAGGTATCTGTTCAAATGCTTCAGGATACCTTCTGGCATTGTCCTTTGTCTACGTCATTAGTTAAGTGTCGGCACTGAGCTACTGCTGCAGCTGCCTGGCTTGGGCTATCAAGGAAGCCTCAGCCCCACGCTGTTGGCTGCTCTGCACTCCTCCTGGGGTGTTTTCTTTATTGAGTCCTGAGAGTGAAACTTCATCCTCAGAGTAATTGGATTATACGGTCTGTGCTTCTGCACTGACATGCAGATATATACATGCTTTTTCATAACCATCATTTTTTTTCAAACGCATTAAAGAGAGAGTGCTCTTTTACATGAAACTGCACTCTCTCCACTGCTCTTCCTCACAGCAACACTGGTTACATTTATTATCTTACCGTGTTATAACACAAGACCTTGAAGTACAGGAACAGTAACTTCATTACTGTTGCCATAGTAGGCTGCTATATTTACTGGATGTGCCATTAAATGATACTATTACTGTGCTATTTCCTCCAAATGTCTGAGCAAACCTCTCAGAGATGAGCCATCTCTGACAGAAGGATCTTTAAACTTCAGGGCCAAATATATCAGTTAAAATCAGGCAATTCAGAATCAGACAATACAGGAAAGAGCAGGGAAACCTTCTGTTGCTTAAGTATAAACTCTGTAGATTTGTACAAGCACCCCTTTTTAAGACAGCAGTAGCTGTAGATTTACAGTAAAAGACAAAGAAAAACATGGGCATTCATTTAAAGTATCTTTGCCAGAGAACAATAGTTGGAGAGGATTGTATTCTTCTGAAAGCTAAATTTCTTGGTAGTGTACGCTATCTTCTCTGCTGTAGGTTTTTGGGTGCGTAGTCATGCCTATGGTTTTGACTGTTGCACATGTACCCATGATTGCAGTTAAGCTCAGCAGTGCTGTTGGTGTGTGCTTGTGGTTTTTGTTGTTGTTGTTTTCTTGGTGAACTGGTTATTGGGTTGCTGACCATGGCATTCAAGTCAGCTCAGCTCTACTGAGAGTTGTGTAGTGTCCTACAAACAAGAAATCGTGCTGAGAATTCCACGGAGACTGATTCATAACCACGTGGTTGCCTCATATGGTTTCATCCACGGGTGTTGATGTAAATACCAGGCTGAGTTTACCTTGAGGGTATGCACGTAGAGCTGCAAAGCTTGACTAACTAGGTGTGATAACTAGAAGGAGAATGAAAGCTCTTCAGAAAATGATGGATTAATATTCAGATCTCTCTCTCTCTCCCTCTCTCCTTAAAGTCCAGCAATATCATTAGTAAGTAATGGAATTTTTACACACAACCTTCAGCTTCACAACAAACAAAAAATATCATTACATAACCCCAATAGAATAGACTGATATAGATTAGATAAATTCTGCACCTTAGCAATATATTTCTTTCTATCTCCAGTGTTCCCATTGTGAAGGGGCCGAATGAATGAAGTGATCCCATTGTGAAGGGGCTGAATGTATCTAAACCTAAACTCCAATGCAACAGTTTTACTACTGTGACATTATGTCATTGTCAGGGTTAGTAAACATGTTTTAAATGTAAGATGTGGAAATCTTTCTCCTTTAGCATTCCACCATTTGGACACAAGCTGGACGCTAGATAGCAATGGAGATCCCCTTCTGTTAAGATTATTTCCCAACTCACCAGGTAATTTTGTTGCTGCCAGCAAATTAGGGAAGTTGAAAAGCAGATTTGGAAATGGGAACCTTGGCCGGAGAACAGCTTCAGAGTAGCTGAGGCTGTATTTTACAAGTGCTTCGTTAATGCTTTGTCTGCAGAAGTTAGCCTGTGTTTTGTAATGAGGTGTTTTAGAAAATGACATCTAGACAGCTGTGTTCATTACTCTGTTGTGAAGCACAGCAAGTTTAAGCATGCTTTATCTGTGAATTTCATCTTGGTCTTTACTGTGGATCTATTACTGAAATCTGCATAGAGAAGTACGTGATGCTTTAAGGAAAATATCACACCATAGGTTCATTTAAAATGCGGCAGTAGCAGCATTAAAGCAACATGTCAGGAAGAAATAGCAATAAAAAAAATCAAGAAAAAATATTCTGGTTAAACTGTTGCCAGATTAAGCGAAGATCATCCCTGATTAGCTTCTAGTATGCCTCAAAGACAGGTTTTCTAAATACAAATTACTCATTGAAAATTTCTTTGAGATAATTTTTCCTCTAGTCATTTTTTACCCTGATAGAATAGACACTTCCAGTCTCTAATTGTGAATTCTTTTTTTTTTTTTTTTTTTTTTTTTTACTTCATTATATTTGAGATCCCCTTCATAGCCAACTCTTCTACCTTCCCAAAGCTCTTTTACATGGTGAGGCAGTTTGTTAGCTCATTCTGAGACATGTCCTTCTTTAGAAACAGGAACAGTGGTGGCAATCATGGTAATTTGTGTGGGACTGGAACTTCATTTTGTGGACAGCTCTTATGGCTCAAGAAGTTAAACCAACTGAACTGTATTGCTTGTACCAGTAACCCTTCTGTTTCCACATGATAAGCTGTTAAGATTGAAATAAAACTATGGGAAATATAATTATTTGTGTTAAGGCAACCACATTTCTAGGATGCTACGGAATTATCAGCGGCATTTATGTCACCATTGACAGTTAGAGTAACACCACAGATGTACTGGCATTACATGCAGAAATCCCTGCCCTGTCAAATCCCCAGTACCCTTCAGGAGTTGTAAGTCAGGTCTACATTAGGGAAACAGAAAGGAATATGTAACTTGGAAAATTACAGGGTACAGTGTTGAGGAACAGCTTACTTGATATTAATGTTGGTAATAAAGCAGAGATAAGTGGATTTACTAGGAAAAACACTAGGGGAAGATGATAACAGGATGTTGGTGATGCTGCTCATCCTAAAGGAGAACAGGGAACTTCTGCTCAGACTTTTTTTTTTTTTAATCAAGATGAGTCTGAAGAATTGACATGTTCAAGTGTCAAGAGAACTGAAGAGAATTAAAACTTTGGTGTACTAAAACTGCAAACACATTTCTAGCATTTCTAGTGCTGTAAGTGATGAGGCAAAAGCACGTGGAAGTGAATCAAAGGGTGGTGACAGGACAAAAAAGGGGGGGACAAGGAGAGTGCTAATTTGAAGATATGCTCTCGTTTATGAATGGAACAACTTCATATGACAGAATAGCAAATGAAATCACAGATTGCAAGATGTGGGATAAAAACATGAATGAAGTTCTTAGCAACTTGTAAGAGTTGCTGTGGAGAGAGGCTGCAGAAAAGTACCAGATACCCAACTTTCTGCAGGCCTTGGTAACAAGGTGAATGATGGAGATTTTCAGTGGCAAAAACAAAAGGAAGGTTTGTGGTGGGTGATTTGAGCATGCTAAAATGCGGCTGAGAGCTGGTCGGTTGCCAAGAGCCATATCATGTCAGAAAAACCCTTTGGAAAACAAACCGTTTTCTTAGTTACAAAGAATTTCACTTGTGAGCAGTCTGCTTGAAGGGAATTGTTTTTTGTTCTTTTTCTCTTTGGTCTCCTTTTTCCTGAGACTTACTCATTCCACAGCTCTTGTCACTGAAGCGGTCCTCATGGTGTCATCCTTCCTTCATGACTTTCAGCCACTTTTCAGACCAAGAACCAGTGGAAAGAAGATAAATCATACAGGATACTTAAAATGTAAACAGAGAGAAGGCATGGAAGATGTTTGGCTATATGACATTTACCTTTCAGAAGTAATTACTTCACTAACACTGACTGTCTTTAGTACTATGTCAGAGGATGCCACCTGGTCCCAGAAAGGTCTGGGTCATACCTGGAAATACATGAGCATTTGATATGTTACTGCAAGGAGTTATGCCAGAGAGCTAAACAGGACTGATCTGTATCCTTTAATCATCGTTTCCAATTGTTCTTGAAAATATTTTTCGTGTTGGTGTACGCTACAGTAACACTTGAGAATTTTAATGTTATTAGCGGAAACTATTTGAAGCCATGTGTTTTGCAATGTGAATGAGGAAAATGAAAGGAAATGGCAATGTAAGCAAACACTTCCAATGATCATTATCTAATATATTCGTATTAGCAGATGGATATATGTCTGCTCATATGTATGTTCAGGTTCTCATAGATAAAACTCCACGTTAGAACTCTTGTGGAATACATCTTGCTGTATTTTACTATATTAGCTATTGGTGAATTGGCAGCTAATATAGGTTTCTTTCTCTTTGCTGAATCTATCTGTATATAAACTGAATCTATCTGTATATAAACTTTATCCAAATACTGGAAAGATAATTCATAATCCATGCTATTTTACTCTTTCATAAGGTTTTTAATACATACCTGTGACAAGTCTCTTCTTCAGTAGGAAATTCAACCTATATGTTTAGGGTCTACGTCTTAGGAATTAATTACTAACTGCATGTTTGAAAATACTTGCAGATACCCATAAGCAGTGTAGGAAGTCAAAAGTAGTTATGGATCCTCCTCTGCTCAGATTGGCACAAAAGTATATATGCTTAGTGTACTTTCTGATGTCAATAACTGTACACTTATTTGTCTTTAACCTTTATATCTGATTTTTGCACCTTGCTTTATACAATTAACCTTGACTCAGAGGTGAATGGAAAATCCTCAAGCTGTGTTGTGCTAATATTATGAGGCCTTATTATGTGGACCCTGTTTCACTTATGAGTATGAATAGGATTAAGCTGTAAAAAAAAATCCTAAGAAATGGAAATTCTTTTTACTGATTCTTTTGTAAAGCATCGAATCTTACGTGATCATGTTCTGTGTGCATGCATATTCTCCTGGAACATTTTTAAACCTGTGACTGATCCTAACTGAATTAGTCTTATTTATTAAAGACAAATCCTTAGAAGTCCTGTGGAAATAGATAGCTGAACAGAGAATTGAGATTTTTATTAGTGACTCCCTTCCTCACAACAACCCCCTAGGAAAACATGGCAGTATGCTTTCACAGTATTCTGAAATACTAGTGAATCCACTGTTAAGATACCTTTACCAATTAACTATATGGTGGAACAGTAGGAAAATATTATTTATAAAATAATAAGGAAAAAATAAAGGAAATAATAAGGAAAGGAAATAAAAATATTATTTATTGTCATTATTATTATTTATTATTATTTGTTATTGTTTTCTGATGTCTGTGTATTGTTTTCTGACATTTGTTACTGTTTTCTGATCATGAAACTACTTGGTTGATGATATAACTAATTCAGTGGGATTTCGGAGGGCTTTTGTGTTCTGTTCCTGGTGTTGTGTGCTTTCTCTCCCTATAATCAGCCCTTAGGTGGCACTCTTTCATAGGAGACTACAGCAGCTGTAACTGCACCTGATCTCTCTCGACACCATCCCTGAGATGCTGCTTTTTGTTTGGAGGTCTGACAGTTCTGCTTGTCCAGAGCATGTGATGCAACCATTTTTTTTGTGTGTCTGTGTGTTCTTCTTCAGTTCTGTAAAGCTTCAATTGTTTAGGGATAGAAGAGAGGATGTTTGCATAACTGATTATTATTATTATTATTGGTATGGGGGCTCTTATACACTGACTTCATTAGGCAAATTCTGGATGAACTGAGGCTGAAGTATGATAATCCCTTAACAAATGAAGAAGATGGGAGCTTTTGAATTCTGATCTGCTCTTTAGTCTAATGCATCACTACATAAATTACATAGAAGGTGCAAAACGTCATGATCTGTTATGATCCCTTAAGAAATTATGAATATACTAAAAACTAATTATTGCTTAGTGGAATCATGGGAAGAACTCCATCATTTTGGAAACTTTTTATGGCTTTTGCTTCTCTCTCCCCCCCACCCCCCCAAGGGAGAGTTGCAGGACTTCTTTAGTTTACATAAAATTTCCTTAAGTCCTTCTTTTCTGGCACCTACTCCGCTGTGGTAAAATCTAAATAGCTATAACAAATCAAAGCCTCTCTTTTTCTCTAAGATACCCTGTTAGGATGGGATAAAGGTCTATGGTGGAGAATCTTTTTATTCCCTTGCACAATGAAAGTAGATACAGACCAATTCTGAGTATTTTGCTGGTGACTGACTGGCAACTCCACTGTCAGAAAACAAACTATACATCATCCACTGCTCCTGAGAAAGAGGAAGGAAAGAAGAATGAGTATCATCTTGTCCTTTTGCTTATTCCATAAGCACAGCTTTTGAGGTTATTCTTCTCAGAAAATGGATGCATAGTGGAGAGATATTTTGAGCCACTCTCTAACTGTCACAAGCAGAGGTGCTGCCAAAACTGATGCCAGCTATGTACCACTTAGAAGTCTAAAACTTTGCTAATAGGACAGTTTCTCTTCTTTTGTATGAGTGGAGCAGAGTTCTGTATGGGCAGAAGGGGGTGGAAGAAATGATACCTCTCACTAGCTGCTGCTCTCTATATAATTAGATGAATGTGACCTACTCTAAGGATGGTTCAGACAAAATACTTAAAAATAACTGCAATATCCACAATAACAGATCAGATTCTGTAGGTCTTTTGCATGGCTTTTGCCTGGAAGAGATGTAATAAACTGAAGTCACTACTCAGAAAAATTGAGTCTTTCCTATCTGATGTATTTACTTCAGTCTGACACTAAAACAGAAGGTTTTTTTTTTTTGTGTGTGTGCGTAGATATAATTTCACTCCAGAAGTGAATAAAACTTATCCAATTGAAAAATGTATTTTGCTATACATTATATAAAAAAGTCTAGTGTTGGATATCAGGCCTGAATTTTATGGGTGATTATTCCTCCAGAACAGCTGTCTTTTCATGAGACAGTTTGTGTGGGCCTTATCTGGATTACTCTAATTGTAATCACCTGGAGAAGTTAGGTGTTCAGTGCTTAAGAGCATCTCAAGTCAAATGGGTAACTGAATTAAGTGTGTCAAGTAAAGGTGGTCTTCATTATTGAGGACTGTCTTTGGGTTAGAGGGAAGAAGGCCTGGATGCTATTTAATGCTGAGAACAATTACCGCTCATATTTCATTCTGTTGATATTCATTCTGTTGACAGAGTATGTCAAAACTTGTAGGGACTACCATGTTAACATTGGCAAACAGCTGTTTACTGAAAACAGGTCAAGTTCCTGTCTTCCCAGTTTAAGCAAATGTTTGTGTTCATGTACTGTGTCTGGCAGTAGTGGAGCTAGCACCATACAGGCTGTTACGAAGAAAAGCTGTGTTTTGAATATGTGACTAAAACAGTGTTGATAATACACCAGTGTTTTGGCTATTGCTGAACAGTACTTTCATGTTTTGGTGTTTTCTTGTTTGTTTTTCTGCCATTCTACCTATTCCCAATGACCAGGCTAGGGGTATACAAGAGTTTGTGAGGGATCACAGCCTGTACTGCTGGCGCAAACTGGCCAAAGGAATATTCCATACTATACAGTGTCATGGTGAGTGATAAAATCTGAGGTAGAGGAAGAAGGCAGTGTGGTTGTCTACCAAGGTAGCTATTGCTCTGAGACTGACAGGGCATCAATCTGCTTATAGGAATTAGTGAGTGATTGCTTTCTTTTGCATCATTTGTTTTTTTTTCCTCTTTCCTTCACTTAATAAACTTATTTTATTTCAAGCTCTGAATTTGCTTACATTTGCTCTTCATGTTCTCTCATCTGTCCCACTGGATGGGGGAGGAAGGTTGAGTAGGTGGCTGTGTAGGTGCTTAGCTGCTGGCTGGGGTCAACCCACCACGGTTTATTACAATTATGTCAATGTACACATAATGTATAATTTGTTAGTCAGATGAGAGCAACAAACCCATAGATCCTAGACTGGGCTTTGGTGTAAGCTTTTTTTTTTTTTGGTTCGGGATCTATCTATAGCAGCCTAAATCTTTTAAGCCCTAATTCTTTCTGCTTGAGAAGTTATGACACTTGCTTTATATGCATGGTGGAGTTCAAGTGTTAGGCCTGCCTGAATATGGCTGCTAGACTCATAGTCTTGCTAGTTGGGTCAGATGACAGAAGATCTCAACTCGTCTTAAATCAAATCCATGCATAAATAAGTGTTCAAATAAAATAATTGAATAGGTCATTGCTAGGTGTTTTTTAATACTTCATGGTTTCTACATGTCTATTAGCTGCCTGTGTACTGATTTTTTTTTTTCAAAAATTAAAAGCAAAAAACAAACCACTACCACCACCAACAAAAAACAGGTGGGGGGGGGAGGGGGGTGTGCAGGTAGGGTGAGGAAAGCAAGCTTCTAGCTATAGGTAACCAACTATTGTGTCAGAGTGGTGGTAGGATGATAAACATAGTCCCTGAAGAGAGCTGAACATTTCCAAAGAGCAGTTCAGCTTTTCTCTGCAGTACCAGAGAACGTTTTAGCCTGTTTATTTCCTTTAACTAGTGATGGTGACTTAGCTGCAATTAGAAATTCATACTGTAATCAAGTAATAAAAGTGAGTGTCAAAAAAAAATGCACTGAAGATGTCTTGGGATCTTTTTTCTCTTGTCGTAGTGTGATAAATTCCATGGCCCTGAGGCTGTTAGTCCACATGCCCAATTGCACACTTGTCTGGTTGCGTAGATTCCACTTCAGAGCCCCTAGTGTGGGTTCACCCTGTCTTCTATGCATTAGAGATAAATAGATGCTATCTTCTGATCTCAGCTGTGTGTCTGAGCTGAAGATCTTGGGTGCTGTGAGTTAGCATTGCCTGAGGGGTGAATTTGGTGACTCTAGGAGTGTTTTCTGAGGAAGGTGCTCCTGAGCAACTTAGTCCGCAGGAGCTGTCTCCTCAGCAACAATACAAGGCAACTTGTGCATCTATTAGCATTGCCACTTGTGTCAGCTCACTTCTAATTGTACTGAAGTACTTATGAAATAATCTGAGGAAAATGAACCAACAAATTTGCAAATAAGGCCCAAATCAGCAATGTAAGCCTTTTTTTCTACTGTATCGTGTTAGAACAAAACCTTAATTCTAAAAGGATATTAACACAATTGTGCAATTTAGGTGTAACAGACAATGCTAAGTCTAACAAGTTGCTTGTTAGATTGTTGCACAGCAAAGATGTTTCTTGTCATATTTTCTGTATTTATCAAAGCAAGAAATGCTATTTGATGTCTCTTGTTCCTCATCTTTCCCAAACACAAACATACAATTTTCAGAGCATCTGTTTAAAGACTTAATTTCTTGTTGATTTCAATCACGGTCACTTGGGATTTTGTCCTAATTGAGGTCAACAGGGGATTATGACTGATTCAGTTTGGGGCTGTTCTATTTGGGTCAGGTATATGAAGTCTGATTTTTAGAGTAATTACCGAGCCGATTTTGCTTTGGAGTTTATAAAGAACAAAACAATTAGTATGTTCAGAAATAAAGTTGTACCCTGTGGGACTTTGCATGTGCTTTGGTGGGACAGATCTTAGACAAAGAGGTCTCTTTAGCTTGTAATCAACAGCACCTTCCTGTCAGAAGGTAGCAGTCTTCCAAGGCTTGTTTTTCCCCTTTGCCTCATACTAGATGTAGAAACTCTGAAAATTTGTAAATACCACTCATTATCAGTCTCAGACTTCTGTATGAGGAAGGTAATTCCAAGCCTGTGTCAAGATTCATCTGGGATCTCGGTGGCAACTGGGAGTTGCCAGCTCTCACAGCTGCATCCCTAGAGGCTGTTGATCCTCTGCTGACCCTGCTGCAAATAGTCTGCTCCTCTACCACCCCGGGCACTTGTGCTGTAAGTACGCGACCCAGTTTAGGTACATGAGTGACTTCAGTACTGCTGAAGACTTCTGTTGTTATAATGGTATTGGTGAAATACTATCTTGTCTTTTCTCATGTGCCTTCTGACTCACCTGCACTACTGTTCATAATGCACACTGCTCCTCAAGAAATCTTGTACCATTGCTGGGCTACATCTGCCCATCGTTGCTTGAATAGTTGATATTGCTTAATTTAATTTATCAAGTCCACACAAGGCATAAATATGGAAATTGCAGAAAGGATTGGAGACATTAATTGTATGGGTAAATTTTGATCGTGAAGTACTGGAGAGAACCCACTGTCATCAAAATGAGCCATAAAATGACTTCAGAGTCTGAGCTAAGTGATGCATTGGCTGTTGTGTTCAACCTCTTCTAACAGCACAAGCTGAATCTTTTCCTTTAAATCAATGAGTGTTACTTCAAAAGCATTATTATATAATCAAAATGAAATAGCTCTCTGTAAAAAGATTGTACCACCAAAAAAAAAAAAAAAAGTCCAAGAACCAAACAAAAAAACCTGTGGGTGAGAACTCATCACTCTTCTTTGCATAAATGATAGCACACCCTAAGGCAGAATTTTTTTTGTTCAGTGCCTGAGTCTATGAAAGAGAAGACTAATCATTATTATTGTTTGAGTCTTTGTCTAAGGCAGCTCTCCTTTACAGGACAGTTGGAATAAGACACTTTCATTAGAAATGGTTGCAAGTCAGATTTTTTTTTTTTAATTTCTGTAAGTCCTGCTGCATTAAAAAGTACTTTTCTGTCTGATTTAGGAGACTTGGAAATGTGAAAAAACAAAAGCAAACAAACTTTTATATCTATTGCAGTTTGTTATTATTCAATAATAGTAATTTAGTGATTTTTAAAATGCTTAATGCAAGAGGTGGCTTCTGTCGTATTTTAGTGATAGTGCTAGGTACTCTTGTTACTATGAATTAAGTACTGTAACAAAAAAATGTCAAAATTCTAGTGTGAAAGGGAAATCAGACAACAATTTAAACGTGAACGTTTAAATATTTTGAAAAAAAATTTAAAAAATGGCACGTGGTTATCTGTGTTAAAGCTTATATGTGTTTCTAACATAATTTAATTGAAAGCATTATCTTCACTAAAAAATACATTGCAATAACAAAAGTTCCTTCTGGTTCTGCTCACCCAATAACATCCCTTATGTTACAGAAGTAAGAGAGGAGAAAGGCTCTAAACTGTTTTCTTTATTTGCCACCACACATGAGAAATGAGAATTCATTTTGTAGCTGTGATTGGTAGAGATCTTGGCAAAACCCTTGCAGTTACATGCCTGGCCAAGGTATAGATAGGATGCTACTGTTTGGAAGTTCAGATTGGTTCACTTGACACTGCCAAAACACAGATATGTATTTTAGGATTACAGAACATCTCCGTATATGATAGTAGATGCAATATTGTCTTTGGTCTTCTCTAGTCTGTGAGGGTTGCACCTTGCTCAGCATACCCTTCTGTATATGGTTATTCAAACCTTAGAGCAATGAAGAGCTATTTTATGCTGGGACTATACAAAGATGAAATGTTAGACCAGTGTCTTCCTTTCCCCTAAATCACTGCAGCGGTGAAAGAAGTCTGTGGCAAAGAACTAGTGCATAATTTGTACTTTTGAAATCAGTGGGAGGTGGAGCTATGAGTCAATCTATACAGCTCTTCTTCCCTGCCTAGCTGGCTGGAGAATAGTGTGTTCCAGGAACCACCTGCCAGCTGTGAGGCATACAGACTGGACCATTATAGCTTTGCATTTTATGAAGTAGAGCTACTAATGGGTTCATCAGCCTATTCACCTTTGGTAAGAGAAAATCAGCAGTGGGGTGGGAGGTTCTGTTTGGCTATTTTAGTTGAGATTCATGAAAAGCAAGTGTTTTTTTTTTTTTTTTTTTGGTCCTTAAATGTCAAATAAGTTTGTAGTTGGCAGATTTATTAGAGTAACTAAATAGATATCACTGGTCAGATAGAGACATGTTGTCTTGAGGAGAAAAGACAAAACCCTGTGCTATTGCCCTGTTGAATCTTCATAGAAACTGAAAATCAGGAGTTGTTGACTGGTGGGTCTCATCACTGGCCCCTCTTGTTTCCTCATCCTCAGGATCAATTCATCCGAGTAAATCCACACAGGAAAATTGGAATCAAGAAGAGGAATCATGGAAGACCGTGCAGTGCTGAAGACGAGGTACTGTACACAGGACAACCTCTGGGCTGCAGGGTATGAACAATGGCTGTAATACATGGAGTGTAATACATGGAGTCTTCCATCAGCCGTTACTGTCTTTCCTTGAGCTTAACTGTTATTATGCGAGGTTTTTTTTTTTTTTTTTTTTTTTTTTTTTTTTTTTTTAACAGTTACTTAAGAGAATAGTTATTTCTTCTGTGACTGTGCTCTCTAGAGTGGAAAATGTTTACTATGACTTGGAGGTTGGGAAGGTGAAGAAGATGATGAACTCGTGGTTTAGATGCTGGGCAAGGAACCGGGAGAGCTAGATTTTAGCCTTGACTTTACTGTGACACCACAATGTGACATTAATCATACTTCATAACACCCAAGGCTTTCTTCAGATAATTTTTCTTTTGCTCTATGGAAATGGATTGACAGATAAAATGCATTATTCAGTGTCTGCTGCTGAAAATAATTCTGATCCCTAGCTTTTATGAATTGGAAATAATAAAAGGTGTTGGAAGGTACTTGAATGGGGTGCATTCTGAATATGTAATGAATTATTCCCTTTTCTGAGTTATGGCTGGTTTAAATGACAGCTATAAAATAATTATGGGAAAAATATTTTTGAGGGGGAGGTGGGGATTTTCCTGCATCTGCTTCTTTGCTGTACTCAATGTAAAATTATGAAACTACCTGCTTGCCAGATCTGCAAGAGCAGTGAACTTGCTACCAGCTAGTACTACAGAATAATAATTGCTTTTGTTAGTGTATTTATTTTTTTTAGTCCTTCAGCTGTCTCATGAATAAGTTTTCTCTAAAATTCTTGTTACGTACACTACTAAAACTGAGGATTAAAAATTAATCCTCGGCATCTAGGATGAAAATTTGAGCTTTCAGAAGTTCTGATCACTGGCTCCTTCCTTTTTTTTTTTTTTTTTTTTTTTTTTTTTTTTTTTTTTTTTTTTTTTACATCCACTTTAGAAACATGGCTGCCAAAAATTCTGCTGAGGTTGATGGGTTTCTTTCAAACCTGCTAGTTTTGGTCAAATCATACTTTGTGAGACAAAACTATTGGGCTGAGAATTTTCCAATGGGCTGTAAGTAGCATCTAGGAAGTTGACTTATTTTTTTAGATGGTTAATCTGTTCCTGTCAAGAGACTGGCATATCAAAATGAGAGGTATACAAGGAGGTCCTAAGGAAGCAATTTCTCAGAAGTCATGATGCTTTGAAGATTTAATTACTCCTTTCATTTTAATGGAGCAACTGCTTCTTTATGCAGTGTTTTTTCTGATGTTCTTCAGGATTGTCTTGTTTTTCCTGTAACCAAGTATAGCGTTGCATGTAGCTGTAATGGGGAGTGGGAGGGAGAAGACTAAAAATGGATAGGGCTGTGCAGCCTTCAAGTTGTTGCCCTGTAGAGCCCTTTACTATTGGATGTCAATATGTTGTTATACGTCAATGCACTGACACATTAGAGCTGCTTTATAGGGAGCTGGACCTTCATGTGAAATGGAAGAATGCTTACCCAAGCCTCTGATTTCAGCCTTCTTCCTCCTGATGTAACTGGAAGAGCTCTGGAGTCCCATACTGGGCTGTTTATTTCTAGAACCATTCTCTATCTCTTTTATTTGTTTATGTGTTTTTAAGTGTGGTGTATTCTGCTATAATAATTATAGTGTTAGGTATCATGCAGCCAGATTGGCTGGTAGCAGTGATATTTTGACTGGGGCATTATAAAAAGGAACGTATCTGTCCTGTTCTGCAGTAATGTTGGCACATGGGCTGGAGTCCCTGCCTGAGGAAGGAGGGCATCCCAAGGTACCTGGGTGAACACATTGGAAAATGCTATGTTGTAATCTGTTGTGCTTAGTCAGCCTGAAAGCAGAGAAGCAAACCCTGTAGTTTGGAAGTAGCTGGATTATATAGGAATGATTACATAATGTCGTCTTTGTGAAAACTATCTTCTGACATTTCTTACTACTCTGCATTAAAATTAAACTTTAAAACCTGAACATTTAAAAAACAAAGCTAAAACAAACAAATAAGCAAACGAAAAAAAAAACCACAAGGTGAGTAAACAAAGCTAGCATCTAATTTTATATGGTGTCTAATCACAAGAAAGAAGTTGCGCTCAGAATATTTTTGCAAATACTTAAAAAGAAAGCATATATTCACTACATTAATATATGGGAATGGCTTATGATTACTTATTTTCTAGGTGTCTTATTTGCTATGCTATAGGAGAGTTTCAATTAATTATGTCTGAGATATTTGCTAATCATTATGATATTTTTCTCATTGTTTTCCAGCCAGAAATACCTCACTTGTGTTGGCTTACTGTAAAAATTATATGCATGCGAAATCTCCGCAAAGCAGATCTATGTAAGTATCACTGATGGCATGTGTATGTGTTATCATGGGAGTCACTACTGGTGAACTTCAATGCTCTTGTACACCTGCTTGGATTACAACAGTGTCTATTTTTTTGACTGAAGAAGTTATATCTGTTTTCATCATCATTTACACTCAAAATCATTTAGAAAACAGAAAAGATCAAATTCTATGTAAGGAAAGAAGTAATCCTTCCCTTCGCTGGCTGCTATGTAGTATTTCCCATTCTCTGACTCTTTGATGCCCCTTTGCCTACAAGTTGCCCTTTTTCCTTCAGAAAGGGGGACCTTTGTGGAAATATAGGAAAGATCAGTAGCTGTATTTGGTACCACTGTGTTTATCTCTTCGTTGCTATTTGGTTGTGGATATCTTGTCTGTTATAATTAGAAACATGTCAAAAAGACCCCAGAACAATACTACTCAGTTTTTGAATAGTGAAGTTTGAAGGTACGAAATCATACATTCATTTGACTGGAACTTGGCAAGTATTTGAAAACTGTATTAAAAAAAAAAAAAAAATTAAATCAGAAGAGCCAGCACACTTTTTATTGTTAAAATTGAATATTTTTGTTTGTTACCAAATAGTATTAGTAGTTTAAAATAGACTTTTGTTTGAAATTGACATGTATTTATACACCGTTAAATTGCTATAAATGCATGTTTTCCTTTGGGTCTAATGAAGTATTTAGGACTATTCAGATATTTTTCTTCATCTGATTGAGTAAAAGATGATAAAAAATAGTACTGCTGTAGTAATCATGCGTTTTTTATTCTTTTTTTGTTAACACAGTGAGCCAAACAGATTGCTATGTGAAGCTGTGGTTGCCCACAGCTTCATGCCAGGAAGCCCGGACAAAAACTATATCCAACTGCAGAAACCCTGTCTGGAATGAAACTTTCCACTTCATGATACAAAGTGAGGTGAAGGTAAGATCCACACCTGTGTTCATGAGCTGAGACTTTCTCAAGGGGGCATCTTCACCTGCTGTGTGTCTCTGGCACCAGCTGCACGCTGCAGGAGTATAACAGATGGGGTCATACTGACATCAGAGACTTGAGACACCAAGTCCCCAACTCTCTGCAGGAATTAGTGCTTCCATCTCTCTTCTGTGTGGATTCTGGTTAGCCCTGTTCCCAGTGTGAAGTCTGTCATGGCTGCTGCCCAGCCTCTTATCTCCCACAGCCTCACCCAGCACAATCCTGTTACACATTACCAAAGTAATTAATGACTTTTATTCCTACAGTATTCACTCCTCCCTTTTATGTACAACCTGACCTGTCCCTTTTCCATGCCCCCAAAAGCCTTTGTAGTAATAGAAAACTGGATTTTTCCTGAGTGGTTGCAGAGGAGAGTAGTTAGATGTTTTTGGAAGTGAGCTGGTTGGTAGAAAGCTTACTGTAGACATCTTGAGGTATGAGCAAGTACTAGGATCTAAGTATTGAACTTAAGGTATTTCTATGGACTTGGAAAGATGTTTTTAGTGGACATCACGAGAACATGAGAGATTAGCAACACATAGCAGTGGCTACGTGTTTCCTGCTAGTAAGTAAGCATACAAACCCTGCCATGGATTCTCTGCTGCCCTGACTGGCCTTTGTCATCTTTCAGGGATTGGACCCCAAGAATTGAATAGGAGGTCTTATAAACTTTTTTAAGGATTAGTGGTATTTTCTTATGAGCAATCCTGAAGGCATTTTCATTCCACATTGCTGTGAGCTTGTACACTGCTTCACACACACAGTGAAGCCATTGTGAGGTACCATACCTTAATATGGTTTTAAAACTATTTTTTAATACCAACTATTCCATCACTAAACCAGTACATTTTCAGAAGCCTAATAGGCTGCAAGAAATCCAAGCTTACATGTGACAGATAGATTTATAATAGATTCATACCTTTCCAGTGCTTCAAATAAGCATTTTTTTTAAATAAATTTGATATTTGTAAGGTTAGCAGAAATAGATTATCAGGCAGAGTGTGAGTAGCAAGATCTAGAAAGGGAGTCAGTAACTTATGGCTTAATAGTGGGGTGTCTCTTCAGGCTGCTGTGAGTAACCTGAGCCCAGAAGAAATACAAGGAAAATCACAGTAATTTAAATCTTGGTAAAAGAGTTTAAGCTGATGTGCTTTACCTTTCATTTGTAAAGGGCTGAGTTTGCCCTCTATTAATACTTTCAGCTGAAATGCTGACATTTTTAAAGATAGAAAATTTGACCTCAGAAAGGTGTAGATGAACACTGTGTAGTCTCTATTCTTTCCAGCGCCATCATGCATATCACTTTTGCTACCTTTATTTTGAGCTCTTGTTCATTGGCAAATCTGATGGTTTATTTCTCTAGGGTTGCTCCCTGAGTTTGCAGTCTGAGCTGCAGGGGCTGTGTAGCTGAGTGAAGCCTTGCTGCAGCCAGCTGGGCTCTGCACCATTGCAGGAGCATTTCACGCCTTCCCTCTGGGATCTCTAGTCCCCGAGTAGGGTGTTTATGTCCTTCTTTGCCTCTCTCCTCAGAACATCCTGGAGCTGACAGTCTGTGATGAAGATATTTTGACACCAGATGATCAGCTTTTGACTGTTCGCTTTGATGTAGCTAAAATCCAACCTGGAAAAAAGGTTCACCTGAATTTTGTCTTGAATCCAGAGGTGAGAAATGAAAAGATGAATTAAACTAGGTGGGCAGACAAAACAATAACCTTGGTCAGAATCTTCTCCTAACGTAATAAACATAGCAGTTATTTAATACAATATTTAATGTTAGCACAGGAAAACTATGTTAAAAGGACCTTATTAAAGTACAAAACTAAATGCTTAAGGTTTAGGAGAAGTCAGAAACAGTCACCCTTCTGTTGTGATCAAAATTTGATGCAAAATGGCTTTCCTGTTCTGATTTTTTTTTTTTTTGACATTTGAAAAATGTTACTGTTCTGCATTAGAAAAGATGGCCATTATAGAATGCCTTATTTTTTTTTTAAGGCATGTCAACAAGGAAAAATGAGGAAACTGATAGCTAGAGATCTTGCTGTTGTAGTGTTGTAGGGATTGGCAGAGCAGGGATGGGGACAAACTTCCCACTTGCCCCCCCCTTTCTGGGAAGCTGCCTCTTCGGCCAGTAGCTTGTTGGGAGAATCTCCTCTCAGCTTCTTCAGAAACTGTCCTGTCCTTTCAGGCATTATGCTGGATAAATGTCTATATATTCTAATGAAAATATTATTTTTTCCCCTCCTTCTGGTAAAAGACAACATTTTATTGAGAAATTCTCAGAAAGTTTATTTACAATCTTCTGCTACATGATTACATGCTTCTTTTCAGGCAGCTGAGCCTATTTTCAGCAGAGAATGGATAAGGCTTGATGAGTCAGAACCTCCTAAGTGTTTTATTATTTTCTTGTAGGTCAGTGTGTGGCCTGGGAGTTTTCTGTGCTGCGTATATTTCAAAGAAAATTGGTTATATTAAACAGAGGATTGTTTGTTATGCAGAGTTGGGTGGGTGAAGTAGCTGAAAGGACAGGTAGAGAAATCACACCCATCTGTTGAGAGGGCAAAATATGTATTCAGATTACTTTCTGTGAAATAAAACACCTTTTCTGCTTGAAGGCTGTGTTGTATCCTAACTTGAGAGCTTTTTCATTTTTCTGACAAGGGGTTGAGTTCACAGCTCCTAGGAACTGTGCATGCACTGTTTTATTCTAAACTACTGTGCCAAGCTGTCTGGAAAAGGCTCTTGCCTGTTCTTTATTATATTATCATCGCTTTGGAGAACATGTATTAACTACTCTTCTAGAAAGCCAGTCCTTACTAAGAATTTCAATATACCCACGTCAGCATGCTAAGGCCTTCCTTACATAAGCCTGATGTGGCTGAGATTGTTTGAATGTGTGATTCAAGCTGTGAGTTTGCTCTGAAGTGTGTGCGGATCTGGTTTAACTCATTGGCTCAGCAAAATGGAAGCTGGGGAGATAGGGCATGGTGAGCTATATCTCGGGAATGTGTTGGTCAAGCTGTCCTTATTCAGATCATAACTCCTACCTAGGTGCCCATGAGACATCACAGATTGTGGTCTGAACATGGATTTTTAGAGTACTTAGGGTTAATTTTTAAAAAATTACTTTAGTAATTGAACATGCTGGGCAACCGTAATAATAGTACTGCCACCTCTGCCCATAATGATTTTTCATCTACCAAGCTATCTTAAAGGGAGGGCTGAGGAGAGCGGATGGGTTATGTCAGAACAAAAGGACTGCTTCCTGATGTGCCTCTTGCTCACTGTGTAGTCTAACAAGTCTTTCCATTGCTTTGCTGCAGGTTTCTCACCCACAAAAATGTGAATGAAAATTGATAGAAATACAATTTGTGTGTGTGTATGTATGTGTATATACAGCAGAATAAAAAGGATGGGAACGTAATACAGACGCAATTGGATATATATTATAAGCCAAGTTCTTCTGAACATTTTTTCTGCTGTACTTTGAGGTTGGAACAGACCATCAGCTTGCATAGTACAGACTGCTCACAGTCTGACACTTGATTAAATCTATCTTGTATCTGTGTAAAATGACTGCTTCCTAAAATCCATCTTTCAGCCTTCTGTTACAAACTGTTGGAACTGACCTAATTCTTGTGAAATGGTCACTTCGTGAGAAATGAGTAAGCAGAACAACCTCTGCTGGCTTATGTGCCGAAGTTCCAGCTCTAAATCACCTGAAATTTCTCACTTACTGACGTGAAGTAGTAACTACAAAAATACTTTTTGCCTTTACCATAGTGTTGGTTTTATATTGGCAGTATATTATCAGACTTGGAATGGTTTTCACAGTGTCTTCACAAAGTTAAAAAATGCTGTGCAGCCAGACTGAAAGGATGTTTGGCAGTAAATATTAGCTCTTCTGAATATTTTTTTTTTAACCACATGGAGCTTGTCAGAAAGATTTGTATCTTTCACTAATTGGTGTTTTCCTCCCTGTGGGTGATGTAGAAGATATCTCTGATGCATATTTTTTTTGCATGGTATTTCTTGGATTGGCTGTGTCCCATACACAGGAATGACTGATCCAGCAACTGGCTGCAGTTAAGGAATACAGTTATTCAGTCCCTCCCATATGCTGATGTGTTAATTTTTCTTCTCTTACTGTTCCCTGCTCTCACACACTTTGCTCTTTTTTCAACTTCATTTGGCCCTCATGAACTTGTTGTCTCCCTTGTCTCCCTTCACAGCTTCAGTTTTCCCATCCTCTCGTCTTCCCATAACTGCAATGGCTTTCATTTTCCGAGTTGGTATCTTCCCACACTTCAGTTTTTAAGTTTTTTCACTGTACTCTGCAAGTTCTTCTGTTTTAACCCAGGTACGCTCACCACCTGGGTCCATTTATAATAAGTATTTTCTTCTACATCATTCACCTCACTTCCTGTCCATTTCATGTCTTCCACTAATACTTTCCCACTAATAAATTAATAGCATGTTCCATGGCTCTTGCTTGGGGGTATAGCTAGTTTTCAAACATTAGAGAGGCAGAGAGATGTGAAGCAAAAGGGTGTCCAAAGAAGGCTCCATCCACATGCACTATGACACCAAGGTTGTAGGAATAGCAAAACCTTGCAGGAGAGGTTTATACAAAATCATTAGTGCTCTAACAGAAGAAAAAAAGCTTATTCATTCTTTTCCCTTAAAAGAAAAATACATCTTATTTTCAGAATCAGGAAGAACTAGAAGTGGAATTTCTATTGGATAACATGTGAGTAATATCTAAATGTTACAGGATCTGTTCTTCCTAGACTTGACATTTTAGAGTGATAATGCAGCATTAGGGAAGTGGCTCCATGTACCTATACTCAAACATACCGACTTGTCCTCTTTCTGATAGTTCCCTTTCTATCCTGAATCTGGTGAAATCCCACCTTGGGTGACAGTCACAGTTACCATTTATAGCTGGGGGGGTGGTGTTTATTTTGTAACTCAGCCCTGGGAGAGATAATGCTGATCAGGGGAAGTAAGAAAGAGGGGAAGTCTCTAAAAGCTGTGGGACTGTGACCTGGCAGCTGATGGCACTTGGCATCTAGAAAAACTGTGCTCAGTCATTAAAAATTAAGGAAATTGTTTGCATTTGAAAGATTATCCCACATATACCCACAATTAAATAAGCCTTTTCCTTTTCTCTTTTTAGCCCTGGTGTATCTGAAAAGATAATTACTAACGGTGTACTAGTGGTAAGCATTTTTTTGCATGCTGAATTTCTTATTGTACAGCAGAACTGAAGGATACTGTTGTAAGAACTATGCTTCTAGGCATAGCCTTTATTGTTTTTCAGGTAAGACACAGGTGTGATTGTAAAGCTTTGAACTTGGTCATGCTTGTATTGCATTCTGTGTTGGGGGAGGCATGGATCACTCAACCATTGAGGGGCTCGATGATGAAATGGCTGTAAACATAACAAGGAAACTAGAGAAGCAAATGAATCCAGCGTCACTGCAGAGCTTATCACTGGATGTAAATCTTGGATCTGAAGGCTCTTTTCACATCACGCCCAAAGTACTGTAAGATGTCTTTGTGCTGCTACTTCCTCCTGTGCAGCATTCTTGGGAATTTTCAGCTTCAACCCACAGGTCTTAAAGTACAGGCCCATCTGTTCAGTTGTTCTGCAGAGTTTGTAGGTATCCTCTAGCTCATTCTTCTGTAGACAAGAATTAAAAGTCTTCTAGATGGGATGAACATTTATTTATAGTAACAGGTAAGGCCTTAATGATATTTAAATGTAATAAGATATATCCTCAGCCATCCCAGTTCCATTGACCACAGAATTGCTTCCACGATTCACACAAAATGAGAATCAACCTCTGTGACTTCTCATGTTTACAGGACACCGTGGCCAAGCTTGCTCTCTCCTTCACAGGACCCCTAGATCCTCAGCGAGGATTCTAAACTGTTTCTGTGACCTGTGATTTTATTGCTTATCTCTTCCAGTCTCGAGAAGTTTCCTGTGTGGAAGTACAAGTGGATGACAAAAAAATCAAGAGCCCTTACACAAGTGAGGTTATTGATTTAAATGGTTTGTCATTGCTTTTTGTGCTATAGAAGATGCAGCTGAATCTGGATCCTACTTGATTCATTTCAGCCTCCTCTGTTTGTATCTGAGCTGTTCGGGGACTGAGTGTTTCCTGAATTACCCACTTAGTAGGAAGAGCAATCTGTAGATATAACGATTATGTAGCTTAAGGGAAACTGTGGAGGTGGCTAAGGAAAAACTCAGAGACATTCCTGCAATGTGATGGAACAGAGATATCACTGATGAGGACAGAAGAAAAAAGAGGGGAGACATAACCATCAAGAGTTGAAAAGGCTATGATGGAAGCTCAGGGGCTGTGAACACAACCAATGGCACCCACTGGTCTGACACAACTTGTCTGTTGCATGGCAAGGGAGAAGATGCAACGCTGCATGTCCTTTTGGTGCTTATTCAGTCTGGTCCTTGTTCACGCTGATTGCGTAGGATGAACACTATGGGCCAAATTAGTGTTGACTGCAATAAGGCTGAAACTTTACTTGGGTTTCTTTCATTTGTTGATTTTCAGGGCCAGATGCAATTAATGTTTCTCCCTCCTCTGCTTTTTGTTCTTAGGAAGAGATTTCACCTTCACAATGAAAGGATCCTATGAAGAAACCCAGGATGTTTCCATAGGTCCTTGCTGCAGCAAGCAAGACAGTCACACCCCCAACTTCCATTATGTCAAGCACAGTCAACCCCAACTGGATATGGTGTTGCCAAAGGGGCGTTTTTACTGTGGTGTATGTTTTTGTTTATTGACAGTGATTACAGTTAAAGTAAATTTTGACAGAGGCATGATGAGTTAGCTTTTTTCCTGGTAGACTTGTACCTATGAGTTGTAAATTCTTTTCCTTTTATAACACTTTTTTCCCCCATTTTAATTCAGCATGGCTCAAATAGGAAGGAAATGGATGTAAATATTCCCCTTACTATGCCTCTGAATTCTCTGGACTTGGGAGAGAAAGTGACAATAGTGAGAGTGAGTAAACTTTGACAGTGTTTGGAATTATTTCAGCAAAGGGTAAACTATATCTATGTGACACCTAGTCCATTATTAATTTTGTTACTAAAAAGAAAAAAAAAAAGTAATAGCTGAGAATATGCTCAGCTTTGCATACAGTTGAATGTACAACTGGTATTCAAGGAAAAAGTAACATTGCTTCAAATGTATTTTAAAAGCAGGATGTAATGATGTTTGTGTGCTGAAGGCCTGAGAAATGGATCGAAGATTTACCACTATATATCTGAATAACTGCTCAGACTGTAAACATATGCCTTTGCAAACTTTTAATACTGTTTCGTATTTATGGTGTTTTCATTCTTGATTCACAGGGTGAATCTTATGAGGTGTCTGTGAAGGAAGAAGATGGGTAAATCTTACATCTTTTGAATGATTACTTTGGCCATCTCTTATCCTTTCATATTATGTTCTTTAGCTTAAGGGAAGGTACAGCTTAAAATAGCTCATCATTTTGAAAACAGGAAAAATAATTGATTAATGAAGGTTAAGATATGGGGAAGTGTTAATAAATCCGTGGTTTTGAATTGGTTGGTATAGCATAGAATATAGCATAGAATAGATGGTGTGTAATCACAGCATATGATGAGTCACAATGTTTTTCCTAATGTTCATACTTATTAATGTTGATGCTTAAGAATACGTCTGTTTTGTAACCTTTATAATACATACACATACAAGTAACACATTTCTAACATCGTTATGCATTTACCAATCCTCTGCAGGTTGTTTTTCAGTGAAACAAGTGGGCAGTGAGTAAATTCATTTATGGACTTTCTTGCAGTGATTTTCTGAAGGGCAACATTACCCCCTACTGATTAGTTCACTGCATTGCAAGCAGACATTTAAATCGGAAGTTTTGCTGAATATTAATTATAACTCACAAAAAGGACAAAATAACCTCTTAGGGGAAAAGTATTTACAATCTAAATTATCAGCAGAGATGAGACTAACACCATATTAGGATCAGGTTAGTGTTTAGTTTTTCCTTAGGTGTGTTAAGTTTCAGTAATTGCTAGCCCCACCCTGCTCTTCAGGAAACGTGTAGGAAAATAACACAAAGAAAAATCCAGATTTGGGGGCTTAGCGTGAAACAGATGGAATTTAGTTATGTTTCTTGATCTTTATCAGCAGGGAACTTGATTCATTTCATTTACTCATGTTTGCATGAACTCTCCATAGTAAGGCAAAAATACAGGGCCTGTGATATCCTGTGCTCATTTGTATATATGGGTTTTCACGTGCATAGAAATAGCTTTTATTTGAACTGGTTAACTATTGATGCTGATTTTTTGCTTGATGTCTTGAGAAATAGCTTTAGAAATGTCTTACAGGTAACGTGTCTTGTTTGTTTTGGTCTTGTGCCCTAGCTGCAAGAATTTAGATTTACGCCTGGGATTTGATCTATGTGCAGAGGAAAAGGATTTCATCTGCAAAAGGAAGAAAATAGTTGCTGCTGCTCTGAAAAACATTCTTGAGCTAGATGAAGACCTGCAGGAGGATGAGGTGTGTGGGACAGTATCCTGGGGACTTCAAGTATTCTGTTCCCCCTTTGAATGCAGTAGTATGTACTTGCATGCCTATGTGTTATAACTCCTCCACATCTTGCATTATAACTCCTCCACATCTTTATTTATTATTATTATTAAGTCAGACTAAAGTGTATAAACCAGATCCTCATTTACACTAAGACTATATCCAAGAATTTTTGGCACAGAAGGTGAAAGGATGTCAAGATGTCAGTTACAGCTCCTTTATTCTTTGCCATCCTCAACCCTCCCCTGGGTGTAGGTTAGAGCAGCCTGCCTGCAGGACACATGAATGGTGTCTGCTCAGTATCCACAAGGGGCTTCAGTGAGAAGCACAGTTGATGCTCTGACCTGTAGTCAGAACTAGTAAGCTTAATCATAAGCTTAGATAGCTGTCCTTACAGCTCATGATTTACCGAAGTGTCACTGATCAGGATGATGCTTTCAGCATATGCGAAGTACCACCAAAATTTACACAGTTCAGACATACACCTAAACACTGCCATGAATAAGCTGAATTGAGTCTAAACCTAACTAAATCGGGATGTTGCTGTTACCTTTTCTGCATATGCATCACTTTTCTATTTCATCTGTTAATGAATGACTGTGTCTTTGTATGCTGAGCAGGTGCCAGTGGTGGCAGTCGTGACTACAGCAGGGGGAGTGCGGTCCATGACATCGATGTTTGGCAGTCTTCTGGCTCTCCAGGAATTGGGAGTTTTGGACTGTGCCTCGTATGTCAGTGGTTTATCTGCCACAACATGGTAAGAAGAATTGGGCTTGTATTTGATGTTAGTGTTAGCAGAGCATTAACATGGTGAAGAATATTGCTTACTGTCTGGAACAGAGAATGGGGTGTAATGCACATATTTTTTAATGAAAAATCTGTATGACAAAGCTTATCTGTTAGACACTTATCCATTTTTCATTTCCCAGATTTACCTGGCAGAAAAGATTACTATATTAAGATGGGGTGGTAGAGATGTCTCAGTGTTTCCCTTCATATGAAAAGAAGTTGTTCATGGCTAACAACAAGGGACTCAGTGGGGCCTGGTAGCCCAAAAAGCTGGCATTTTCTTAGTATTGTAAGAATTTGCATCCTGTAGGAGGACTTCTGATTGCTAGTGCAGATTAATCAGATCTTAATCAAGAGTCAGAGAAGATGCTGTAGATGTGCAAGAAAACCCATGAAGCAGGAGTTCTGGGGACTTGAATCTCTGCAAGGACTCAGACCTGACCCAAGCATGCTTGAGAGCAACGAGGAAGTGAGAGTGAGAGAATTACTGTTTTCCCGTTCTTTGTGTGTCTCTTGGGTTGCCTAGATTGTGTGTAACATGTCACAGAAATCCTTTTGTTATGTATTTATCTAGTTCAACTTCTATGCAGCTCTGAAATTAAAAGGAAAACTCTGAGGAATGCAAAGTATGGTACATACTAAGTTGAATGCTTTGCATGGCAAGCAGGTGTCTAGGGCTTTAAAACATTTTCTGTCTAGAAGGCTACTGTAAAGACAGATATGAGACAGAACTGGCAGAGGAGCAGTCAGGATGAGAAAGGGTGACTAAAATCTCCCCACACTCTGGGAACTGAAAAGTCTGTCTCACTGGCACACTGATGTGTGCGAGGAGTCCCAGTTGAACACCTTGCTTCAGTGAATGATTGTCTTTTGTTTGACCAAGACAAGGTTTGCTGCTAAACTGCTTAACGTTTCACACAGCTTCTGGAACAGCTCAGGGAACTGGCCTCAGACAGAAGCTGCAGAATGAACCTGGACAGTTCAAGGATAATTCTAGAAAAACCTTGTGCTAATTCTTGGGTGATCTCTTATTACTCTTTTGATTCGGAGAAGAAAGAAGCGAAGATGGTTTTGAATACTTCCTTGCAGTGAAGTATCATTGTATAGTCTAAATTCTGCTTGAGCTTTTGAAAGTAAAAGTTGGAGGGTAAGAACCTCATGTAACCTGAACCAAAATGTATGTGTGTAATAAAAGTCTGTGAAATTTCATGTTCAGTGTTGAATAACAGTATTCTTTTTACCATGAAAAGGACCATGGCAAAGTTGTATGAAGATGCAAATTGGTCACAGAAAGATCTCAGAGGGCCAATTGATGATATCCGGAAGCATGTGATCAAGAGCAAGCTGCACTGTTTCTCCCTGGATCATCTGAAATACTATGAAAAGAAGCTTTGTGAAAGAAAGCAAGAGGGGCACAAACTGTCTTTCACAGATTTATGGGGACTCTTCATTGACTCCATGATACATGATGAGGTATTATATGTCCATCCCTTTTTCCAGAGGTCTTCTAACTTTTCATGTCTAAAATGCTGGTGACCAAAGAAATACTCTTGCCACATTTCCCCTCCATCCCTGATCCAAAACAAAACCACAGAAGCATTATTGATAACACTTTGGCAAGGTTTTGGAGTGTCCTAGACAGAAGAACGTGATCACATTCATGTGGTCAAACAAGTGAAGTATATAGAGCAAAATCTGCTGAGGTTTAGTTGTTTCATTGAGAGTGCACGCTTAGATACCATATTAAGTCCATGCAGCCTGCTCATCTGTTTCAATGACTTCTGTTCCTCATATACAGGAAAACACCTGTAAACTCTCTGATCAGCAGCTGGCAGTGAATCAGGGACAGAATCCACTGCCCATATATCTGTCCCTCAATGTCAAGGATAAATTCAGCACTCTGGATTTTAAAGGTAATGATTGTTATACACATTTGTATAGATCTAAGGACCTTCTTTTTAAGTTTGAGTGAATGCCAAAAGCTTTTACTGCAGGTCCAAGCTAATAATTTTTTGAAATAATTCCTTTCTTTTTCATGTTTTCATGTCTGGGTTTTGACCTGGATGAAAAACATACATCCTGATAATATGGTAGGGAGATCACAGTGCATAGACAGTACTACCCTGCGTGGTAGTACTGTCTGACAGTACTACCCTGCGTGGTAGTAAAAGGTGGAGAGGCCTTTTGCTGGCAGCCTCGAGAGCAAACACTGATACTCCTCTCTCCTCCCCATCTACTCCTCACAGCCCCTCTTAGCTGGTGGTTTACTGTGAAGGCAGCAGTAGTCCATGAGAGTTGTGAAAAGCAGGGGGAAGAAGGCAAGGAAGGGAGGAGAAGGGAAGTGGGAGTGGGAGCAGGAGCTTCCTAGCAGCCAGAGAGATCTAAGGATTTGTGCCAATAGTGGTGGTGCCAACCACTGACTATTTCTATGACAATTTCTGGCTGAAATTAACTGGAACTGTACCCGGTCATATGCTTCCAGACACAATTTGCAGTCCCATTGTGTCCAGCTAAGATTTGGGTGGGTTATGATCAGTATAGCTGAGTTTTTTTGAGCTTCAACAAGGCAGTGGCTATCAGGCTAAGAATGAATGGTAGCTGGTGCTGTTACTGACTTGAAAGAACTAAAAATGCTACAGCTTATGGAGATCCTTAGTAATCGATGGACTTCCAGCCCCATTTTTTTCTCCCTTGTACAGAAATGGACCTGAACCCTTATCTGAATGGGTTTTCAATGTGTTAGTGGAGGAGATGAATTAGATTGGTGAACACACAAGCTGAACACACAACACATTGAGGAACACCTGTTTCAATATGTTTGCTTGAACATTCAGTCACCAGTGCTGAAGCCTTATTCTTCTAGCTTTTGATTCTCTGATGAGCTGTTCCTTCTGCCTTTGTTCACATAAATAAGCCCTGCCTGATGCCTTATTTGCAGAGTGGGTGGAGTTCACGCCTTATGAGGTGGGTTTCCTGAAATATGGAGCCTATGTTCGTTCAGAGGATTTTGGTAGTGAATTCTTCATGGGCTGCCTGATGAAGAAAATCCCAGAATCCCGGATCTGCTTCTTGGAAGGTGATTTACTATCTCAGGAAAACATCAACTTTACAAACACATAGTTGGCTACAAAGAATTGGCATTTATTAACTACTGGTCTGCAACTAGCAACACTAATACCAGATCATGTATGTCATGCAATTTAAACTTGAAATGAATGAGCCAAAAGTGTCAAAAGAAGAAGCAAACTTCTAAGATGATTGCAATGAATTTGCTGGATTTGTTAGGTTGGAGCAAACAGGAACATGTTAGAGCAAAACAGAAATGAGCTTTTGAAGTATTTAAAATCACAGTCTGACTCTTATGAGCAACTCAAATTTTTAAAATGGTCTAATCATAATCCAAACCTTATATGGAACGGCATGGTGTTGGGTATTCATACTGGAAATCATAGGATTTCCTAAGTAAGACAGTGCTCTTTTAAACAACCACAGGGACTGCATCCAAGTAGGTCTCCACAGCTGTGCTCTAAACATTCAATAGTAATACTGAGTATGACTTTTTTTAAACTTTCAAGGCACATGGAGTAATATATTTTCCCAGAGTTTTATGGATGCTGTCTACCTCTCTGGTCATTCAGAAGACTTCTGGCACAGATGGACCCAAGACACTGAGCATGAAATTGGTTAGTTATTTGGATTATTTTTTGCCTACATCTGCATCATCTTCCCACCACTCTGAAATGTGAAGCCTGATATTTTGGAGGGTTTAGGCTTTGTGCCCTATTTTACAGGGGACACTAAGTCTTTGGGAGAGAAGAAAAAGTGGGAAAGAAACAGTTGTGCTGGAAAAGAGGAAAAAACATTGGTCTGCTCACTGTGCAGTATCCCTGGGGAGTTCTGTTAGTCATGAGAAGGTTACCATGAGTCCTTTCGGAAAGGAGAGGCTAGGCAGGGAGCAGCAAGGTGATGCTGTGACACTGAAACCCATCTCTGCCCAGAACAGTCTGCACGATGGTGCATGCACCCCATCAGACAGGGCTATAGCTGTGGCTGTCTAGCCCCTTCACTAACGTTGACACAGGTGGTATGTTCTGCTTTGTGGGTACACTCTCCACACTAATTTATCCATGTTCCAGCAGGCAGTCCCCTCAGGCTTGAGCTCACCTTTTTCTGTGTGCTTGATAAGCTCTGGCAATCTGCTGGACATGGAATTATTATTTTTAAAATTTTATGTTTATTTATTTTCTCCAAGTTGCATGTTGCTGCAATAACCCTGTTCTGTTTGTTCACTGTTGATGATTTTGAGCTCGTTCTGCTTAGGGGATTCACTGAGCTCAGCTAGTTAATTAGTAGTTCTTTTCATTGTCATTTGCTAAGGTGCTCAGATAATCTCTTGATGTGAAACAATCATAAATTCAGACTTATTCTTCATTATTAATAGTATCATAGATGCTAATGCAGACATAGATCCTCTTCTTGTTCTTTCTGCAGAGGAACACCCATTTCTTCTCAAGAGGCCTCATGAGAAAACAACTTCCTTATCCATTCCCAAAGGTTGCCTTTCCAATACTCTTCGACAAATGATGACAGGACGGCCAGTGGTTTCAAACTATCATAATTTCATCAAGGGCTTGCAGCTGCATAACAAGTATTTAGAGAATGAAAACTTTTGCATGTGGAAAGGTAAGAGCACCTGTTCTTAGATGCATCTTTGAAGGTGACTTGAGCACTGATAGCTGTTGGGACAAATATTTGATAAGGTTTACTATAAAGGCAGATTCTGAAAATTACTGTTATAACCAGTTAATTGCACAGACTGGGAAGCTCTCTGTAGAATTAGTTTGCTGAGCCACAGGTGATTTACTTCTGATCTCATTTCTGTCTTGGAGAAGCAACAGCAGGCTTGTTTCAGCTTTGTTCTTCCTAGGAAAAGCCATGAAAGGATCATTTATAACTTCCACTGAACAGTCTTATGTATTATTTTGGATGACTCTGAGTCTCAAAACTGCTCACTTCTGCTGATCTCAAGGCTGAGCTATGGACTCTGAAATGATGTCAAATACCAATATAAGTGTAATCTGTCTTTGCTTTCTTTGTTATGCTGTTTTGGAAAGAAATTGACTTGCTCTTTCTGTAATTAATTGTTAATATAAGTTTTTGACTTTCAGACACAGTGCTTGATTCTTCTCCCAACCAACTGAATGAAACGGGTGACTACCTCAAGCTGGTGGATACAGCTTTCTTCATCAATACCAGCTGCCCACCCATTTTGAGACCAGAGAGGAAAGTGGATGTCATTTTGCATTTAAATTACAGCGGAGGATCACAGACTCTGGTGATGTTTTGAAATGGTGGTTCTTTATCTGTATGACTCCACCTAAATGTATCACAAATATAAATATATTATTTATTTTTCAGAAAATGTTCAGGTTTTGATTAAATTATCGGATCAGTGATGTTAGTCAACACTATGACCAAAATGACACAATCATTTTCGGGCCTATTTTCAGTAGCTTTTTGGGGCACACAGAAAGAGACACACAGATAACCTATTCTGTGTATCTGTGTAGCTTTGTCATTATGGTACTAAGTGTCTCAATACTTAGTTAACTAACTTTTAAAACATAATTGGTTAATACTTAATTTTGCTACTTTTTGAATGAAAATTTAGAGTTTCTTTTTACTTTCACTTGGTGTTTGCATAAGTTTGTCAGACTTAAGTTTTGCTGTCTGAAGAAACATGGGATGTATGATGAAAATTAAAGTAAATTATTTGTAGGAGGGCATGACAACATTGATTGCACTGAATGCAAACACTCAAGAACCTGTGATCTGTGAGGCACCATGTGTAATCTAAATCAGCTACTGCACCCACTTAATCAAAAAAAAAGTCCTTAATTTCATATAAATTTCAGAGAACAATAATCTTACTTTAAAAAGGTACTTCGTTAGTACAAATCAACCAAATTTATGTCACCCAAATGTATGAAACTTGAGAATATGCTTATTCCAGTGTGTAATTGCCCTTATTTGCAAACAGACAATATGTGATTTATAAGACAAAAATTTCAGTTATGGGCTTTGCTAGTTTTACTTCAAACTCACTTCTCTTTGTTGATCTAGCCACTGGACCTATTCTCAGAATACTGTTTGGAGCAAGGGATCCCCTTCCCCTCCACAGAGCTGAGCCAGGAGGACAGAGAACACCTGAAGGAGTGCTATGTGTTTAAGGACAGCTTAGAGGCACCAATCTTGGTCTATTTTCCACTTGTGTGTGATACCTTCCAAAAATACAAGGCACCAAGTAAGTTAAGAGCATTATTTTTTTTTATTATTTTTTATTTTTTTAGGTTGTTCCATCAAAATTATCCACTGAATTCATTGCTTTCTAAAACAAGACTGGAAAGATTCTTGGTTGGCTAAGTCACCATAGTCACAGAGTTGTTGTGATAGATATAATGTTGGCCAGCTACTCAGGGATCGAACAGAAGGGTTTCAAAATTAGAAGCATGGAGAGCTGTAGGTTGAGGCAAAACTCACTGTCTGTCATCTGGGACTGTTTGCCTTCTTTTGATAGCTCAAGACAGGAGGCAGCTAATAAGTTATATCCACTGATCACAGGATCACAGAATGGTTTGTGTTGGAAGAAACCTTAGTTCTAACCTCCTGCCATGGGCAGGGACACCTCCCACCAGACCAGGTTGCTCAAAGCCCCATCCAGCCTGGCCTTGAACACCTCCAGGGACGGGGCATCCACACCACCCTCATAGTAAAGAATTTTCTCATTATATCTAATCTAAACCTATCTTCCTTCAGTTTAAAGCCATTCCCCCTTGCCCTATCACTACATTCATGACAAAGAGTCCCTCCCCAGCTTCTCCCTAGGCCCCCTTTTGGCATTGGAAGGCTGCAGTGAGGTCTCTGCAGAGCCTGTTCTTCTCCAGGCTGAACAACCCCAACTCCCTCAGCATGTCTTCACAGGAGAGGTGCTCCAGCCCTCTGATTGTCCTTGTGGCCCTCTGGACTCATTCTAATACTCCCGTGCCCTTCTTGTGCTGGATGACCCAGAGGTGAACGCAGTGCTCCAGGTGGGGTCTCATGAGAGCAGAGCAGAGAGGGGAGAATCACCTCCCTCAGCCAGCTGGCCATACTTCTTTTAATGCAACACAAGATGTGTTTGGCTTTCTGGGCTGCAAGTGCACCTTGCTGGCTCATGCTGAGCTTCACATCAACCAACAGTAGTTACTACTACCACTTAACAATCTTTTCTAAAAGAGATTATAACGTTTTACATTGTTAAAGTGATTAGAATCCTCTTATTACTTAGTTTACATGGGGAAAAAATTAGATTAGAAAGTGTGGAAAATGCATTGGAGCAAAGATTTTGCCAGGGTAATGAGCTGGTGTGATATCTGTCATTTTGGAAAAGCTGTTCAATTTATATTCTTTAATTCCACAATAGAATAAATAGTGATTTATTTGTTTCACTAGAAAAATTACTTGTCAAATTCAGTTTCAGTTTGCTGATTCTTTTGCATGCATCAACTTTAACTTAGTTTCCAATTTAGTATGGTCCAGGAAACCTTCTTTCAAAAAAATAATAAATAAAGAAAAACAAACAGAAAACCACAATTAATGTACTGCCTTATTGGAAAGACCTCATGTAGTTCATCTTTTGTCCTGTTCGCATCTGTTTAGAATACTGTAAATCTCAGCAACCTTAGAGGGAGAATTCCCCATCCAGGGGCATTCTGGAGTAATTTTCTACCAGCTGGTAGTTAAGGAGCTGTCATTTGCACGTACCCAATGGAAAAGTTAAAAAGACAAAATTCAAAATATGCAAAAATGAAATATTCCCATGGAAAACTGTAATTTTGAGAGGAAAGTGTTTTGTATGATGAAGCCGTTCTGCCAGTCAATTCTGGATCAGCTGCAATTGTGTCCAATCAATAAAGTGCTGCATTTCATTAGTACAGCAGCAGTATCTATGTAGCAATCTTGAACCATTTTTTTTCTGAGAGAATTCAGTTTACTGGGGCTGTCAGTGTGTGTTTTAAAGCATTTTATGGAAGGAGTTTTCCATCACAGTAGCCTTGCTGTGTTGAACTTTGCTATGTGTTTCCTTCAGATGTGGAGCGCAGTCCTGAGGAGATGGAACAAGGAAGAGTAGATGTGTCCAACTCTATTGCTCCCTATGGCACTGGTCTGCTTACGTATACTGAAGAGAATTTCAACAAACTGTTGAACCTTTGCCACTACAACATCCTGAATAATAAACGTTTAATTCTTCAAGCTTTGCAAGCTGCAGTGGAACGAAAGAAGCAATTTAAAAACTGCTCACAACCCCAGTCATCTAAAAGGTCCTAAAAGTATATTTTGACAAATCTCATTAGAAGGACGGACATTTTGTTAGTGGACTAATAAATATCCAGGGAATGTGAATCCATACAGAATGAATGTGCATGTTTGCTTGTTTGAAGGAAAAAAAAAATCATGGAAAATCATTCATTTTATTTAGTACTGTGTGTCAGGATTAATGTTGGTTCCGATGTTAAAGTTGCAGGCAAGTCATGATTAGTTTTTGAAACTTTCTCGACTGTTCCAGTGAATGGGAAGGCACTAATCAAGCTTAAGGACACCAAGTGGATATACATGATGAGGGTTCAACCTCACAGAGGTCTATTCCAAATTTAGTTGCAACTCCTGGTGGTATGTTATCTTTGACCCAGAGACCAAAACAAAGATCAAGCAAAACATTCCTTTTCTCTTAGACATCTGCCTGTGACAGAAGTAAACCAGATACCAAAATCTGCTTGCATCTGGAAAAGGAGACTGATAACTGAAGAAAGGAACTGCATGTGATGTCCTCTATTTTCTCAGTAGCCATCTTTCAGGCAGAAGTCTAATCTTCAGTGAATTTACCTGTCTGGCTGTCATTGTATTGAGTCAAAATTTTTGATGGAATATGTTAGAGTGATAAACATATGACAAATAGCCTGTTTTTTCTGCCAACTCTTTGATAAAAGTCATCTGACTGCATCCATTTTTTGCTGAACTTTTGTCTGGAGTATTTATTGCCTAAGTGTATTTTGAAGCTGAAGATGAGAGTTAAGGTTTTGACTCTTAGACTTACTGGGTTCAACAGCCTAGCCTTTGGATGTAATCATATGTTCATTTATTAATCTTCTCTAAGCTCACATATGTCCATGATGGCAACAAAACTTGTGATACCAATTTCCTTGACTTCTGCATTATTGTGATGGTCAAGGCATAACTGCTGCTACATTTTTATTCCCACCAACATCCAAAATGCACGAGGAGTGTTCACAAGATTTTCATATGTAGTTTAGACAAAGGTCTGTTTAGTAAGATGTATTTACTGGTCACTGTAAGATCTTACTTTCTCTTGTGCTTAGCAATATAAATACTGTGTAATAGCTACTGTTCAAATACTAAATAACCACACATAATCTTATTAAAAATGAGTCTTACAGATGCAATCACTGAAGTATGTAATTTTATTAAGTTCTACAAACTCAGTTCATCTAGGGGCTTTATCTGGGAAAATGTTCTTCTTGCTTCTGATACCAAAAAAACAAATACTGAGGGGACAAAAGCAAACATAAGCTTTTCTAATGACCTTTAAGGAAGGATAAAGAGAAACCACCACTTCAACAGAACAGTGGAAGATGAAAAGTGGAAGGGAATTCTCCTCAAGAGCCCAGATGAGGGTTGATAATGAGAGTTTTACAAATACAAATTACCACTACTTGCAAATACCACAGTGTTCAGTAATAGGGAGTGCAGTGATTTGCCAAATCCGTATCTATTTTCTTTCAGTTATTTTTTTCTGTACCCCTTTGCAGTCTTTCATTGCTGTGATATGAGTATTAAAAAAACTGCATCCATATGCCAGCAGTATGGGATGCTGGCACTGCCCTGGGAGAATGGCGTCTTGTGTCTGCAACTTGTGCAGTGGTCAGAAGATAGTCAACTCTTTTATCCAGTCTTAGAGATCTTTTTATTATTATTATTATGTAGGAAATAACAACATACTTTTTTTACTTCTAAGCAAGTCCTATGCAACAGTTCAAATTCATTAGCTGTTATCTGCTGTCAAGCTTTGCAATATGAATCAAACCAAACATCTCCCTTCATAAGAGCAAGCTATTGTTGGGAGCAACCTCTTTGACTCCTTATCAATGTTTTAGGATGCTTGTGTTCAAGAACTCTTTTCTATTTCTCAGTTGATGATATATCTTTCTTTTTCAGCCCCATAATCTTAACCAGAAAGCCAGTTTTTCATCTTTGCTGGACCTTGGCAAGGATAATTTCAACATCTGTTTCATCATTAAGATGGCAACAGTTTTCTGTGAGCAATTGCATTCATAAGTTTAATTTTAAACAACAATGTTATGGGATATAAGAAACTGTATCTTTTAAGTATTTTATACATTTTTTTCAATAATTCTTTTCACAGTTCCAGGAAGATGTAACAGAGGCAGTGCAATTTGTGCTGGCATATTCCACTGACTGGTTGGTGCTGGTTGCAACACTTGGCATTAGGCCTTGAGCCTTACTCACCTAAGGTGTGGTGGTGATACGTTGGTGTGAGTATTTGGCAATAGATCCAGAAAATTAGGATGGCTTAGAATGAGCTGTGGAAAAGGGGAGTCCATTTTAAGAAATCTGGGCCTGCTAAGAAAGCCATTGAAAATATTAGATTGTCCAAATTACTTATTTTAGTGACTTGAGGGAAACTGAGGCAAATGCTGTTGTTTGTCTTGGGACCAGGCTCCAAAGATCTAACATCACACATGAGGTTAACATGTTCCCTGGTATTACCAAATTCAGTGGACTTACCTTAGTGGTTTATAAGTTTTCTCCACAGTGGACTCATTTGACTTGTCTGGGGAAGCAAAAGCCTCTTTTTCTGTCCTGTTAAAACTGGTTTGTATTGCAGTTGGTATTGCAGCAATACCTCAAAGTCCTGCCTGTGACGTTATGCTGAAAGGCAGTGTAAAACTACAGGGGAAGAGATATTTGTTCAAATGGCTTCCTACTGTAAATCAAAAATAACAAAGGAGAGAACAAGTTCAGTTATTAGCGTGGGTATTTATTTATTTTTTAATAGGATCTGAGGCCCAGCTGTGTATCAGCTGGATTTGATTCAGCATTGGCAAAATTGTTCTGATCTGCATCCAGATAGGTGAACAACAATTTATTTTTTGAAAACACTCATTTGTGACCTGTCACACAAGCTCTGCTAAATGTGATGGCACTCCTGGAAGCAATTAGCTGTGAATATTTATAGTCTCTGTTGGGACTCGAATATCTCTCAGGCTGACTGTAGATGTAATTAACACCTTAATTAGCTGATGACGTGAGGTGACTTCATGATATTCTGAAATTGGTTCAGGTTCAGGTGGGCTGTAAAGGTCTCTGTAAAAGGTCTCTCTGTAAAGGTCCTGGGCTATGTGTCTTGCCATACTTATGCTGAAGGAGCTACTGGCTAATTATCTGATACCTCACACATGTTGTCTGACAAGGATAGGGAAAACCTTGTTTGAAGGGTTTCTGAAGTGTTGAATGAAGCTAGGAAGGCCAAGTAACCTCAGATTGTCCTGGAGAGAAGAGAGAGAGATTCAGATCTACAGAGCATAGGAACAATTAGAGACGATGGTGGTGAGCTGCTGCCTTTTGAGATGGGGCTTGGATTTGAAGATCATTTGCAAAGAGCTGAAGCCAGGATTACATATATTGGGAACGGCTGAGCCAATACTTCACTGATGATTTTTGTATAGCAGAACCACCCAGTTATTTCCTGTGAGTGAGTAGGAGGAGTGAGATCTTTATCTCTGTAACACATATCAAGGGCATGCGGAATCATTTTTAATCAAGTTTCTCAATAGTGTTTTAAAGGCAGAAGTCCTCCTTCATGTGTATCAGTTAGGTGATGTAATTTCTCTTTTCAGTGACTGATTTTGCACCTTTAATTCTGAGCAATTTGAATTTAGATTTAGACCAAAGTTCTCTCCTGCTTACAAATGAGTGATAAATGAATTTTTTAGATTTTCTTTTCTAACTTGTGCCCGTGGTCATTTTAGACCATTTGAAACACTTTAGCAATTTGTTTCAACAGGTTTGTTTGGCTAAAGTAAGACTGTAAGTCAGTACTGAAAGATCTTTGACATAGGAAAAAGTAAAACTTTTTAAAAAAAAATAGTTCAAAGTAACTATGCTAGAAACTTTTATAAATGTGCTTTAAAGAAAAAAATGAAATAGTTTCAGTTGAACGAATTAATTTTTGTTACTTATATTTCAAAATTGATTTGTTTGTCTCAAAGATTATATCCTTTGCAAAATTCTGTATTCATTCAGCATCTCTCCAAAGTCATGTTTTCACAGATTTAGTGCAGCTCTCCTCTTGCTTCTGCAAAGGTACAACTCGGACTCTAGGTGTTTCAACTCCGACTTTAGTGTATGATGCTGAAAATCATAGTGACATCTGATTTCTATTTAGTTAACAGATAACCTCCATATCTCTCTTTTATCATTCAACATCTCTGCAGATCTATATGCAATGCACCATACAGGTCTTATGATTCCCACGTGACAGAAAAAGAAACAGTAGGCACTGATTGAATGGTTTATGTAGCCCTCGCTTCAAGGCTATTGTAGAGTTTTGAAGGATAGGTGTGTATAAATATGAAAATATAATTCTGATGCGTTAATATGGAAGCTATTTTTTTTACACTGTGCAATTGCTTGAAGTTAGATCAAACAGCATCTATCCAAAGCTGAATTTTTCAGAGACTGAAATCTGAGGCCCTGGGGAAGGAGGTGGCACTGTTTATCCATGGTAAATCTTCTCGTGTGCAGAGATTATTGAGCTTAGCTCCATTGTGCAATTGGAATTTGACTTCAGATTGCTTTCTGTCTTGTTTGCTTGGCAGGATAAGGTCTGTGTAGGTTTTGCAGCCTACAGATATGTGTTTAAAAAAAAAGACTGAAAGGCTGAAGCCAGAGAAGATCCGAAGCTGTAGACCTGACAACGTATTTATTTATTTGTGAATTTGCATTATTTGTGAATTCTGAATATTTCTTTTCTAATGTGACATCTAGCTGTCATTTTGTAACACCTTTAGAATATTTTAAGATATTTAACTACCTTTCTTGTTTCATTTAAACATCAGTTTAGGTGTTTAAACACTATTTAAGGTGATTAAATGATGACCAGCTCCCATTGTCATCATGGAGGCGGTACAATTGTACTTCTCTCTTGCAGCAATATGATATCCCCCATTAGTCATACATTTCTGTAGTCCTGGATTATCAGAAGGTGACAAACTAGTATATGAGATAATCATAGGATGCTGGATGCAGCTGTTATTGCTACCCAAAACTTAATGCACTTAAGTTATTCAAATAACTGTATATCTGCTGGGGAAACTGGTGCTTGCAATAAGGCATTCTAATTAATTTTGACTGCCTCAGATCAACAAGATATTTTTATTTGCTCCACTTTGTCTAAATTAAGACAAATACAAAAGTGTGTGCATGTAGATGTGCACTACCAAGCAGATGAAGAGCAGAGGAAAATTATAACTTCCTTTTTTCTTTCTTTAATATTGCTCGGAGCTTCAAAGACTGCTTTGTGTTTTGAAGTCAGTAACACAGTCTCCGTAGTCTTTAAAAAAAAAAAAAATAAAATAAGAGTGCAAGTAGCATCTATATGAAGAACACTATTGGTTTTATATTATTCACACTGGAAATGCGATGGTCAAAAAAATCTGTACTGTTCCAGTATATGGCCTATTAGACTTTGAGTAATTTCAGACATTTACTGCATGCTTGATGTTTGTCTTTGAAAGTCTCCTTGAATTGTGGAAGAATTCAAGAAAAATGCAAAGCAAACAAACAAAAAACAAGATACTTAAACTTTGAGGTAGAAATATTTTTTGAAATCATAATCCTGGGGACACATTTGTAGTTCCCTAACACCACACTGGAACAAACTACAAAATCACAATTTGTTTGGGTACAGATTGCATAGGCCTTGCAGACACCAGTGATTACCTTTCCCTGAGGACAAATGATCAGCTGTTAAAGCTTTCTCACTGATGACAAGAACTTAATATTGTTACTGGTGTTATGAGCAAGCAGTGTTTAGTTCTTTCACTAACTTCGTGCATGAATGAAAATACTGTTGATCATAATTCTTGGCTTTCAAAGAGCTTTTAAAGATTTTTTGTCTTCCAAAGTCTTTTTGTGTGTCTGGGAAAAGCAGTGGTTAAGGGTAAGCAGTATCAGTAACGAGACTTGGTGGTGCTGATGAGCAGGAGAGTTTTTTAGGGGCATGTTTTGGATATGGGAATAATGATGCTATTTTGAGAAGGAGAATATTAAGTTGTTCAGAGGCACAGGGACTCTGGAAAAAATTATCTGAATTGTGAAGTGGTGATATCCTGTTTGTGGATCTTAAGTGAAGTGAGTAAGAGAAAGCAATGCTGAGGCAGTCTTGTATTGGCTGTGAAATAGCTGGGATGGTATAAATGACCTGCTCTGTTTCATGGCTAAGAAATGGACCAAGTAATCGATCCAATTTGTGTGAGGAGAGGCTACGGTTTCTCTGAAGGTCTTTCTCTGGGATAGTATCTGCTGGGACAGGTTGTGGAAATTGAGCTGAATAACCTATCCCCTTTTCATTTAATAAAGAATGTTTTACAGACATTTTTAATGAAGTAGATTCCTACTTATTATTATTATTATTATTTTTAATATTGGATTTTCTGCAGGAATATAGTCATCCTTCTAAAGCTGGACAAACTAGTTTTGCAAGAGCAGAAATAGATGATTCTCAGCTGTGACCACTTTGCCTTGATTTGTTTATAAGCATTTAATATAGATAGAAATTAATAAAGACCAAAGTTAAGGGAGATTAAGGGAGAAGTTAAGGGAAGTTTGGTGTAGAGATACTAACGCTCATTGGAACTATCTTTTGGTCTTTCATCCAAAGAGCCTTTCCAGTGCTGCAGGTTCAGACTGTGAGCCATTTTACTCTGATTCCATTTCTGTTGAGCAGGCTGTGCAATGTGAGGCTATGGAGAAGGTGGCAGGTTATTAGATGGTGTAGACAGAAACTATCAGGTAGTAGCACTGTGTGTTTTGGATAAGGCCTTCTGAACATTTGTCATATGAGCATCAATATAGAAGGAAGATACTTATTTGTTAAAAGAGGATTTTACTCTAGCAACTTTTCTTGGACAATATCCGTTCTTCCTCTGCAGTGTTCCTTTGATGCTGGCCTCCATGGCACAGGCAAGTACATTAGGGTGGCATCCACTGTAGTTTGTGAGGTTACTTTCTTTACCCATGTGAAGTGACTTAGCTACCAATATGAATGAGACTGATTTTAAAAATAAGTTTAAGATACTAAACTTTTCCTCACCACATGCTCTGTGCCCTACTTGGGTGCTGTGATGCAAGAGTGCGTACTTACCTCCTCCTGTCATCAAGCACAGAGGAAGGAAAGAGTATGGCAGAGCTAGAATCTCCTCTCGCACACTCTGAAATCTACCAGTCTGTGCACACATGCTAATTTAGGGTTATTGTAATATGCTGCTCTTACAGGCAATGAGTCAATTCACACCAGAGTAAAAAGGCAGCAGGGAGGATTTTTTGCTCAGATGTTTCCCCTGTGGTGTCTGTTGGACCTCCTGTGAAAGTGAGCACATACAAGAACCTTTAAAGCAGGCTCTGAGGATGTGTGAACTGCTGAGATCTCCAGGCCCATGCAGGAGAGCCCAGCCCTCTCCTGCCGGACCTGTCCACTCCTCTGTTCCACCCACTGCTTATAGATCCTTCCTTCCCTCTCATTGCATTTAAGCTCTAACTGCAAGCTTCTTCGGACATGTTTTATTTTTATTTTATTTTACTTCCTAGGGGTACACTAAATTTCTAGAAAAAGGACACTGACCACTTGGTGAGGTCACAGAGACTAGCACAGAGAAGCCCAAAGAGATTTAGAAAAGCATGTGTCCTGCGAATGAGTTTATTGTGGCACTGAAATGAGTTAATCTACCTTGCCAAACTGCATGCTGCTATAGGAGGACTGCTACAGGTACTTGAGTTCAGGGTTTGGAAAGTCGAGACCTCTCCCTAGAGTACCCTACAGTACTATGATAGCTGTGATTTGGTTAGTAACATACACTTTACTTGAGGGTTAGAAATGTATAAATGCAAAACTTCATTTCCTAGAAAGCAATCCCTGGTCAGAAAGTGGTTTCAGTGTCCCCCCAAAACATGACAGTCGGTAGAAATCTCTGCATTCTGCTGACTCAGAAGTGCTCTAATAGGCTGCAGGAAGCAGGGAGGGGACTGCCTAATGACTGCAAGTAATTAAGGGGTGGGGCGGCAGAGCCTGGTCATAAAATCCCTATTCCTCCACCCCTAATCTGCATGAGGAGTTCCTGCCAGCCCGTCCAGCTCGGTATCTTTTGTCAGTAGACTTACATGCAACTGGGGCTGCAATGGGATCAAATTTAAGCTCAAATGAGGTAAGAATAAAAGCCCATAGCAATCATGAAGTGGGTAAAATTGTCTGATTTTTCCAGTTCAGTGGGTCACAGCAGAGAACCAGCTGTTTCAGGTGTACGGGCAAGCTAGGGAAAGCATTGGATCTCATGGTTGCAAGGAGTGTTTCTTTACTCTAGCCTTATACAGAACATTGTGGCGTGTGTATTTTCAAAAGAAGTTTTAGGGTTATCAGTGTTACTTACTGTGCTTGCCTAAAAGAAAAGCTTCAAGTCAAGGAAACAACAAGCTAGCATAGAGTTGTTGTTGTGGGTTTGGTAATCAGTAAAACACCTAATGACCGTCATTAATATGCATAGCCCTAAGTATATTTTTGAATTGGAGATGTTTTTAAATGTCAGTCTAAAATAGAAGTTGAACATTTAGTTTTCTTAACTTTGTCTTGCGTTGTTTTTCCTAGACTTTTACGGGCACCTCAGCGACAGCGGAGAGAACGGTAGGTAGTTATTAGTTGGCCCTTCATTACATGCTGCATGCTGTCCAGTGCTGAACGTAAAGCACCAGAAAAAATGTTGGGAATTCAATGGCTTGGGGGAAAAGTGTACTGGCATATTTACTGAATGTGGAAAGGCTAAGCTGCAACTTCAGCTCTGTAGGTGAAATATTGCCTTGCTTTTCAGATGCTTATGATACTGTTGTGCTATATCTGGGCAGGTTTGTACTTCACATGTTCTCATTCTTGAATTCCTGCCCTCTTTTGTATATTGATTTCCTGGGATGAAATGCCCACTTGCCTTGTGCATTATTACTTCATAAGAAGGCTGTGTTTGAGTGGGTCTTTCAATTGCTCTTAGTGCTCCAGTGTTTCCTGTAGTTTCCAGTGTTTCTTTGCATTGTAATGACCTGTTGTAGAAATTAACATTCACTGTGCAATACAGTGATGGAAAACACAGCCTCGGAACATGTAAAACTGCAATAAATGTGTCATGTTTTGTATCTCTGGTCTCATTAACCTGGTAGTGGGAGGTGAGAGGGAAGAGCAACAGGGTGTTTTTTAGCGATTGAACTGAGGATGAGTACTTCGTGCAGGCAAATAAAAACTTCCTGGGCAGTTAGCAGGTGTTCATGTTAAGACATTAGCATAGAGTAAAATATGTCAGATAAGATGTTAGGAGTCAGCAAATGGGGGCAGTGGTGTTAGAATAGGATTTTCTTCAGAAACTTGCCGTGGGCTTGATGCTCTTGCCCTGCTTCAGTGATGTGGTGGTTTACCAGGTGGGTTTGTTTTGAGCTTTGGTTGCACATGATTCTAGTGGAAGTTTGTGGTGTTATGGAGGCTCTCCCAAATGATAATTTTGGTCTTTGTCTCGTGGATGTTTGCTGTTATTCATGGTATCTGATGCCTGATTTTGCCTGAGAGCCATGTGATGCCTTCTATGTTCAAACTGAAGTGCTATGGCAAAACAAGACTTTGTCTGCGGAGTTTATTCAAGACGTATCTTCTAAAAGGATGTTTAGGCTTCTATGTATAGTCTCACAATCCCTATATGTGAGTATCCTAGAAATTGTTATTTTTAGTCCTGTAAACTCAGCATGTGTTTTTACAGGATCTTTTTTCTTTCTTTTTATTTTTTATTTTCTCCCTAGTGCTTTTTATTTTGTTTATGTCTCTAGGTGTGAGATGTGTATAGTTCACTTTTTTCTTTAAAGTATTTAGCGTGGCTAAACTAAAAACAATATAGTAAATACTATATATAGTAGGACCCTGAGCCTTTCAAGAAGGAAACTGATATCTTTTAGAAGTCTCTTTCAGGAAGAGCTTGACTCTTCAGGGCTCTCAGAGACAGATATCAGTAAGGGGTCTGACACTTCCCCCCCCCCCCCCCCCCCCTTTTTTTTTTCACATGGTAGGTAGTAGTTGCTAAATATGTAAACATAGTAGAATTGTCAAATATATAAACATAGAATATCTGAGGTTTTTTATGTCACTTCTTAGCTCAGTAAGGAAAACAGCTTTTGTTACTAGTCAATTTCAGGGCAACCCATGGAATGTCTGTGATTAAAACTTAAATGGCCATTTAAATTAAAAGGATAATATAAAACATTTGGTGGAAAAATGTAGGTAGTGACCCTAAATTGAGAAGCAAAACAAACAAGCAAACAGTAATTTGAATAACCAAAAAGGTGTTTGTGGTGTTTGTTGTTGTTTGTTTGTTTGTTTGTTTAGCATCATATCAAAATAACGTAGGCTAACATGTTCTTGACAAAAAGCCATGTTGAACTGTGGAAATGTTTAACTCAGTTTCTCTTCTGAGTTTTGGATTTGTTCTAGTGTGGGATTTGATCTGTGGTGTCACAAACAGGAAGAGAAGGAAAACCACATGAAAATGGCAGTCTGAAGCCACAGAATTTTTATGTAGCTTTTGGAAGCCAGGCCTTGATTCAGTGCTGCTCCATTTGTTCTTATTCTGGGATAACCCTGGTGAGCTCCACTGATTTTTAACAAGACCCAGCAATAGGACATGTTAAATTGGGCGGACTAAATACAAAACACAGAGTACAAGGAAAGTGTTTCTTATGCATCTGACCTTGCCTGAGGTGGTAGACATGGTAACATAATGAAATGATTCTGTGAAATCCTGCCCACCCTTGAGGCTCCAAAACTCTTTGAAGTTAAAAGGTGCCACAGACCTGACGGAGGTCAGAACCAAGGCAAGAGGTCAGAACCAGTCTTTCTGACAGGGCTGAGTGTTCTCTTTGTTGGTCTTTACAAGTTTTTAGTTAGTAATGAGATTGCAAGTTCTTTTTTTGGAGAGAAAGCCAAGGGAAGAGTACTTTGCTCCAAATATATCTGACCCACTGTTATACTTGGATAATTGCCTTTTCACTTGATTTAACTTGGGAATGCTGTATGTGTTTCACTCTAGTCTCCCCAAGGAAAAAAAAAAAATCTGTAAAAGACTTGTCTTTTACACTTATGTAGAAATGTAGAAGGAATTTTACTCAAATATAATGCTTATAGAACCCAGTTAGGTTACTCACATTCATATAGATGAGCACTCATGGTTGTGAACAGTTCCATTGATTTCCCAGGAACAGATATGTACGGGTTGCACAAACGTGCTGCAGGACTTAATTGAACTTTTATCTGACGTAGGATAGTGTGACCAAGTCCTGCTCTTGTAATCTCATATATTTAAGTAGCTTCAACAGTGATTATTAAAATGCCTGGCTTGTGTTTCCGGTTGATGAGGTAACAGTCAGGTCTTAGACTAAATAAATAGAGAAGCTGAAAGTTGAGGTATGTGTAATAGCTGACCTTGGAGGCTTCTGGCCTCAGAATTCACCCAGCCTATGATATATGGTCATCATCAGATTAAAAAGAAAGATTTAAAGGGAAAGATTCAGGAGTTGGACTCAAAGATCCTTGTGGGTCCCTTCCAACTCGGACATTTTATGATTTGGAAGTCATTGCCTGAGAACAGACGATCCAGTTTAAGATATGCCCCTCAATATTTTTTTCTGTGTGACTTTGAGGAAGTTGCTGAGATCTAAATGTAGCAAAGCATTCAGATACCTAAATTTAGGAGTTGTAAGGTCTGACTTCTAAATTTCTATAGCCCACAGTGAGGCATTGAGGACTGATTTAATGTATTTACATAGTTAGGTGCACTGGAATGGGAATTGTAATGGCTGAGCAGGGAGTCATGTAAGTAGGTATGCCCAGCTAATGGGGAAAGCTGAGCACAGGATCATCAATCTTAAATCCTATCTCTGTACGTTACTTAGGGCTGTAGTGAGATAGCACTATCTACCCTACCTGACAAGCAACGTATAGCCCTTGGGTCTGCCAAAATATCCCACAGCTGACAGTTCAGGTGCTTCTAAACTGTGCACCATGAAACTGTGCCCTGCAGTAGGGTCTGGGCATGCCGATGTCTCAGGTAGAACGAGTGTGCCTGTGTCAGTGACTGCTCTGACCCTTTTGTCAGTGGCTCACTGGCCTTCAGCTCCGTGTCTTCAGGCCCCTTGTGGACCTACAGGGAAGTGGGAGTGGGATATGCCCAGGTTGTTTCTCAGAGGCAGTTTACCATCTCAGCTGCATTTTAGAGAGGCTGAGGACTTCATTGGTGAGGACAAATATCTGCTTCATCATGTTGTGTTAGGGTCTAATGTCATGTCATGGTTCCATTTGGTTAATGTTGTCCAAGTGTTGTGAAACTCTTCAGGATAAGACTAGTGCTGCAGCTGGAAAGACGTATATTCTGTCAAAGTGTGTAGTGTGTATGAAGGAGATCGTTATTTAACATCAGCAAAATCATTTTTACTTTTGCCTCTTGTGAATAATATCAGTACTTCAGATGAAAAGTAATAAAATCGTGGTTGCGTCAGGACACTTTATATTTACCTTACTAGGGCATAGTATGAATAGTCTATGAATACAGGCATGAGAGGATTTATGAGGAGAGTTAACATTTTCTTACCAGTTGGCATAGATGGAGAAATTACACACATTTTGGGGGCACAGAACATCAGTTTCTGGTCAAAATAGAACCAGTATACTTAAAGCTAAATACTGATTTAAAGGGAATGTTAAGAGACATGGTTATATATATATATATATATTCCCATTGGTTGTAAAAGTAAAGATGGTACAAATGAAGCAGTAGAGATGTTAATATGGAAGGGGACAGAAACATGTTAAGTAGTTATCCCCAAAGTGAAACAAGGAAAAAGTTTAAATATAGCCTGAGGAATAAGAAGACATGTTAATATTGCACACAGAAATGCAGAATAATTTGGGCTAAAAGGGACCTTAAAGATCACCTAGTTTCACCCCCCCCCCCCCCCCCCCCCTCCATGGGCAGGGACACCTCCCACTAGACCAGGTTGCTCAAAGCCTCATTCATCCTGGCCTTAAACACTTTCAGGGATGGAGCATCCACAGCTTTTCTGGGCAACCTGTACCAGTATCTCTCTGTACTCACCACCCTCTGAACTCACTACTGTCTGAGTAAAGGATTTCTTCCTAACATCTAATGTAAATTGTAGATCTGCCCTCTTTTAGTTTAAAACCCTTACTCCTTGTCCTATCACTACACTCCCTGACAAAGAGTCCCTCCCCAGCTTTCCTGTAGGTCCCCTTTAGATACTGGAAGGCTGCAGTGAGGTCTCTGCAGAGCCTTTTCTTCTCCACGCTGAAGAACCCAGCTCTCTCAGCCTGTCTACACAGGAGAGATGCTCCAGCCCTCTGATTGTCCTTGTGGCCCTCTGGACTCATTCTAATACTCCCACATCCTTCTTGTGCTGGGGGACCCAGAGCTGAATGCAATGCTCCAGGTGGGGTCTCAGGAAAGCAGAGCAGAGGGGGAGAATCACTTCCCTCACCCTGCTGGCCACACTTCGTTTGATGCGGCCCGGGATGTGGTTGGCTTTCTGGGCTGCAAGTGCACCTTGCTGGCTCATGTTTCATCAAGCAACACCCCCACGTCTTTCTCTTCAGGGCTGCTCTCAATGCATTCTCTGTCCAGCCTGTATTTGTGCTTAATGTTGCCCTGGCTCAGTTGCAGGACTTTGAACTTGGCCTTGTTGAACCTCATGAGGTTCACACAGGCCTGCCTCTTAAGCCTGTCAAGGTCTCTCTGGATTGCCATCCCTTCCCTCAAGCATGTCAACCACAACACAAAAAGTTATGAGATATTATAAAATTAATGTTCCTTAGCCTAAGGTGTCTGATAACCAGCAGAGTCATGAGTTAATTCCCAGGATCATATCTGGAAAGAGTTTTGTATCTTTCTGATGGGAATTAGAGCTGAAGACCTCTGTGAGAAGTATCTCCTGACTGTCAGCTCAATTTCTGGTCTTTTAGATTGTGTATGGAAGCTTGCGCTGCTCACTTAGGTCTACCTGCACAGCTACTGACAGCTACTCTTCTCTCACAGGCTGTCTGCTATTGCAGGCCATGCATGTGTAGGACCTGAGGACACTGAGAAGTGCTCTTTAGGAGTGTTCATTGTGATAGTTAAGGAGTGGTGTTGAAAAGAACTGATCCTTATCAAACTAAACTCAGCAGCTGTTCTCAGCTCACATGGGTTTGAAATCTGCTGCTGCTTAAACAGACCTGAAAAAGGTTCTGAGCCAAAAATTCATCTAGTTTTTTCAACTGCTCCAGTACTTTTCACTTCAGGGTTACAGTGTGCATTATTCTGACTATACTCATCTCAATGTTGTCTGTCTTTTTTTTTTTTTTTTTTTTTTTTAATTGTGCAGAGACCAGTATCTCCTTTCAACTTGCTTACTGTAAAAATACTAAGAGTGAGGAACGTACGGAAGGCAGACTTGCGTGAGTACTTCTGCAATTGTCAAATATTTCTTACAGTTTCTTAAAGTAAAGTAAATATTTGATCATCATTATTGTCTTTAAATTGTGTGGGAATACTGACATATATTGCTGTAAGTTTTCAAGAATTAGTTTTACTGTGATACTGCAGCATTGCTTTCTGCTCCTAAGTGCAAAGAGGCTAACTTGAGCAAGGTGATGCATTTGATTTCAGGCCTTCATACCACATTATATGAGACTTAATTCCTATCCTTGTGGCATCAGGATTATCAGAGGGCTGTTCTTTAAATTGTCGAAGTTTTTACTTTTGAGTGAGAAAGCTGAGTATTTCCAACAGAACTCCTGTTCAGAAGGAAGGAGAGGACTGATGCTGCAAATGAAATATTGTCAGTAGTAGGAAGGTCTGTGAAAACAATGGAAGTATAAGCATGTGCATGTTCTGCAGATTTTTTTTTTTTTTAAGTTAAAGTAATAAGAGATGATAAAATCCAGTCTGAGAATGTGTTCAATTAGAAGGCTGAACAATTTAAAAGTAAATAAATAAAAATAGAGTGCTACTGTGAAAGTTTTAAAGGAGTTAAAGTGAGGTTTGTGAAAGGAAGCAAGAAATAGATGTCTAGAATAGAGACTGCAAGAGAAAAATGTCGTAGTATGATCACAGAACAAAAGTTAATAAAGTACCCCAAGACAAGATATATATATATTCAGCAGAGAAGTCTATGGAGTCTGATAATATCCTATTGTGGAATTCCTGTAACAATTCCTCTTCTCTGTGTTAGCATACTTTAGTGGGCATTAGCTTGTTGACCAGAGCGTGGCAGCAAACTTAAAATGAAAATCCTATGTGGGAGAATGGGACTTGCAGTAGGTGGAGAGAAGAGTGCTTACTGTCCAGACATTGTACTTAACCCAGTGGAGGGTCTGTTTCAATTCTGATTTTTTAAAACATTCCAATTCACTGACGAGTTTGCTCACACTTCATTTCCATTGATGTGGATTGCTTTTCAGAGTGCACTGGGACTTTCTCAGGTGCCTCTCAAAATGCACTTATGCCACTGAGGGTCACTTCCATGGTGAAATTTAAATGGTGAAGCTTCATGCAAAAGAGGTTGGAAAGACATGAAGGAAAAAGACAAAGATGAAGAAAGTAGGAAAAAGTCCCAAATCTAAAGACCACAAGAATAAACTGGAAAGAAGTCAATTAAAGAGGAGTAGTCCACAATATTTTCTCCAAAATCTTGCTGAAAATGAATTGTCTTCTGGTACATTCAAAATGTCATGCAGTGTGCTGTAATTTCTTAGGAAACCAACTGTAAATTTCAGTTAATGTACTATATGAATATTTTGAGACATTAAGTTGTGTGATGGGTCAATAATAGGGGGATAGGGTGTCAGAAGTTGGATTTGGTGGTTGCTAATAGGATTAATGTTGTTGGAAATTGTGCAAGAATTATTTTTGAATGAATGATTGCTATCAGAGAACAAATCTGTTTCACTCACTTGTGGTATTCTTTGTTACTTAATCCTGCACTTTCCACAGTGTAATACTAGTGAATTTATTTATCAGGTACCTTCTATTTTCCAACTATAAAAACTTTGCTACCGTTTACTGAATTCTCTATTTACTGCTTATATCTTGATGCTTGTTAATCTAGAAATTAGGGATTATCAAACTTTTTTTTTTTTGTAATTTTTGCCATGTAATTTGAAAATAGGATTTGATTCATTAGACACAGTTATAGAGCCTTATAAGATGTAAAGTTATGGGTTTCTTAGAGATTAAAGATATATTTAAAATTTTTCAGAGATATGCACTTAGTTGTAGGCTTATTGTTGTATGCAGTGCCTTTTTATTTAACAACTACAACAAAAAACCACAGATGTTCAAATGCCTAAGTGGTGATTTGCATCAACCAAGTATGTGATCCGACCAGGCAGTCAGTGCAATTGCATCTGCAACCCTGCATGCACAATTGTGTGTGCATTTGTCTACTCCACCAGGTTACCTGCTTATGCTTCAGTTCATTGGGGTTGTCCTTCTGAGGAACAAATTACTCACAATTGCTCCTTACCACCGTGAATAGTATGGTCTTTCTTCATGAAGGCTACTAGTTTGTCTGTCACAACATAATGCCTTATTTCCCTGTGTTCAGGTCCCAGGAATGGATACATGTAGTGTCCTTATTCCCTTAAAATGCACCAAATTCAGAACTTGGGTTTGGCTTTCCACAGGTTTGTTTAAAGTGTGTTTCGCAGAGAGATTTGAAAACTCTCAAGCAAGAGTATTTTCTCAGCCGAAAACTTGTTTTCTGAGCAAACTCAGATTATTGTGGGGAAAAGTAAGTTTTGTGTCTTTTTGTCTATAGTGGGAAGGATATGGCAGATAGGCTTTACCTGTTCTGAGGCATCAAAACCAAAACAAAACAAAAAAACATGTTTGAGAATGCAACATTTCCGTTAACTTTCATCAAAGCCTCAGAATTTTCAAGTGCAGGAAAATACCCCTTTTCTACCTCTTTATAATGGTAACAGTAGGCTTTTTGTTCCAATGCTGAGCTAATGTTTTTCTTCTGCTTTAGCTTTACTGATTTTCTAATTAAACCTTGGTGTTTCCCATTTCAGTGGTGTTTTTTTTTTTTTTTTTTTCATATTTTCTCATTATTCAAGTACTGTGCTTAATTTACTGAAGTGAATCTTTCTTCTTGGTTTTTGAGTCTTCCATCTCTATTTATTTTACTAGTGAAAAATAAAAAATAAGCATGCTTTAAATATATTTATCCCTACTATTGTTGCAGTGTAAGACAATTTTAATAGATTTAGATGTAGACCTGGAAATTTAACTGTTGACAGGATGCTGATGCATTATGGGATCCTGGGCAAGTTATTCAAGTTTTCTCAAGGTACTTGCTTAATCCTTACATTGCCACTGTGAAATAATTAATCACTGTGTGTCAAGCTCTTTGAAAATAGAAGCTCTAGTATTAATCACCAAGAACTATTTAAATTTTCATCTGCCTACACTTGTGCCTCTGATGAAGGTCTTTTGTTCTGCTTTTCTGATCACAACTGGCTAAGGGCACCACCTGGAAACACTGTCCTTCCCATGGTTGTTACCAAGGTTTGTCTGACTGCAGTAGTATGGTTTAATTGCATGATAAGGGCACAGCTTGAAAAAAATACATCTGCTAGAATAACCTAATTCTGTAGCTGTTACTAAAAGATAAAGAGGAAATATATGAAGAAAATTGTACTTAATATGATGTAATAACACTGCTGCAGGTTTGGGGCATGATGCAGGGTTCTACTATGGGTTGAATTATTTGACCTTTTCTGACTCACAAGGTTCCTGTGAGAATCAGATGACTGGCTAAACATTGCTAACATGAAATTTGGAAAATATGAATTGCATTACAGGTATGAGACCAAGGCCACTGGAGCCTGTATCAAGCTTCTGTAAATCACGCTATGGTGATTCTCCCTCCAGGTGTAGGGGGTCAGAATATGGAAGGAGCCAACATCACTGGTGGTGTTTTCTTTTCCAGACAGGAGCGATGGCAAGATTTTCCAGTCTGCAGATAGAGTAGTAGAAATAAGTAGGATAAACAGTAACTTAACAGTGGTGCTGGGAGAAGACTTCATGAGAAAGACAAAGCTTCTAAATATTCTCAGATATATTAATATGAAATTGTCACATTCTGGTTTGTGACAAGGAAATCAAATTTTTCAGTTTTAATGGGGAGAACGCTTTTTGGCCAAAATAAATAAATAAAATTTTTCTTCATTTAAACAAGCATTTGGGGTGAACATGCTAGAAGACAAGTCTATTTCCACCCCAGATCAAAGGCTGAGGTGTGTTGCCTGAGCTAGAGAGGAGTCATCCTAGTTCTGATGTGAATGTGTGTGGGAGAGAGCATACACTCTTAACTATTCTTGTGTTTTGGCAACATTAGCCTACTCTCTGCCCCAGTCATTTGGACAATTGTGAATATTGAGTTATATGCAGCATGGATAGATGTGCCTGTACTACATGTGGAGTACAGTGCTATTTCAAATAAAAAGTAATGTTTTAAAAGAAAAGTAAGTTTAACTAAAAGTGAAAAGATGGGAATGAGCATGACAAATGTGTGAGGATGTTTGTTTTCCAGTGAGTACTTCATTGTATTATTTATTCCTTACTCTCTGTAGTTTAGGAAAAAAATCCCCTACTGTGCTATCTCAAACTTATTAGTGTTAAATGTACACATTGCAGTAATTCTTTTTTCTAGACACATTGTCACTTTGCTCATCTTCTTGTTACGCAGTCACCCTTTCAGATTGCTATGTGACATTGTGGTTGCCTACTGCCTCAACTGAAAAGGTTCGAACCAGAACCATCAGGAACAGCAAAAACCCAGTCTGGAATGAAGCTTTCTGCTATAAGATTGACCGACGAGTCAAGGTAATGAAAATAAACATTTTTCAAATGTTTTTCCACTATTCATTATCTGCAGATAGTAAATAGATAATGCAATACTACAGTTACTTACATCCTCTGTGGTATTATTCTGTTCCAGCTATTTGTTATTTAAGCATCCACTCTTCAGAAACAGTAAGAAGCAATTAAATTTCCTCTTCTGAAACTGGAGAGGAAAAAGAAATCCTAGTCTTGAGATTTTCCTGCCTTATGGAGTTCTCTGAAAGATTATGTAGAAAGATTATAAAATTCTTAAACTCTTTTTACAGAATGTACTGGAGCTAAAGGTTTGTGATGAAGACACAATCACCAGGGATGATGAACTCTGCACAGTTCTCTTTGACATAGATAAACTCACCGTAGGACGTACTGTACGAGTGAAGTTTCAGCTGAATCCACTGGTGAGCAATGGAATCAGTGAGAACAAAAGCAAATTCTGTCATTCCACCTCAGCATATCTTCGTACAGTGTTTTATTATATAAAAAAAAAATACGAACAAACAAAAACCCTTGAACTGTAATTTCCTGCTATTACAAAGAAGAGTTAAAATCCCTGTAGCAATGCGCTGTGCTAGTTGTTTTGCATAAGAACAAATATATATGCTCAAATTCTAAGCAGCTAGAAGTAATTGTCCTGTTGCCTTCATCCAGAATATATCATGCACAGTGTGTTGATTCTTGGTACAAGTTCTGAATTCTCATTCAGTTTGAACTGTCATAATAATAACACAGCTGATTCTTTTTGTGGGAATCCAAATCTGAAAAACTGATGTTTTAGCAGAATAATCAGATTGTACATTTACATGCTCATATGAGCTTTAGATGTCGAAATACTATTTTTAGCAAATGCTTTTTCAGTATCTTAAATATATTTATTTGGCAACACAATTTCTTCTGCGAAGTTTTCTTATGTTCGGGGAATTTTCCCAAGTGCCATTATAAATATACATTTTACAAATGATATGCAACAGGTGAGGGAAGCTATGAAGAAAATTAATATACCTTTCTTCTTCCTTTTCTCTCTTTTCAGGCACGTGAGGAACTGGAGGTGGAGTTCACATTGCAGAACACGTGAGTAAAGTCCTAAGTTCTATATAAACTGTCGTATTCAGTGTAAAAAGTCTGGAAAGCTGGTTCATCTGTGACAGTGCTTCTGAAACCTATATTCTCTGAACGCAGTATCTAGATGTTTTCATTCAAGTCTAGTAAATTGGGATTACAGAATACAGATTTTAAATTTTTCAGTATCTAAAATAGCCATTTTTGCCCAGTTCAGCTAGTACCTTTGGGGTGACTAATACCTCCTGGGCACCTACTTTCTACAGTGCTCTTTTCCTCATTGGATTACTACATGAAGAAGGACAAGGAGATCTACAATATTCAAGAATCTTTGACCCTTAGAAGAATGAATGCCAAGCCTTAATATCTTATATTGCCTCTTTTGAGGGGAAGTTGCTTTTCAAATCCACAGAGTTGAAAAAAAAAAAAAAAAAAAATGCTCTCCTGTACCTTGATATATTTAGCTCATATGGCTACTCATAGGGAGATGTGGTAGACTTGATTATCAGTTCCAGCAAGGAGAGGAACTAAATATTTTGCATAAAGAAAAGAGCAAGGTCACTGTGGGAGGCTGAGGACTGAGGAACTAGGAAAACTGGAGGAGCAGCACTAGCTTCACTTGCTCGGCTTGAAAGCTGTTAGTTGAGCTCAGGTGTTTAACTGTTTAGGGAATGTTTGCTTCAGCTAATTCATACTGTGGGGAAATTTGTGAGCCTGTCAAACCACCTGAAGAGGAAGTCTGAGGCAGGATCATGCCTGTCTCCATAATATGCTTTATGACTCTGAGGGCAGTTATGTGAAAGGATTTCTGTTATCAATTTGATCCACGCTACTGGACTGAAAGTGTTGTTAAAACAACCTTAGAGGTGGGATGTATTGCTGAGACCTTGTCCAGGTATTTGGGTCACCTTGGGAGGCTTGTCATGGTAATATCTTTGTGAAAAATTTGAATAGTGTGTTTATTCCTGCTAGAAATTAGGAATTGCTGAAGAAAGAGCAGTATCTTGAATGCAGAAGTCTCTTTTCATAAGAAAAACAACCATCAGAGATAAAAACAAACAAAAGCCCACAAAAACAAGCAAACAAAAAACAGTCCTAGATTCTCCTATTACAGCTCACGGAAACTCAACAGCGTGGGTTGTTTGTTGTTTACTGTGTACCCAAACTGTCAGAAGGCCCTGCACCAGCAAGACAAATGGTGCCTATTATAACTTGGTGTCATGAAATCAATAATGGCAGTCAGGAAGAAGGTGCAGTAGATATCCCACAAGGTTTGTCCAAGGTCTTCCTAGTTAGAGGATGGCTTGTGAAGTTGGTACACAGAATCATACTCCTGTTAATCTTGTTTTTTTGATGAGGGACGTCTAGGCAGGTTTTCTGGCTTGGGTGTTGCGCAGGGGTGGTTTTGTATATGGGACAGAGGCTGGAATTCTTGAAACATGTGAGCGCTGGCTGTGTGTGAAACTATTATTTTGGACTTTGCAGCCAGTTGCATTTTCCTGGAGACATGTTTTATACATAAAGTCAGAGATGAACCAATTTCTGCAATTTCTGTCTGAGTGAGAATTCTCCTGGTTGGAAGATGATTGGGACTGTGCAAGTAAAAAAGACCCTTGGCAGTCCCAAGGAAGAGGTTTCTTTTAAAAAGGATCAAAACCATGAATCAGTTGCTACAACAAGAACACTTCTGATTCACTTCTTTATTCATGGAGTGTGGTACCTCAGTGACTAATGTACCAATTTTGACCTGGAGAGGGAATTTTTTACCCCTCAGTGTAGAAAAATGTAATGTTAGGAATAATAAAGGAAGGGGTTGTTGGACTAAAATAATAGAACATGGACTGCATTACCTTTGTTAAACTAGAGAGCCCTGAAAAAGTCTGAAATACTGAAATAGTTGAGATGGGTCATCAGAAAGCTATGGACCAAACTGACCTCGCCTGTATTGAACAAGTTCAGCAGGTTTTGGCAAGAGAACAGAGCCCAGTGGCCAAATTAAGATCCTTGGTGGTCCAGAGAGGGATAAAATGAGCCCTGGGAAAAATGATATTAACTCTGAAACAAAAGCTGACTATTTGTCCCATTGAGAAAGACACCCATATTGAGAGTTGACACCAGGAAAAGGAACAGCATCCAGGAACAAATGTGAACATACCCAGTGGAGAGACTGAAGTATGTCAGTGTCATTGTTTTCCTGCTGAGATGCTGTAGAACAGTCAGAGATAACAAATTAGACTTCCTTGCTGAAGGGAAACTGAAGAAGCTGTTTTCCCCGAATCAAGGTTTAACTGTCTAAAATTGAGGGGAATCTGGTGGCTGCTGAGCCAAATCAATGGAGGGGACACCAATGAAGCTTTGGAAGAAAGTACTGAGGAAAAGATCTCTTCAGAAAGAGATCACCAGCTATTTAGTGATCTGAGAACCAAATAGAAGACTGTGTAAGTGCCTCTTCCCATGATTTTTGCAGACACTTTAAACAGCTAAGCTATCCCGAAAGCATTGCTGGTCTGGAGAAGTGTTGACAGAGATGGGAGGTAATTTTCAGATGGGGACAGCCAACTATAGCGATGACAGGAAGTATAGCTTACCATGCAGCACAATTTCTACAAATCTGATATTGTGATGACAATGTCAATATGCTTTTATTTTTTCTTTTTCTTTTTTTTTTTTTTTCAATATGGCAGTTTATCTTGGAAATGATTACCATCAGAACATTGTCTGACACTATTTGAAGTAGTTCCTTCCACATCTTCATTTCCAGACTACAGGTTACCAGTTGCAAAAATTACTATATTAGGCCATTCTTCCTTTCCACCACTTCAGATGAATGATATTATATATGAAGTGTAACCCCAGGCCAAGAAAGTTTCCTGGGTTGCACCTACAATAATGGCTTTGTCACTTGCCTATTTTAGTTTGCCTATTGACCTCAATGAAAAATAGTGTTTTGGGTTACTTTTACGAAACACCGTTGTAAAAATTCCCTCATGATACATCATTGATCTTTCTCAATGGTTCTGGCGTTCATTCCAGTTAACTTTGGCTTAAAATGTAAGGAAACTTCCACTTTGGTAACATGGTTTCCACACCTGCATCATCAATACCTTCTCTAGTTTTGCCTGACTCTTGCGCCACTGCCTGCAATACCTGCAAATGCACTCCTCTTTGCTGCCACTACCTGTGGCAGGCATTGAGCCAGATGTTTGATCCTAATGACACGGAGAGGAAGGCATGCTCCTTCCTCCAAGTGCCTTTTCACCAGCAACCGAGCCAAGGGATTGCAAACACCTGTTTTATGGGCCCATAGAACGAGCCCAGCTGGCATGAGAGCTGCTGCTCTTGAGCAGCAGTGACAGAAAAGGTAAGGTCGTTGTACACAGGTTGCAGATTTGCATATCTTAGTTCTTTTTGTGTTACTTTGTGGTGATTATCAATGGTAACGTGGGCTTTCTCCTTTGGTAGGGTCGAGCAACAACATGAGCCTTTACGAATTGCTACGGGGACAGGGTCCCGCTGGACTAGGTGGCTTCGCTCCCTCAACATCCCTCTCCCCTCTGACTTTTACTGAAGACTTAGGCCTGGTATTAAGTGGCCACAAAGAGACTTCTGATGAACTAAAAGGTACTTTGAATTTCCAAGGAGAGGTCTGAGGGGGCAAGGGTATTTCCGTGTCAGCTGATTTTCTTTTTCACCTCTTTCTATCTTACAGAAATCCTGAGTTGAGGAGGTGCATCTCTAACAGTTCTTAGAAGAATGAAGGACTACTCTTATACAACCTTTCCCATCAGCTCTTACCTTCTATTTTTTTTTCCAAATGTGAAAATGTTCAAAACAAAGCCCACTTAACACAAATAAATGTAAATAGATGTACAAAAAGTTGTATAAAACTTGAATGTTAATTACTGAAATATGGCAAACACATGATTTTTAGAAAATAAAAACCTTTTTTTCTTTCTATAGTTTTGCTGTGTTTCTATAGTTTTGAGAAATTTCCCCCCTGTGCGTGTGGGGAACAGCAGCTTATGCCAGCAGTTTGGTTTGGGCACTGCTGAGAAAACTCTGGGAGGGCTGAGTCTCAATCCACCAAGGGCTAAGTGTGATGTTCATATTTGTCATTGTGGCAGGAAGTCACAAGTCCTTAAGGAGCACTTAAAGCAGAAGTTTTAAGTCTTTTGCTATCTTTCCACCTTTGTTTTACCAGGATATGCAGGCTGAAATCTTAATACCTGTCAAGCTCTTTCTCTGCTTTCCTTAAATTACTTAATGAAGTATTTTAGGATAGTGACTCTATATGACGTGTAATGTTAAAACTGACTACAAAATAAGTACAGAAGTTTGGGTCTAAGAGAAATCTTGAGTGGTAACTAAATCAATTTCCCTACAAACAGGTAGAAACACCTGCATGTATTCTATGCCTGATGTTCTTTGAATGCTTAAAATATACTTTCAGTATGAGATGATCCTACAGAATTCTTAAGTAATGTTTTCCAGTGCTTAACTGTTGTTTCTTTCCACGGTCAAGTTTTTCCTGAGTGGTGTTTGCTGCATTTAGCTATTTTTTGTCAGGTGTTTGTGCTGGTATCTAATAGTTTATGAAAAATAATCTAACATTTGTTAATGAAGTCATCAATCTGATTTTAAAGGAAGCTTATTGCATAGTTTCTGAGATTAAATACACATTTTAACCATGTAACTGTGAGACTACAGGATGTATAATCTGTAGTTTGTAAAGTCTGAATAAATGACTCATACTGTCTGTGTCAGTTTGAGGAGCTGGTGCTAAACCCTTACAATTTTGTGTGTCTGCGTATTCCATTAGGACTAATATAAGTTATATGAGATATAGTTTAATATCTTATTAAATTGCTATAAGATATCTTTAAAGAGGAACTGCCTGTGTGGTGTGTGCTTTGTTTTATTCTTTGAGGGAAAAATATTTATAAAAATTGGTTTCTGCAGTATATGAACCTACTTCTGACCTTAAATGAGTAAGTGGAAACACATCTTCTCACATAGTGATAAGTTAAAATTTCATGTCCATATTGCACATCTTTTTATAGAAGTGAGTAAAATGTCTCCCACCGTAATGTTTCTGTGGAAAACTGGACAAATGTTTTTTCAAGTATAAAAACTTGGGTCAAACGGTATAATGCTTGAAACAGTCAGGACAGATGCAACAGCCTCCAGTTCTCCTCAATCTTTATGTTCTGCATCAGTATTCATTACATGTTTATCTAAAGCAAGGATGAAAAACCACAGCAGTAAAAGCCCAGCTTCATGTTCTATTGTGAGAGAAGGATGGGAGAGTCTGCTAGAATTTTGCTTGTTAACAGCTTTAAAGAATTTGTGAATGAGAATGAACATTAAATGTCAAAGTTGATGTGGGGTGGGGTGGGTGAGTGAAATGAGCTATGTATTAACTGATAGAATCAAATGTTCATCTGAGTTGTTCCATGGATAACATTGCATTCTCCATTTTATTTTTCAGTCTGGAGTATCCTGATGGCATCATTACTAATGGAGTACTAGTGGTAATGTTTATTTCTTACAATCTTCCCTATGATCGCATAATACTTTTAACTTGGAAAGCTGAGCTATGTCCCAAAGCCACTACTGTCAGCCAGGTTGTCCTACTGAGAATAAAGGTCTGCAGTTGGCACTAATGAGTAATTTTGTACCCATTGTTTATACATTATGCCTAGAACTAACAAGGGTTAATGAAGAAAGTGATAAAACACTCATAAAAAGAGATCGGTATCTCAATACAGCTGTTATTTTGAATAGGTCTCATCTTTATCACTTCATTGGCTCTCCAGGTTCAAGCAGCTCATGAATTGTTTCTCTTTACTTTCCAACCTAGAAAAAATACCACGTCAGTATTATCCTTACATCATCTGAGCAGATAATAATAGATAATTATGTTGCCCATTGATCAGCTAGAGGGGTTGGTGAAGGACAGTATGAATAACTTGCAAAGACATTTACACATCTCTTAATCATCGTTTATCCTCTCTTATTGCAGGCACGCGAGGTTTCCTGTTTGGAAGTTAGAGTGGATACAGGCAAGCTGAAGCAGCAATCCACAAGTGAGGTTATTGCTTCATTAACCTATTGTTTTTGTGTTGTGATTCAGTTGTCACAACAGATGTTGAAAAACTAATAATCTGTTGTGCATGTTGCACTGGTTGTGTCACGTAACGCTTAGCTTTGCAATGCTCAGCCTTGCAGAAAGATTCTATCTGTTAAATTCAAGTTATTCAAGTATTTCATTCCCTGGCAGATCTTAAATTGATGTAAAACTAATGCCATATATATCAGAATTTCAGAATTAAATCCCCCCCTCCCCCCCCCTTTCTTTCCCCGGGGGGGGGGGGAGGCAGTGCATTCTCTTTAGTTATTGTCAGTTTAAAATTAAAATTGTTAACTAAGTTGAATCCTTAAATTATCTTATAATCAAGTTAATAAATTATCTTATAATCAAGTTAACATAGGGAAGGCTTATCCTATACGTTTACTTTGGGGTTGAGTATGTACAAAGTTTCAGCACATTCAGGGTTCTGAAAGACTTTTTTGGGGGGTGGGGGGATGGGGGGGAGTGGGATGGGACATGAACAAAAAAAAAAAAAAAAAGAAAACAAACCCTTAAGCTCTTACATTTACATGTAAAATGGCACATAAGGGGTCTGCACAAACAGCAAACCACTACCAAAACAGGACTTAGCCTGTAAAATATAGCCCTTATAAATATAGCAGAACTCCTCGATAGTCTTTAAGTTCATACAGTTCAACCAAACGGCTTGAAATCAAGAAATCAGTTGTTTCTTGTTAATTCGTGAGTGGAAAATTGACCTTTATGAAGAAAATGGTAGTAATGGCTGAGTTGTATGGTAAGAAGATTCAGTCTGAAACGTAGCATGAGGAGGAAAGGCTAGTCGCTTAAAATTACACAATGATCTTGCAAGGGAACAGCATACAATCTCTCTGTGAATGCCAAGACTTTTCTGTGAAGAAACAGCCTTTGTGTTGGCAGGCAGTTTCAGTTTTGGTGACACAATTATCGTGGAGGAGTAATGGCAGAGGGCATGTGTCAAGTATTTCTGCATGATTTTGAGTCTGAAATGCCTGCCTAGGAAATATGGCATACAATAAAATATATAAGGTGAACTAGAACAGACTGATATCAAATAAATTATTATTATTATTTTTTTAATTGTGTGAATTATCCAAAGCTTCTTTAAACTGACACACCTTTAAATCAAAATTTTGGTTTTATGTATTTATGGAAAGTGTAATGACACACTACAGGACTTCAAAAGTGTGTGATTTCTGTGTATTAATGATTTATACAGATCTACGAAGTGTTTTATATTATTTTTTGATCTCTTTTGGCCACCCATGGTCTACTTAATCATTGTGGTGTAAGAAAGGTCAGACAAAAAGCGTACGTTAAAGGTAGATTTTACATACCAGTTATGCGTGTTTGCTTGGAATAGTTAAAAAAAAAAAAAAAAAAAAAAAAAGTTTAAATTCTTTTTGTTCCCTGCCTTTTTGTCTAGATCAGGAGCTTGTGTTTACAGTGAAAGGATCCCATGAAGGAAGCCAGAAGATTTCACTGGGCTCTGACCCCGGTCTTCAGAACATTGTATTTCACTGCGTCATAAATGACCAGACAAAACTGGATATCACATTACCAGAAGAGGTATATTTCCCTTCTGTACATTAGCATTAACCATAGTGAAATTAGCAAAAGAATTGAATGTAAACAGTGAAGCTAACTAGCCCTCTTAAGAGGAGAAGTACTAGAGATTATAAGCCTTTCACGTGCATCCCCATTGTTTTTCACATTGTTTCAGCTGGCAGATAAAAATGAAACACAGAAATATGGGGTCCTTTCTTTTCCTCTGGATTCACTCCCACTGCAGAAGGAAATAATGGTAGAAGAGGTGAGTTTTGTGAACCTTTTGAAATAAATATTTTCAAATTGCTAGAGATAAGGTTACTGAGCAAAATCACTGTGTAAAATTGTATGGATATTTTTTTTTTTTTAATTTTAAAAAAAGACCATCTTATTTGCTTTTAAAGGAAGCAGATGGTAGCAATCACTGTAATAATAGTTAAATCTTTGCGAAGGCGCATAGCAAAATTAAAATGAGGTGGTTGCAAGGAACAAAAGTGATGGTCATATGCAAATGTATTCCAAAATTTCTTGATGGTTATTGGGTAATTCTACAATAGCTATTAAGCTTATATTCTGGATTGATTTTTAATTCAGATGTTGCCTAAACGTTGATGTTAAGAGTGGTTTGTGTGCGTGTGTGTGTGTGTGTATATATATATATATATATTTCAGTGAGATAACTTTTCTGGTTCTTGTGCTCCTGAGTGTGCATGCTGTGAGTTAGCTTAACGTTCAAGTTCATTATTCCAGGCAAGCTTATTAGATAAGAGTGAATTTGGTTCCAGAACAACATGAATCCTAGTCATATGAACTGTCTTTTGAGAAGCCCCTTTCTTACCTAATGAGTCTTGTCTGAGCTTGAAGGAAAGAAATATTTTAAAAGTTGGTGGTAAATATTTTAGAATTTGGTGGTAATTAACTTTATTTTCTTGGTTTCTAGGATCAGTCCTTTGAGGTGTGCTTGACAGCAAGAAAATGGTAAGATAGCCTCTTCTTGTCCTAGTGTGCAGGATTACTGTAAACAAGTTATTTTTTTTCTCTAGTCAGTGGAGAGAGGAAAACACCATGTGAGTGCTTTCTCCTGTACTCAGGTGGTGCCTGAGGTAAGTGCAAATCCACTGTAGTTACAGGATCATGAAAGCAATGTGAGTTTGAGTTTTTTTTCTTCCAAAGTTATCTCATATTATGACTACCATTCTTAGACATTAATAAAATTACACTTCTTGCATATTATTTTTTACCACTTTATGCAAATCTGTCTATTGGCATAATGAGTGAAATAAACTCTATCACTCTTTGACTTTGCAACCCCCCCCCCAACAAAACAAAACAACAACAACAACAAAAAACAAACAAACAAAAAAAAAAAACAATGAAACTGAAGGGCAGCCTGGCTTCTGAGAAAAATGTGAACTTGGACCTGACCAGCTGCACCTCATAGGAACAGAATGTCAACAGTGATGGGTAAAATTGAAAAGAATGAGGCTTTATGGTCCAGCTGAAGACTTTCTGTGGTTAACAGGATCCTCACTATTGGGTGACATACAGAGGGGAAGCAACTGATTTGCAGAGCATGGGAGGAGTTTGTGTAGACAAAATTTATAGCATTTGACAGAGAGCTACTTTATCAATCTCGGCCCATAACAAATCTATTGAAATGTAAATTTTACAGATTATAGAGACAGCAAGTGAACAAAAGAAAGTGCTAGAGTTTTTACATCTACCATTTAAAAAGTTGCTTGCTTTTAGGTCAATCAGATCACCTTATTCTGTTCTCAAAATTAAGCTGTCATGTACTAAATCTGCAGAACAGAAGATACTAACATTAACCCTTGAAACATTTGTGTTCATGGAATACTAGTGAAAGTAATGTTCAGAGTAGAATTTGCAGCCACTAGATGGGGATGTGACACACAAGATTTGGGCAATATTGAGCACCCTTTTCAGTAATAAGCATATTTGTCTCTTCGAAAGGCAGAAAAAAATTAATTGCCATTTGTTTGGTTTTGTATTTTTTTCTGCAAAACCTTTGGCTTGTACTTAACATTTCTCAGGGGAGAAAATTCAGTGTGGCTGCCTATGCAGAAAAAAAAAAAAGATGGATATTCTTACTTATTTGCAAGATGAAGCTTGTAAATGCTTACCTAGAAATCTATTCAGCACACAGGTGAAAGACATTACAAATCAGTGTAGCTGCGAGTGAGCATATGGATAAGCACAGGTGAAGCGACCACCACAAACCAACAAAAGCAGAACACTGCAGAAAGTATGCTCACCACACGGGTCATGTGCACTGCCTAGGATTACTCATCTATTTATCAATGTAAGCAAAGACAGGCAATGCTGCAAAGCTTCCAGTTCTACCTGGATCTCATGGGACAGTCTGAGCAGCGGGTTGATGCTGTGGGACTTGTCCTGTGTTTTCAAGCTCCATCAGATTCCTCATTAAGACCTTCACTTTCAGAGAATGTTAGTGAGCAGTTAAAACCTGAGAACAGGTGATGTTGACATCAGTTGAGTTGTCCAGGATGTCGTGGTGACAGAATGGCTTGGATACAGGAAAAAAAAAACCACCTTTTGTCAATCTTTCTCTAGCTTGTGTGTCTTGTCTTTTGTGCCCACATTCACAAGAAATCTAAGGTGTCTTGGACACTCCTTTTTTCTTCACTACTTCTTGCTGCCAATAGAAATGCTTCTTTTCTTCTATTTTTTGATCAATAGACTTAGGAGCAGCTTGTTTGTGGAGTGTACTGACTAACTGCCTTTACAGGTCCTGAAATTGGCTATAACTGACATGTGCATTAGTTTGTTCTGTTGTCTGTTCCAGCTCAGGAGACCTGGATGTGCGCTTGGGATTTAGCCTGTGCATGGAGGAACAGGACTTCCTGCGGAAAAGGAAGAAATACGTTGCTGCTGCTCTGAAAAAGATTCTTAATTTGGAAGAAGATCTGAAAGAGCATGAGGCAAGCCATACGGTCCCTGGTAGTGATTCTTCTCCAGGGATTGGGGCCTGGCTCACAGACTGAAACATGAAATACTAAAATAGCTTAATTAATCCTGCTGTTCTAGGTCAGGCCCAGCCACCTAGAGTAAGAGATTTGCATGAGAAGCCAGTATCCTGGTTTGTGTGGAGAAGGCATGATTTGCCTTTACAGACCTAGTTTAACCCATTCCTGTTTATTCCTGGTATTGCTTATGTGTCTCAGGAAGAAAATTTATGATGAGCAGATACAGAACTGCTGGGGGGCACAGTACTGTTTAGGGAATAGCTTTCTCTAGCTCAGTAGGAGAGGCAAGGCGATATTCATGGCATTCATAAGAGGATTCTGAGATGAGGAAGCTAAATTTTTGCACAGAAACCACAATTAAAAATACTTTGGTTCATTTCTGCAGCCAAAAATATTCATTGTTGGGAAAATGGAATAAATCTGTCAAGCTGGAAAAAGAGAGTGATTTTTGTAGCATATAGGTCCTGCTTCTGCTTCTATATTTCAGTATAAGCTTTGTAGCTGCTTAAGCCTAGTTGGACTGTAGGAAATCAAAAAAGTATGAACACACCAACTGCAAGAATCTTTGTTAGCTGACAGTTAAAACAAAAGGGAACACTTCTACATAGTTGTCTGAGAGTTTCCTGAGACATGGAAAAATGGTTGAGATGGTAAGGCCAAAATAGTAAGACCAAAATTTGTTTTTGAAAAAAGTCTAGTTACTTTGGCACTGCTATTCATGTATTTAATCTCACAATTTAGAAAATATCCCAACTCTCTTGTTTACCGACTTAAAAAAATATATATATATATATTTTCAGGTCAAAGGTATCATTAGAATTTTAATTTGTGCTGAAAAATTTGGTTTTACCTTTTCCTAAAATACATATTTATTTTTTTTCATGATTTTAATGAAGATGATCAGATTTTTCCTCATTATTTTTGTATAATTTCCTATACTTTAAGTTCCTATTAAGTTCAAGGTAGGAAGAACATCTATTTTTGTTTCTTTTAGTTTTGTAAGATGGAAGAAATAATTTCTTCAAGTCCTATTCATTGTCTTTAGAACAGTCGGTCACTTGATGAAATTAGAAGTTAGTACTTGATAGGTAAAAATAGACATTTCCCATACAACATATAAGCATCCACACAACTCAAGATGTTAACGGAAGCAAATGGTGTACTAGATTAGGAAAAGATTAAGAGAAGAATAGTCTCTTCAATTGCACTTGGAATTTAGGAAGGAAAAAAAAAAACACCCTGTCAATGGTTGTGCCTCAGGACATAAAGTAATTTCTGGCCTGAGGTCAGGAAGGCTTCAGCTATTGTGTGGTCTGGCTGATTACAGGGTCCTGTGCGTTCTTCTGAGACACTGATCATTGTTAGAGGCAGAATCATGAATCCCTAATCTGTCCTGCCATGGTAAATCCTGTATTTTTTTTTTGTGCTGGCTTCTAATAATACACCTTGAGAAGAATTCCAAGGTGATGAGGCTGATTTCCAATTACGTATTAAGTAAACAACCTACCCCAGCCTAATCTGAGTAGGTAAAACATGAGCCTTACCTCTCCAATCAATCAGATGGTGATGATGGAAGCCTTTTGCACCACACCCTTTTTACACAAAGTAATGCCATTTCTTGTTATCAGTGCCTATAATCTGTTATCTGTTTTCTGCAGTAAGAGGCTCGTATCCATTATGTGCTTGGCTTTTTCTGTAATTTTCCCTTGGTGTGTTGAACAGGTGCCAGTGGTGGCCATCACGACTACTGGGGGAGGGACAAGATCACTGACAGCAATGTATGGCAGCCTACTGGGTCTCCAGAAACTCAATCTGTTAGACTGTATTTCCTACATCGGTGGTTTATCAGGTACCACATGGTAAGAATGACCCAAGCAAGGTATATGTTTGTTCTGTGTGCTTGATATTATTATTTGTACAGCACCATCAGTTTATGATGCATTTAGTAAAGCAAAAGATGTCAGTTTTCCCATTTCCACCTAGAACCGAGAAACAAAACATACCCAATAAGTGATCATCACATGCATCAGCTGCTTTGTCACCACATTGACACAGTCTATGCCTAATATTTAATGTAAATGCTGTATTACCTTTTCATATTTTATCAATTATACCTTAGACTGAATGCAGTGAATTTGTCTTTATACGGGAAATTGAAGAAAGATGGGAAGAAGAATTTATGCCTGCCATTTGCTGGTTAATCTCACTTCCATTTTGGATTTAGAGTGCATCTTCCTCTGGTAAAGGACATTTTTGGGTCTGGTGGAATTAATGTTGTTGAAGATGATCCAGAAAATTACTCTGAGCTACCAGCCTCAGACAGACTACAGTTATTGTTGCTCATTATGAAGTGCTCTCTTCTCCCAGTGGGTATACAGCAGACAATGTCACATTTAAAGTAACTTCAAAGTATTTAATCATGTGGGTTCTAGCTAGATCCACTCCTCTACACTTGTCTGAAAGTGGAGACAGTTTTTTCAGTGAACTTTGTCAGTCTTTTGTACATGTCCAAAACTTAATGGCAGGTTTGTCTAAGTATTCTTTCAGCTTCTCTGTATGCATGTGGAGATCTGAGTGTACCTGTCTGTGATTTTGAGGAGACAGATAAGACTGGTTATACCAGGACATGCCACAGACCTGAGAACTGCCCAGTCCTCTCACAGACAGCAGTCAGCAACAGATACCTGGGAAAAAAAATACTAGACTAGAGCAAAATTATAGTGATTGTTCCCTAGAGTGTTTCCCACCTTACAAGAAAAGGATTTGCTGAGGACTTGTGGAGTCAGTGTATTTAATAGCCTTGGGCAGTTTTTTAGTTCCTTGAATTTCTCAGATTATTCTTGAGACCACAAAGTCTTACCATCAAAGCAAGGAAAGCTTGGGAGAGGTTTTGAAATCCTCTTGTTTCGAGGGCAAACAAATGTGTTTATCTTTCAGCTGTGAACCCCCATACTAATTGAAACTGGTAAAGAGCTTGCAAAAATGTTCTCTGAAGCCAAACAACACAGTTCGTTCTTTCATTGTTCCCTTCTAATGTTTACTCAGGACAATGGCAAACTTGTATGAAGATGCTAATTGGTCACAAAAATATCTCGAAGAGGCCATCAAGGAAGCTCGCAAGCAAGTAACCAAAAACAAAATCTGCTGTTTTAGTCTGGATTGTCTGAAGTACTATTATAATGACCTGATGGAGAGGACTAAGGAGGGACATAACACATCTTTTATAGATCTGTGGGGGCTTGTCATTGAATCCATGCTTCATGTTAAGGTATTCTCTTTTTTTTTTTTTTTTTTTTTTTTTCCAGAAGCCTGATGAACATCTGTTAACTGTAAAGGAGAAAAAAATAAATCCTGGGATGCCATTAAGTTCTACTAATGCAAATAATTTATGTTTGATTAAATGCTGTATATTGGGGTTCATTATTAAAACACTACTCTCGTTTTAAAGTGAGGTTGACCTTGCAGGAGCTGTGGCATTTCAAAAGTGTTCTCTCTTCTTGAGAAAGAAAGAAAAATCCTTATGAAAAATGTATTTGGAAATGTACCCTAATCACTTTGAATGTTATATTACGAAACTTGACTAGAAGAGGTGCTCATAAATTAGAAATAATTTACTTCACTCACATAGTTGAATATATCCCTTTACAAAGTGCCTTAGTTACAGGGGGATTATTCAAATAGTAGGAAAGGCCATTCTTTAAATGTTATCAAGGTTTAAGAAAGATTGCATAGCAAAATAACATAACTTAATAGCTTACTTCTGGTTTATGTTTATACAAGGAAATTTTACATTGTCATGTGCAATACAATATATTCTTGCATATGAATATGCTTGAGTATGATATTAAAATCGGATAAAATCTATTACCTGAAATCCAGCCAAGGAAAGTACCTTACCTTTTACTTAGCCACATATTTACTTACGGGAACTGTTTTTTTCATTGCTAAAACTACACTCAACCTCTCTGTGTATCTCAAAATCTGAGAACCCATTATAGGGGCTGCTGCTTGCAGGATACTTGCCAAGTTTGGAATATGCCAAGGCAGATAGACTTCTGAACAGTCTAGTGAGATGAAATCAGGAAGGATAGTCTGGATAAAGCTCATAGTTCACATTATATAATTTCAAGTACAAGTTGTTTGTCACCTCATTCCATTAACCAGTTTTAATTAAAACCAGAAAGACGAACATAGACTCTCCGATCAGCGGCAGGCAGTGGATAACGGTCAGAACCCGTTGCCCATCTATGTGGCCATCAACCTCAAGTCCAACTATAGTGCTCAGGCATTCAGAGGTAATGATTATAATCTAGTTTTCTAATACTTTTATAATTTAAGCAATCTGAACTAAGACTAATTGGATGTAATCAGCTTCAATAACACAATAGTCCTTTTGTTCTAATCAAAAAAATATCGTTTCTTAATGTTGCTAGGAGCAAAAATATATTTATACCAGAGGAGATGCCAAACTCACAATTTAGCCTGGTCACAGGAACGTTTTAATTAAACTAACTTATGATGTTTATACCTAATCCTATTTGGAATAGTTAGAGAACTATGAATTCTTGGGTCTAGTGGCACAGCAATCACTGTTTTCCTCTGCTGTTGATTTTCACGGTATTTGTTTAATATGAACAGCTAAGTATATGATGCCAGATGAAAGTTAGGCTTTTTGTCACTGTTGCCCTAAAGGAACCATGTTATACCTGAGCAATACCTGCTTTTGGGCAATATTAACTGCAGCAAATGATTACGGTTTCATTCAGACCAAGGTTTGTCTGCTGGAGACTGCTGTGTCAAAGGACTTCACAGCCTAGGACTACCCTCCCTTGATGTGAAGGGATCATGTGTTCTCTCAGCATACTGTGAGCAATATAGGTACAACATTAGCTGGTGAACAGCATGTTATGAGATAAACAGTGTCTTTTTAATTCGTACATAGTCACTATTCTCTTTAGCAGTAGTTAACACTTCATTGCCTTTTCACAATCTGACTGTTGTCTCCATTAGAGTGGTTGGAGTTCACTCCTTATGAAGTCAGTCTCCTGAAATACGGAGCGTCTATTCCTGCAGAACATTTTGGAAGTGAGTTCTTTATGGGAAGGCTAGTGAAGAGGCTTCCAGAGACTCGGATCTGCTACATGCAAGGTGACTATTGCATAGAGGGAAAAATGGCCTACTCAAAAGAGAGCTGGTGCTAGTAGCACATGGTTTGTGGAGGACAGCCCTGTGAAGACACCAGCAAACAGGTTGAGCAGGTGTGAGATTGCATTAGTGAGGATGTACTTAGCAAGTGTGCCCACGAAGATATCCATCCAGATGGAAAGGAAGTATCCAAGGGGAATGACTGAAGGTATGTATCAATTAAAATTCTTCCAAAGCTATTCCGTCAATCAGTTTATATTCTCTTTCACATTACAGGCATGTGGAGTAGTATATTTTCCATAGATGTGATGTATGTATGGAATTTGGCTGCTGATTCAGAGGACTTCTGGTGTAGGTGGACCAGAGACAGAGTAAAAGATATTGGTGAGATATCTATTTATTTATTTAATTATACCACCAGAGTGACTGGCCCCCTAAGTTAGGTAATGTTTACAGCTGAGTGACAGTCACATGTTTTCTGGAGGTTTCCTGTTCAAAGGCTAGTGCTGTTGACTTGTGTTTTAGCACTTGGATCTTCTCTGCACCTCACGCTGCAACAGATGTGTGCATCATTTGAGTAAGCCTAGAGTGTGAGGTTGAGTTCATTGCCTTGATCTTGCTGCCTGCAGGTAGCTGTCATTTAATTCAGAGTGTAATTCTGAGTTTGATTTGGGCTCAGAGTTATGTTTCAGGGCTAATAACTATATTTGGTTTATGTTCAGGTTTGGGATGGTGACAACTGTGTTTATTAGTTATTTAGTTTTTAAAAATATTGATTGCTTCAGGAAAGTGTCCTAAACTCAGAACTACTTCTTCCTTTCTTGCAGAGGAAGAACCCTTTCTGTCCATGAATCCTTATGAGATTGACACGTGTCTACTCACTCCCTCATCCACCCTCTCCTCTGCTCTGCGAGATGTCTTAACAGGGCGCCCAACAATTGCACAGTATCCCAATTTTATCAGAGGCTTCCAGATGCACAGCAAGTACCTGGAGAGTGATGGATTCTCTACTTGGAAAGGCACAGTAACATAGCACGTTCTTCAGTAACATTTTGGGCAGGTTTAGGCTTGGGAATTAATTTAGGATTTCTGATGTGGAGACAGGAAGAAATGTGACTGACTTCTGAAACTCCACTTCTCCCTTCCTTAGATGGAAGAAATGGGAACCAGATTTGAAATGGATTTCAATTTTTTGTTTGTTTGTTTTTTTGGGTAAATTTGAACTTGGTTTTCTGGGGATTGTGTTCCAGTGGACAATGCAAGCTCAACCTGAGGGGACAGGAGTGACCTATCCTTTAGGGCCAAAGCTGCATGAGGTGTCCAGGAAGGAACAAACTGTATTGTGTCATTTATTCCTGTAAATCAGTGCTGCTTGTGAGTCATCAAAGGAAGGCAGGGAAAATGGGGGTTCCATTTTTCCATCTTTAACTTTCTACGAGGAGTAGTCAATCTTGTTTTTCACTTATTGACGAGAAATATTTGTATTTCAGACACAGTGATAGACTCCTTCCCAAATAAACTGATGGAAACAGCAGATGATGAGCTCTCCCTGGTTGATACTGGATTTTTCATCAATACCAGCTACCCACCACTTTTGAGATCAAAAAGGGAGGTGGATGTCATCCTGCATTTAAATTACAGTGGAGGGTCCCAGACACTGGTAAGAAAAGTCATGGCATCCGAGATCCTTTTTCTTTATCATTATTTTTTTCTAATATCAGTCTTAGGGAAATGGACTGGCTGAAACTGGATGTGATTAATAATGATAAGTAATATAATTACTGTTGTGTACTTAGGGAGATTAATATGAAAGGCCTACATAGGCCTACATAGGCCTACAGTTAATATAGTCATAATTTTTTTTTTTTTTTTCTGAGATCATAAGGTATGTTGATAGCTGTTAAGAGGAAGTAATTAGCAAACAATCACAAACCATGCAGAGGACAGAAAGACTGGGAAAGTTGTAAACAATAAAGAAGTCAAGGTGATGCAGAATATCTGGAATGATTAGTTCTTTCTCTGTTCTTGCAGTTTCTTTGCCTTTCCATTCTGAACCCATTTATAGAACATGTTTAATTGGAACTGTAAAATCAGTCCTCTGGCTTTTGGCTGTATGTGGAAGTTTGTATAAAGTGACTGTTTTCTTGTTTTTCCTGAAGCAATGAAGGAAATAAGATAACCTGTAACGTATGCTGTGGTTACACCCATTTCTCTCTGAAAAATAACATCTTCCCAGAGGAAAATCCAAGTCTTGGAATACAAATGTTAGCTGCTGACATGCTGACTTTTTTTTTTTTATTATTTTTTTTTAAAGCCCCAAAACACTCTAGATCTCTTGATTTTTGATTCTTCTTATTTATTTTATTCATTTATCCAGCCTCTGGACCAGATTGCAAAATACATATCAGGGCAAGGAATTCCATTTCCCAAAATTGAGATAAGCGAGGAAGACAGGGAAAACTTGAAGGAATGCTATGTGTTTGAAGATTCTGACAGTCCACAAGCTCCAACAGTGCTCTTTTTTCCCCTAGTAAACGACACCTTCAAGAATTACAAAGCTCCTGGTGAGTCATCTGTGGCTAGCAATTTTAATAAAAAGTCAATTGCCTGTTGTGTCCTCTCCATTTCATATCTAATGTCTCACTGTCAGTTCTGGCCTTCTTTCTAATGTTGATATTGGCAGTCTCATCACTGACAAAAATACTGTCTCATTACATCTGAACTGTAGGAACTACAGAAGCTCTCCTAATACATCTGAGAGGAAAACAGGTGTTAATTCCACACGATTTTGTAAATATAGCATGAGGGTGAAACTCCAAAAATACGTACAGCATAGGTAGCAAATAAGTACAGCATAGGTAGCGGGTTCTCTACTCTATTGACATACATTTTGTTATTCACCACTCTCTGCAAAAAGAAGCACAACCTTCTGGAAGTTTTGAGGGATAATTCATTCATCACTTCAGAACTGAGAGAAATGAGATCTTTTTTTTTTTTTTTTTTTTTTTTTTTTTAATATGAGCTATGATATCTCTCTGAAGGTCCATAATTTCTCCTGATCTTCCAGTGAGTGTTATTTTACCCAGTATAAGATGATTTGTTTTTCTCTTGCTTCCTCTTTCCTAGTTTGAGCAGCAAAGACTTTGTTGTCTAATGAGTGGTCTGCAAATACTTCTGCTGATAATATGTGCTGTTTTCATTCCCACAAATTTTGGGTGTACATCAGGTTTGGGCAAACACTGAAAAACATGATACTACCGGACCACTTTTACATCCCTCTGACAAATCATCTCTTTCCTTCCAAATCTCCATTTTCTACCTATAATTACTTACATGAATGATAGGAACCACATGCTGCAATAAAACCTGATTGGTGCATTGTTTTTCCCTCAGGTGTGGAAAGGAGTCCTGAAGAGATGTCTGAAGGCAAAGTTGATGTCTCCACTATTCTCTCTCCCTTTACAACAAGGGAGGTGTGTTTCAGTGAAGAGAATTTTGACAAACTGGTGAAGCTGACTGATTACAATGTCCTGAATAATGAGAAGTTGATCATTCAGGCCTTGCGCATGGCAGTGGCACGGAGGAAGCAGAGAAACTATTAGCCATCATCTGCTAGTTTTAACCTTCCATGTGATATTTCTGGGGTTGTCTGTTATCTCATGAGATTAAAATGTTTGATACTTGACACTTTAATCTGCAGTAGAAAATGTGTTATCCTGAGGACTTGCTGGACTTCAATTCCTCCTATTTAATTGACTGTTCAAATGAACAGATGGTAATTTACAGTGGTTTAATCAAAAACAAGTTTCAAAGCAGCAGATTTACATTTAGTTTTGTTACCTTGTTACTTTACCAATGGAGATATATTCCATATAATTTAATACCATGTTTTCTGAGATAGTGAAATATTGTAGCACATTAAAAATGTGGATCAAACCGGTATTCATATTGTGTTTTTCTGTTCAGCAGACCAGCAATCCCTTGCACTGGAATTTCTCTCATTGATAGCTAATCCATTGTGTTTGTTATTGCTTATCTTAATTATTGACACCCTGAAAGTTATCTCTGATTGTCTACTGTAATTTTTTAAATTCAGCTGGCTTTCTTCACCTGTCTTTGAAAATAAGCTTTTTTCAAGTTACAATCAGTGTTAAAATCTACAGATTTTCACCATCCATTAAAAAAAAATAATCAAAACCCACCCTGAATCAGGTCATCTTTGTTTCATATGGTCAAAAGTATTCTTTGAGCTGCTATTCACAGAACCACCTATATATCAGCCTCAGTTGTAGTCACGTTTCCCAATTTTTCCTCCTTTCATTTTCTCTTCGAGTTTTTGTTGGCTTTCCTGTCTCACTCATCTTCACCTGCCTTGACTGTTCTTGTCAACAGTCTTCCTTCCAGTGTTTCAGAGGATGGGAAGTGGCTGCTAGCTTCTTGCACAGAATACGGCAATGAAAGAAGACCTTTTGAGCAACCTTCCAGACATAATTTTGCAGCTGTTCAATGCTTTCCTGCAGATGGTCTTTTGCAGAGTTACCCTGAAAGAGTGATTCCTCATTGTCAAAAATCCTAGAGGCTTTCTGGGGGAAGATAGTTGCCAGAGGCTCTTTTCTCACAGTTCTGCAATGGCTAGATGACAAATTCAGTCTTTCACAATAGCAGCCCTGCACCGTGCAGCTGTGATACACAAAGAGACTGTTCACAGCAGCTCAGGTGATGCTTGGGGTTATCTGGCTTTTGATAATAAAAGGGTCTTAGTATTGCTATGAGTACAAGACCATTTCTCCAGGGTAGGACAGGTGTTGAGATCAGAGGAGAGTCTCGATTATGCTCTGAAGTGACAAATTTGTTGATATGGAACCAAGTTCTAGGAAATGGGAGAAAGAGATAATGGTGCATCTGGAGCAATTCGGATGGTGGAAGAGAGGGACTGGGCCACGTTTTTGACTTATGAGAGTGTTCAATGTGTTCATGCTACTGCAGCACTTCGAAGGACACAGTGTAACTGTGTGCAGTACTGCATGTGTAGATTGACATTATTAGCCCTGCATAGTGTGAAGCAACTCTAATTGTGGTTCAGCTCCAGAACACTAGGATCAGCTTAAGGGATCTGATTGGTGTTTTTTTTTTTTTTTTTTTTTTTTTTTTTTCCCCAGGGTTTTATCTTTGGTTTGATTGTCATGGTTCCTAGGCCTTTTTGGTGGAAATGAAACTGAGCAGGATGGAAGCTGTTTCTGTCTGTTTTACAGGGAAAACTTGTTCAACAACAGGACAGGAAAAAAAGATAAGTGCATGAGACAGCCTGAGCCATATTAACCCTACTTTTCATAATAACTAATTAGTCCATCTTCTAACCATGACTAATTATTGCACTGACGTAGCTATGCTCATTCCCATGTCAGCCTTGGGGTATCCCTGCATTGTGTGCTGCTGGCTGATACAAAAGCTGTTTTTTTCTTCTTTAAGGGAGTTCTTCCTGTCCTCAGATCACTCCAGTTCTTCCCAATATTTCAGTATCATCTGTTTGAAACAGGGTGCCAAAAATATTTTTTATTTATAAAACTTGCAATAGGCTTAAAACTGAGCTGTTTGCAGCCTCTTTAGGAATATTTCCTTTGACCACTGCTTTTGTGATCTGTTAGTTGTCCATCCTTCATCTGTTTAATGTTTGGATGGTGTTTGTTGCACCCAGTTCTTAAGGTAGGGTACCTTTTAAATGTCAAACCTTTTATGAAATTCAAGTTATAGCATGTCTGTGAAGTTAGATTTATCAATCAATTCTCATTCCATTGCAAAGTGAAGTGAAATTATTTTGTGTTCCATTTTTTTAAATAAATTTCGTAATATCAATGGTAATGTGTTTGTTTTTGTCTTCCATCTTGTTATGTCTTGTGTATTCACTTTGTGCACTCACTCGCTCATGGACCACCTAATGTGATGCCAACAGTGCCCTGCACAGTGAGATCTCATAAATGCAGGGACAGAAAGAATATGCTAGAACACAAAGAATATTTAACATTAATTTCAAGTGACACCCTTCCAAATGTATTCTTTTTTGAGATCATTGACTTCAGCACTTTAAGTGCACAAAATTAGAAATTTTGAGAAAGTGAATGAACTGTTAAAGCTTTGCCTTTACTATGGAAGCTCTTACAGTCTCAACAGCTGATTTGCAAATTTTCATGCACTGTTTTTCACTGCAGTGGAAAACTACTAAAAAACTACTGAAAAAACAACTTGTCTGAATGAGAGCTTCTTGCCTGAGAGCACCATAAAAGCTGAGATAGGAATGAAAAATTGTCTTTCAGATCTGTCTTTAAGCAAACACCCATCTTCTTCCTATAGGCAATAAAAAATTACAACCATTTTGCCTTCACGGTGATTTATTTGGATATCCTTGGCCAAAGAAGCCTTTGACTCTTACTCTTGGGCAGACAGATGGACTGTGCCTGATGCTACCTGACTCTGCACAAGAGGTTGCAGTCTGACAGCCCTCCATGATGCAAAAGCTCTTTGGCCTCCGAAGGGATGGGGATGCTCACAAGAGTATCAAATATTTGTTCTGTGCACAGAACTCTGAAGGGAAGACCCTGTTGGGTCTTGATGCCCCTCTGAGCACAGCTGCCGAGGCTGTCCTGTACTGCTGGAGCTGGGGTGTCCATATGTCAGCTGCAGGCACTCACCTGCCAGCAGCGAGGAGGAGGAGGAACTGGGGAATTGCTCAAGTGGCTGGGGCGAGGCGGGCTCTGAGTCAGGCACCCACACACCTGTCTGCTCCAGGCAGCTTAAAGCAGAAGAAGCTGCCTCGTGGTCACTCCTCTGCACCCATCTGCTGCCGTGTTTCACACCTGGCTTGAACGCAGAGAAGACCACAATGGGGGTGTTTTACAGCACAAGCCAGGTAAGAAAAGGGAAGAGGAGGCTCTGGGATGAACTGTGTAGGTAGCCTTGGCAGTAGTGTTGATCTTCTGTGGGAAGCATAGTTGTTCCTGTGTCTTCAGCTCTGAGATTCCTTCTTCAGCACCAGAGCTGAGAGCAATGGGTGACTTCTGCCTGGGTTTTGTGCCCAATTTGTGTTTTCCCTTGAGGAATGCAAAGGCTCTACTGCTGCTGAAATTTTGCTATATTTTGTAAATCTCCATTTTTTTATTTTTTATTTTTTTAAAAAAGTCATCTTTTTATACGTTGCTTTTGTCTTTCACTTCCATCCAATGGGATTAGGCAAAACAACCCACTAAGGAAAACCAAAGAGGCATTACTAATGTCAATGACTGCATAGGGAAAGACAGAAAGTTGATATTATGTAAGGAATGAAATATGAGATCTCTTAGAAATTCTGGGAACTTGGGGGCATGAGGGAATGAATGGTAACACAGACGGCTTTCTTTGTTCTATGGCTATCTACATATTTGTAGCAGTGATATTCCCTGCTTTATGGATTGTGTGCATGAGCTCTCTCCTACATATTTGTTACGTTGCTACAGAGACTTTATTCTTTGTTCCTATTTTTGTTTGGTGGTGGTTCAGAGCATTAAAAATGCAGTTTTTTCTCCTTTTATTCCTTTAAAAACAAACAAACAAACAAAAAAACAATTACCTAGGGGGTAAACTACCTCACCTTCAGCCCCCATACTTTTGATTAAGTACCATGTTTGTTCACTCCGTGCTTTAGATGAGGGAGGATGACAAAATCAAACCAGTTCCCTGGCAGGTTTGTTAAATATCTTTGATAACCACCGATGTTTAGGTGGTTTCACAGGATTTTCAATGACACTTCTGTGACCTCTGCATAAGGAAAATTGGATAAACTGAATTATTCTGACATAAGTAATTACAGAGTAGTTGTTTTCACTGCCCCCTTTTGAGAAATTTGGGATAGGTCCCTGGAAGATATTTTTTATTCTTCATTGTCTGAGAGCAAGTGCTGCTCTATGTCAAACATAATGATGGAGCTATATGACTATAAACCAGCTGACACACAGTGTCGTTACATCACGATATCATTGCTAATTCCTGCCCTGCTAGATTGTCAACTATTTATTGTGAAATATAGTAGATATATATGACATCCTCTGAATTTGCACAGACCAAGATGTGTATCAGCTGTATTAATAACACAGCAAGGTCACTATCACTTATTTTTCTGTGGTTGCATTGTAAGAGTCAGTCAGCCACCACAAGTTGAGGGTTTCCACAGATTTCCTCAGAATGGAAAATGGAGGGCATTGGAGGTTTGGTCTGTGGCTGAGTGTGCATTTGAGGTCTTTGGCCACACCTGGCTGTAAATCTGAGAAGAGAGATGATGATGCACAAGGAAGAACCTCAGTCTGGACACATTTTAGATATTGTTCAATTAAATGTTTCAATACCAACCATCTATGACTATGCTTCTGTTCTTTCTCTCTGCATACTAATCCCATGCTTTTTGTATGCTGTTCTACAGACAGAACCCTCTCCATGCAACTTGCTCACTGTAAAAATCATACGGATGAAAAATGCCAGGAAAGCAGACTTGTGTGAGTATCTTTACTATACCCCCTGGATTGTCCACGTACTTATAAAACTACCTGGAAAATAACCAAGTGTCACAAACATCACAGAGTATTTATAAAAGGTGAGGGAAAGACAGAGAAGAGGTTTGACTATAGTATGGTGAAGGTGAAAAATTGTAGTTAGAGAATTGTATATATTTTTAGATCTTTGCCAGTGTAATGCTGAGATGTAATGCCACCAGCTGTAGTTCAGAAGATCTTTTTGCACAGAATGCATGAAGTACAGTTTCAAATGCAAAACAAAGAACAGTTATTTAGTCATAAGGAATGATGCAATGAGAAGTTTAGCTGGTGGTCAATTCTATGGTTCCTTCTTATAGTAATGTCCAACTTGTCCATAGCACAGATCATTTTATGTGAGCTTAGGACTGGATGTTTGACATCTCTTGTGGATTCATTTTTCACAGAAAGACTAGTTAAACATTGGAATGGGCTGCTCAGGGAAGTGGTAGAGTCACCATCCCTGGAAGTATTTAAGAGATATGTGGATATGGTACCTAGGGACATGGTTTAGTGGTGGACTTGGTGGTGTTAGGTGATCATTGGACTAGATCATTTTCTGTGTCTTTTCCAACCTAAATAATTTAATGATTCTATGACTGTCCCATTTAAATCAGCTATAGGAGATGTGTGTTTCAAAGCTCAGTTGAGTGCTTGCACTATTAGCTGTTCTTAGTAATGTGCTCTTTATTCTTAGTAATATTTACAAAGTGCCTGGAAGTCAACAGGTATGTAGAACTTTATTAATGCTCCATACATACCTGAACAGCAAAGCAGAAGAGAAAAAGGTGTGAGTGACAATCACCTCCAGTCTGAGGAGATGGCTGATTGTCTTGTGTTTATTCATTTACAAAGATAGGAAGGTCTCAATCCAGAATCTTTCTGTAGGAACCACACAAAATTAAATTTGTTCAGTTAAAATGATGCAGTACAAGAGATTTGTTTGGGCCTTTCCATAGTGATTTGCATTGAGTTCTGCTATTGTTCCTCTAGAGCCCAAAGGTTTGTGAACAGAAATTTCTCACTCTCGTTTTTATTGATGAGAAGTAAGGTACTTTCTTTTTGCTGAATGTATGGGGAAGAGAGTCTGTATGAATTATTTGTATTGTGTGGAAAGGAGATCTGAAGTTCATTAGAGGCTGGACAGAAATCTCTTGGTACAGCTAAAATCTACTTAAAGGTACTGAAGTGTACTCTGAGCTGAAAGACAGAAGTGTGGAAAAATACTGCCCTTAAATATCTCCCCAGATATTCATGTTCTATTAAGCTCTCCACAGGACAATGAGCTTACCAAAATTCCTCTATGTCTTACTCTCATCTAGATCAACATATTTTATTTTTGGCTTCAAACTATTCTTGTTCTGAAGAGATGCAGCTGAGCCCAGTTTAAGTGATTTGAGGGTTTTCTGTAGATCTACACTTCAGTTTCACATTCCTGGATGAGGCACAGTCCTTTACCAAAGCCTTCTCTTTACACTTCTGAACAAATAACAAATCTTTGTGCTAGGAAAAACAAACAAACAAACAAAAACTTTGGGATATACATTTGCATTTCAGTATCTATCTAGGAAAGAGTAAGAAGTAGTAAATGCCATTGCGGATCACAGCAATGGATTTTATTTATTTTATTTATTTATTTATTTATTTTTCCAGCCAGTGCTCATCTCCCAGCAGATGCTGATCTTCCAGCATCAGTAGTAATCTTCTAATACTATTTGGATAGCACTGAAAGTAAAGAACAACATTTATCCTTTCTCAGCTGAAGCAACCTATGTCTTGCTGCTTTCCTTCCTAATAGAAGAAATATTTAGGGCCTGGACCAGGTACTGAGATGCTTGAGCATTTCTGCTTCCCAACCAGAGGCATGTTCCCAGCCTGTACCGCTGCCTAAAGGAGTGGTTTGAAGGCAGTGGTGCTTTCAGAGCATGGCCTGAGGTCTGGAGCTGCACAGGCTCCCCAGGCTAAGGCTGTTTTGCCTTACACTATGAAGCCTGTACTGGATGTTGCTTGCAAAAAAAGAGTGACAAACGTTTCACCACCAACATTGCCAAGCTATTATTTGTTTGAAACGGTTGTGTAAGTCAAACCATGGATAGCACAAACAAAACAAATACTGTACTTGTAAAGGTGAATGCTTTGTTTGTTGGGTACTTCCATTGGGCAAGGAAAGGAAATCCCTAAAAGAACTGTCCAAGATGTGGAAGACAAATTAAGAATGATATTTTGATAGAGAAGAAATACCTTCCCTGTGAGGCAGGGCAGCCAGTCTTTTAGTACCCAAACTGGCATACTAGGAGATTTGCAAGTAGGAAGCACAGACAGCCTGTGAGTGTGTCCGCTTGTCAGTCTGAATGGACTGAAGCCTCCATCCAGTGGAAGACAAAGAAACAGGAGTGATATGTCTGCTTTTTGGTTGCCTTGGCTAGGATTTCTTGTAATCATTCCTGGAGTTGAGGACTCAACTAGTAATTGTGCCTCCCTTAAATTCAGCTTTCTACCCAGGACACTGTACTTGGAGGATTGCAAACTTTGTACCAGTCATGACACTGCCTTGTATACATTTAATTTCTGAATCTATTTTTGACTGACTGCTGTTTATTTCCAGTATCATTCATTTTTTGTCGAGTGTAAAATTTGTCAATAACATTTTTCTGGAAGATCTGCTTTTAAGGCTTCAGCATGTAGTTTGATATACAGACAGACTTGTTTAAGTCACACATTTCAGTTAGGTACTCTTGATTATATAAAATAAACATGATTTTAATTTTTAAATAAATTAATATCTGGTTAAAGTTGCTGGTAATGTAAAAGCTAGTAATGTAGTGCAAATTTCATGTTGGTAACTATCTGACTTTCTCTGAGAAGAAGCAAAATAGGAGACTTAAAATGAAAATACATGACTCACAAAATTTAGGTTTTTTGTATGTGTAATGCTGTGGAATATTTTAAAGTTTTTTTCAGTCATCTTTATAATTCCCTAAAGATCAACTTGGCACAGCCTTAGGGAACCCAGAAGCATGTGGGCATCCATCACCAGCTATGCTGACTTCTTTACAATACCGTTTTCCTAACACTGATTTTTTTTTCCTCTTTCATCCTTTTCAAGCTCTTTTATATAATTTTCCTTTTCCTGGAAACCTTTCTGGATGGAACCAGGTGGAAAGTGTCACCTACTTCCAAGCCATCTTAAACATTTTCTGTGTTTTAAATCAGCTCTTTCTGCTTCTCTCCAGTTATGCCCATCCTTTTGTTTTGGAAGTGAATCCCATTTCTTGCACGATTTCTGTACAGCCTTTGTATCGCTGTGTTTAATACTCACCTAGTGCTTAGAATTCACCCCACCGCAGGTTAGTTTCATTGTGGTTCTATCTGCTTTATCTTCTAGATAATAAATGGAAATTGGAAAACCAATCCACCATAATAGTCTCAAAACTTCACTAATATATACTACAAAACAGATATTACAACATCCTTAATGGAAGTTCAGTGCATAAGATAATATTTTGATCTAAGACTATTTGAATTGCTTCATTCTAATATTTAACCCTTAATTTATTTAATACATCCTTGTACTATTCCATCTTTTTCCCACTGATTCATCAATGTGTAAATTATGTCAACACTAATTCCATTTCTGTATTGATGCATCAGTGACATCATTGATATCACCTGTGACTTTAGTGGCTTGTTTATGATCTCCACATTCCCCCTTCCCACTGAGCACACCCACAGCCCCATCAGGCTCATTGGGATTATTAATATTCCTGGACCATCTACACTTGCCAGTTCCCAGATTTGGGTGTGGACCTCATCTGCATCCTGGCTCCTTAATGGTGTGAGACTTGTATGTACACCAATCCAACCCACCCTTAAAAACAGTACTTTTTTTTCAGTAAATAATTTCAAATTTCATGCTCAGCCTTTTTCCAGTCCTTGGGTAGCCATCATAGCTTGATAACAAACAGAAGAAAGTATTTTTCTTTCTTTCTTTCTTTCTTTCTGTCTTTCTGTCTTTCTGTCTTTCTGTCTTTCTGACTTTCTTTCTGTCTTTCTGTCTTTCTGTCTTTCTGTCTTTCTGTCTTTCTGTCTTTCTGTCTTTCTGTCTTT
>NC_048897.1:21275995-21277681 GCF_011077185.1 Oxyura jamaicensis
TCTTTCTCTCTCTCTTTCTCTCTCTCTTTCTCTCTCTCTTTCTCTCTTTCTTTCTCTCTTTCTTTCAATAGCTGTTTCACCCAGGGAGCTACTCACAGTAGGAAACTATGTATGGCAAAAATTTCAAGGCAGAGACTGGACAAATTCATAGAAGAAAAAAAGTGCAATGAAATTTGGCTTAGGAAGTCTCTGAATTTAAAACTGTGAGGGCTAAGGGTATTATGTGATGTTTACCCTCTAATAAACTTCCTCAGACACTCACGAAATATGGGTCACGGGCTCCTCTGACACTGATGTCTAACCCTAATAAGAACAAAGATCTTTCCCAAAAACAGGGCAAAAGGGCTGAAGAACAAGATTTCTAGAGAGAAAAAAAAAATAAGTTGAATCAACAAATCAAACTAAAACAAAACAAAACGCCTCAGAGTATTAAGTTTTTTTTTTTTTTTAATAAAAAGTAAAAAAGCAAAATTGGATGGAAATATTGAAATCAACTTTTTCAGGCCACCATTTCCTGCTTCCTGACAACATCTTAGAGGCCTCAGTGGACACTGAGGGGCACTGGGCTAAATGGACTGGCATAGAGTTAAAAATATATTATTTAACATTTTTAAAGTTCAATAATGATGTTTTCTGAAGTTCAGGGGGGCTGGGAGGGGGCTTTATTTTAGGCGTGATAATTTTCCAAAGTTCCATTTTGGATCTTTTTTTAATGTAAGGTTTGATATTTTTGATATAATGATTTATAAAATTATGAAGTATAGTTTATAATTTATTTAAAAACATATCAAAAACATTTTATGGCATTGCAGTTGCAGTTCTGACATGTATGAAATCAATTCATGGAAAGATCCTTGAGATCCTGAAATGAAACATAGCCAGTGAAATACATAATTGTTTGAGGAACTATGGTCCAATGTGATATTTATTAGAGGAACCCACAGACTTCCTCCGGTGTTTGGTTCTTGCACTGTTGTTGTTATAGTTTCATTGTTATTTATTACTTACTTCACCATGATATTTAAGCAGTTGCAATTATGTACCAACAGCCTATTGTTCCAGATGCTGCTTGAAATCTCATTATAAAATAAGAAGATGTGGACTGATAAAGCCCAACAAGGGCCAAGAAAGCAGAAAAATTGTTGTTGTTTGGCAAAATCTCAGCAAAGGACAGCTTTATAGAGATGTAAATGAAAATGATAGTTTTATGGATACCTGTAGGGCGTGCCACCCTAAATGAAGGGCAGGGTGGGAGAGTGTGTGAAAGTTTTTTATTGAAGTTTAGCTAGCAGGTGATGGAGATTAATGTTGAAAGTTGCCAGGAGGCAGGAAGCGTTCTTCCAGGCCTGAATGAATATGGTAAGTCTGTTGAGGGCTTTGGAAATGAAGGTGTTTATTTCCACATAAGTAATCCATGTCTTAAAAAAAATCCTAATAAATTAACTAATGATCTAAAATATATAAATTTGTACTCTAAAAAGTAGCAATGCCACTCTACCCATCCATGGCCAGGATGGGCTATCTCTTCTCCCCAGTGCTGGATGAAGTATAAAAATGCTTTCCTCAGCTGGTAGTGATAGTTTGTATTTCATGAGATGGATGGGTCCAAGCGAAGAACATCCATGAACATGGAGATGATCTGGATAAGCAGCTCAATGTTTGAGACTACATAAAAAAAAAAAAGGG